>NC_135335.1:600000-930000 GCF_023851605.1 Tamandua tetradactyla | reverse complement strand
GACAGTGACCCCCGGACAGTGTCACCCAGTGACCCCGGACAGTGTCACCTGGACAGTGTCTCCCAGACAGTGACCCCAGTACAGTGTCCCCTGGACAGTGATCCCAGGACAGTGACCCCAGACAGTGACCCTGGACAGTGACCCCGGGACAGTGTCCCCTGGACAGTGTCTCCCAGACAGTGATCCCAAGACAGTGACCCCAGACAGTGACCCTGGACAGTGACCCCGGATAGCGTCTCTGGCCAGCGCCACAGGGGTGACCCGGCACGGCCGCCAGCACCTCACCTGGCCAGGCAGGAGGGCTCCTGGGCGGGGCCGCAGGCCTGGTACTGCCTGTGGGATGGGCACTTGACCGCTGTGGGGGGAGGCAGGGGTCAGAGGGCACCAGGGAGGACCCGGGGCCCAGGGGAGAAGTGGGACCAGTGGTCCTCTCACAGGCGACTGTCCTCCCCAGCCAGCAGAGGGGACCCCATGATGCCCACAGTGCTCCTTCCCCTCTGGCCGGCCCTTTCCCCACCCTGGGGCCTGTTCCTTGCCCTCCCTGCTCTGACTTCGGGGAACGCAGTGGCCTGCAGACCCCAGACCCCGCCAGCCCTTACGGCAGGCCCCGTGCGTGTGGCCCCGCCAGTCGATGCATGCCCCCTCCTGGGCACAGAGAGCCGCGTAAGTCTGCAGGCTGGCGCACTCCAGGCCCTTGCCGGGCACCCAGCAGCTGTCGAACACGCAGGCCTCGTAGTAATGGTCGGGGGACACGAAGCCATGGCACCGGGCAAACAGGCTGCATGGGGAGGGGATGCAATCAGGCTGCAGCATGGCACAGGGAGGGGCGAGGGAGGGGGGGAGGGAGGGGCGAGGGAAGCAGTGCCTGTGACCCTCACTCCCAAGGACCAGAACCTCCGCCCAGCCCGCCCCCTCCCCAGTACCGACATGCGGACACTTGCGGGGACTACAGCAGCAGCCCACGCCCAGAGACGCAGCCACAGTGGGGCAAGGGTGCCCCAAAGACTGGAGCTCACGCCCAAGCTGCCAGGCCACGCAAGTGCCCCTCTGGCAGCCCTGCATGATGACCCAGCCTCAGGGGCTGGGCTCCCACACCCCAGCACGGCCTGGGGGAGCCCCTCTGAAGCCCAGGCCTGCCCCCCGAATCCGCCCGGCACACCAGCTCTGCCCTGGGCCAGGGGCTCCCTGCCCCTGCCTCACGCCAGCGGGCCCTGGCAAGGAGGAAAGGCCCCGGGAAGGCGCCTGCTCCTCCGACCGATGCGGCCGTGGGTCCCAGGGGAGCGGGGTGGCCCGGGCGCAGCTGACCTGGTCTTGATGAGCTCGCAGAGGGGAGACGGGGTGCAGGCTGGGGGAGTGATCGCCGGGGTGGGCACGGGCGGGGGCTGGGTGGTGAGACCGCCGTGGGTGCAGTGTGGCTTGGAGGGGTCGTTGACCACCCAGCTGTCGGCGGCCGCCCGGCAGTCGGCCACAACCTTCCCGCTGGGCAGCACGCAGTCGTCGGCGGTGCTGTTGGTGCAGGTGCCTGTCCGCGAGAGGCCGTGCTGAGCCCGCGCCCCGGGGGCCCCGGCCGGACAGACAGACGGGCAGACGCCCCGCCCCGCCCCGCTCACCGCACTGGCCCTTGGTGTTGTGGCCGAAGCGGCTGAAGGGCAGCCGGACGGAGAAGGAGAGGCCGTTGTAGGAGATGAGGGCACCCAGCTCGGGGATGCTGACGACGTAGTTGATGCCAGCCTCGCGCACCTGCAGCCCGTACTTCTCGTAGGGCAGCGCCACCACCTGCTTGTTGACCTGCACCTGCAGCCCCAGCCCCGCGTCAGGGGGGGGGGAGCTCAGGGGGGGCAGCCCCAGCCCCACATCAGGGGGGCAGCTCGGGGGGCACCCCCGTCGGCGCAGGGCCCCTGGGGCAGGCAGCCCTGTGGGTCGGACTAGGGGGGCAGCTCGGGGGGGCACCCCCATCCATGCAGGGCCCCTGGGGCAGGCAGCCCTGCGGGTCAGACTAGGAAGGGTCCAGCTACAGCCTCAGTGGGCACCTGCATCCCCACCCCACCTGCTGTCACACCTGGGCAGGTGGGGGTGGCGCTCTCCTCTGCCTCCCTTCCCTGCTTCCTTTCTCTGTTCTGGGCAGACCCTTGTCCCAATCCCAGAGCCCCCCGGGGGTCTTTGGGGCCCCAGGCTGCTTGGCAAGGGGAAGTGGGGAGACTTCTCTGGTGTGTCCCAGCCCCCTTGAAGGCAGCCCACCCTGGCCCCCATCCTGGGCGAGGGGCAAGGGGACGCTGGCCCCGCAGACCCCTTCCCAGGAGAGAGGGGGTCGGGGCCAGCACTGGAGAGTCCACAGGCAGAACCTCCCGCCGCCTGCCCAGCGCCCCATGGCACCTGCATCTTCATGGGCGCCATCTGCACGGTTTTGATCAGCACTTCCTGCGTCTCGTGCCGCACAATGACAGTGCGGGGGCAGGACACCTGGTCGTGGATGTCGCAGTAGTAGTTGTCGATGTAGACCCCGAAGCCGTCCACTGTGGGCCTGACCTCCTCCACCAGCACGTACGTGCAGTTGCCCTGGTAGCTGTAGTACAGGCCGTCGAAGGTACGGAAGTGCGGGTCCCCCCAGCCCGTGCAGTAACCTGCGGGGGAGCCTCATGAGCAGGGGGTCCCGTGGTGCCAAGGGTGCCCATGGGCCAAAGGCAAAGCCCCAGCCCGGCTGAGGTGGGTGGGGGCTGCCCAGGGCCAGCGGAGGACCCCACACCTGCCTCTCTCCAGCAGCCCCCAGCAGCCCCCAGCAGCTTGGGGTCAGCAGGCCTGGAATCCGAGCCCAGCTCCACCCTTAAGCTGGAAGCACCCCATGCGTGAGGGGAGGGGAGGGCCCTGGGCACCAGCCACACTCACAGTCGCACTCCCAGTGCCAGCAGCAGCCGTCGGGGTCTGGCACCTGCACAGGCGCGAGCTGGTTGCTGCAGGTGGGCATGGGCGGAGGCTTGCACTCCACCTGCACAATCTCCACCGTGTTCCCGTGCTTGCAGATGGCCTGGGTGCAGTTGCACAGCCACCACACTTCGTTCTCCTGCAGACGGACAGATGGGCGGGAGGGTGGGGCTCAAAGACGGCTCCCAGCTGGCACGGAGGGTGGTCCCGGGAGGCTGGAGGCTGAGGGGCCCGTCCCGGAGCTGAGCTGCCCTGGCATCCTGGGGCCTCTGGGAGACTCAGTGGTGCATTCGGGGGCGAGGGGACGAAACCCATCGCGGCCACTGACCTTTCTGGGGGGGACAAGGTCTAGGCATCCAGTGGTTGTGGACGGCGTGGCTGACGTGGACGTGGGTGTGGACGGCGTGGATGGAGTGGACGGCGTGGATGGAGTGGACGGCGTGGATGGAGTGGACGGCGTGGATGGAGTGGACGGCATGGATATGGGCGTGGACGGCGTGGACGTGGGTGTTGGGGTGGGCGTGGCCGGGCAGGACCAGTTAAAGAACTCCAGTGTGCAGTTGATGGAGCAGTTCACGTAGTAGCAGATGCCCCCGTGCGTGCGGTTGTACACGAGCTCGCCTGCAGGGGGTCCCGGGCCTCACACAGGTCTCCACCCGGAGGAAGGACCACGGTGCCCTGCTTTGGGCGCCCGGGGGTGCCCACCTCCACTCCCGCCCGGCCCGAGGCCGGCAGGTGCTGAGCTTTGGGGCGCCGCCCCACGCCCACAGGAGCCCACCCCGTGCACCTGCGTGTGGGGACCGAGCGCGCGGTTACCTGGGGCGTAGTAGGTGTTGTTCACAATGCAGCAGGTGATCTGGGTGGAGGTGTTGATGGTCACGCTGGTTCCGAGGCTGGGAGTGCTGATGGGGCTCCCCGTGGGGGTTGGCCATGTGGGCGTGGGCGTGGTAGGGCTGCCGGGGGTGCTCCCTGAAGAGGAATTGAGTGGAGAGGGACAGTTGGTCCACCTGACTCGCTCGAGAGCAATGCCGACATGCCCGACCGCCCGAGAGGCCCCAAGGAGGGGGCACCAGCCCTGCGCACAGGGCAGTACCCAGGGAACCTGGGGGAAGGGTTCTGCCTGCCTACTTCCAGGCCGCTGGCCCCACACGGCCTCAGTAGCTCCCGTCAGGACAGGCTGTGCCCCCATGGCCACATCACAGCGCAGGGGCTGACGGCACTAGGGGCAAAGGAGGCTGGACCCTGAGCACAGGTTTTCCGTGGGGCCACATGAGGGGTCTTTGACTGTAGGTCCCGCCCACGTGCACAGTCTGCAGCTCCCTACAGCCCTGAAGGGCCAGGCTCAGCAGGGGACAGAGGCACGTGGAGCCAGCCTGGAGACCCCCTGGGGCAGGGCTCCGGCTCAGAGGAGAAGGCCCAGGGTGCAGGATCCATCCTAACAGCAAAAGCCCCGACCCCACAGGAGGCAAAGAGAAAGAGCAGGCACCACACACCCGCAGGGGCTGTGCCCCTTGCTCCACTTACCTGTAGGCGGGGAGGCCGTGCTGCTGCCAGGAGATGAGGGCGTGGAACCAGGTGGAGGAGAGGACGTGGTTTTGCTGGTGTTTGGCCCAGTCACGGATGACGTGATGGGACTCTCGGGGGTGAGTGGGGTGGGGGTCCAGGCAGTGGTTGATTTGGTTAGAGGAGGAGGCGCTGATGGACTGCTTGGAGAAGTGGCAGTTTCCGTGCTCGTGACAATGGGAGTTGGGGTCTCAGCAGTGGTGGTGGAGGTGGGGGACATGGTTGGGGTCCCTGTGGCAGTGGTGATGGTAGGAGGTGGGGTTTCTGTGGTAGTAGTCATGGTAGGAACTGTGCTGGGGGTCCCTGTGGTGGTAGTAGTGGTGGGAGTTGGGGTCCCTGTGGTAGTAGAGATGGGAGTTGGGGTCCCTGTGGTTGTGGAGATGGGAGTTGGGGTCCCTGTGGTAGTGGAGATGGGAGTTGGGGTCCCTGTGGTTGTGGAGATGGGAGTTGGGGTCCCTGTGGTAGTGGAGATGGGAGTTGGGGTCCCTGTGGTGGTAGTGGTGGGAGTTGGGGTTTCTGTGGTGGTGGTAGTGGTGGGAGTTGGGGTCCCTGTGGTTGTGGAGATGGGAGTTGGGGTCCCTGTGGTGGTAGTAGTGGTGGGAGTTGGGGTCTCGGTGGTGGTGGTGGAGGTGGGGGTCTTGGTTGAGGTGCCTGTGGTGGTGGAGATGGGAGTTGGGGTCCCTGTGGTGGTGGAGATGGGAGTTGGGGTCCCTGTGGTGGTGGTAGTGGTGGGAGTTGGGGTCTCGGTGGTGGTGGTGGAGGTGGGGGTCGTGGTTGAGGTGCCTGTGGTGGTGGAGAACGGTGTTGTGGTTTCTGTGGTGGTAGTGGTGGGGGTCAGAGTGGTGGTCTCGGTGGTGGTGGTGGAGGTGGGGGTTGTGGTTGAGGTGCCTGTGGTGGTGGAGATGGGAGTTGGGGTTTCTGTGGTGGTGGTAGTGGTGGGAGTTGGGGTCTCAGTGGTGGTGGTAGAGGTGGGAGTCAAGGTTGAGGTGCCTGTGGTGGTGGAGATGGGAGTTGGGGTTTCTGTGGTGGTGGTAGGAGTTGGGGTCCCTGTGGTGGTGGAGATGGGAGTTGGGGTCCCTGTGGTGGTGGAGATGGGAGTTGGGGTTTCTGTGGTGGTGGTAGTGGTGGGAGTTGGGGTCTCGGTGGTGGTGGTGGAGGTGGGGGTCGTGATTGAGGTGCCCGTGGTGCTGGAGAAGGGTGTTGTGGTTTCTGTGGTGGTGGTAGTAGTGGTGGGAGTTGGGGTCCCTGTGGTGGTGGAGATGGGAGTTGGGGTCCCTGTGGTGGTGGTAGTGGTGGGAGTTGGGGTCTCGGTGGTGGTGGCGGAGGTGGGGGTCGTGGTTGAGGTGCCCGTGGTGGTGGAGATGGGAGTTGGGGTTTCCGTGGTGGTGGTAGTGGTGGGAGTTGGGGTTTCTGTGGTGGTGGTAGTGGTAGGAGTTGGGGTTTCTGTGGTGGTGGTAGTGGTGGGAGTTGGGGTCTCGGTGGTGGTGGTGGAGGTGGGGGTCGTGGTTGAGGTGCCTGTGGTGGTGGAGATGGGAGTTGGGGTCCCTGTGGTGGTAGAGATGGGAGTTGGGGTCTCGGTGGTGGTGGTGGTGGTGGTGGTGGGAGTTGGGGTCCCTGTGGTGGTGGAGATGGGAGTTGGGGTTTCCGTGGTGGTGGTAGTGGTGGGAGTTGGGGTCTCAGTGGTGGTGGTAGAGGTGGGAGTCAAGGTTGAGGTGCCTGTGGTGGTGGAGATGGGAGTTGGGGTCCCTGTCGTGGTGGTAGTGGTGGGAGTTGGGGTTTCTGTGGTGGTGGTAGTGGTGGGAGTTGGGGTGCCTGTGGTTGTGGAGATGGGAGTTGGGGTTTCCGTGGTGGTGGTAGTGGTGGGAGTTGGGGTTTCTGTGGTGGTGGTGGAGGTGGGGGTTGTGGTTGAGGTGCCTGTGGTGGTGGAGATAGGAGTTGGGGTCTCGGTGGTGGTGGTAGTGGTGGGAGTTGGGGTCTCGGTGGTGGTGGTGGAGGTGGGGGTTGTGGTTGAGGTGCCTGTGGTGGTGGAGATGGGAGTTGGGGTTTCTGTAGTGGTGGTAGTGGTAGGAGTTGGGGTCCCTGTGGTTGTGGAGATGGGAGTTGGGGTCCCTGTCGTGGTGGTAGTGGTGGGAGTTGGGGTTTCTGTGGTGGTGGTAGTGGTGGGAGTTGGGGTCTCAGTGGTGGTGGTAGAGGTGGGAGTCAAGGTTGAGGTGCCTGTGGTGGTGGAGATGGGAGTTGGGGTCCCTGTCGTGGTGGTAGTGGTGGGAGTTGGGGTTTCTGTGGTGGTGGTAGTGGTGGGAGTTGGGGTGCCTGTGGTTGTGGAGATGGGAGTTGGGGTCCCTGTTGTGGTGGTAGTGGTGGGAGTTGGGGTCTCAGTGGTGGTGGTAGAAGTGGGAGTCAAGGTTGAGGTGCCTGTGGTGGTGGAGATGGGAGTTGGGGTTTCTGTGGTGGTGGTAGTGGTGGGAGTTGGGGTCTCAGTGGTGGTGGTAGAAGTGGGAGTCAAGGTTGAGGTGCCTGTGGTGGTGGAGATGGGAGTTGGGGTTTCTGTGGTGGTGGTAGTGGTGGGAGTTGGGGTCTCGGTGGTGGTGGTGGAGGTGGGGGTCGTGGTTGAGGTGCCTGTGGTGGTGGAGAAGGGTGTTGTGGTTTCTGTGGTGGTAGTGGTGGGGGTCAGAGTGGTGGTCTCGGTGGTGGTGGTGGAGGTGGGGGTTGTGGTTGAGGTGCCTGTGGTGGTGGAGATGGGAGTTGGGGTTTCTGTAGTGGTGGTAGTGGTGGGAGTTGGGGTCTCAGTGGTGGTGGTGGAGGTGGGAGTCAAGGTTGAGGTGCCTGTGGTGGTGGAGATGGGAGTTGGGGTCCCTGTCGTGGTGGTAGTGGTGGGAGTTGGGGTTTCTGTGGTGGTGGTAGTGGTGGGAGTTGGGGTGCCTGTGGTTGTGGAGATGGGAGTTGGGGTCTCGGTGGTGGTGGTAGTGGTGGGAGTTGGGGTCTCAGTGGTGGTGGTAGAGGTGGGAGTCAAGGTTGAGGTGCCTGTGGTGGTGGAGATGGGAGTTGGGGTTTCTGTGGTGGTGGTAGTGGTGGGAGTTGGGGTCTCGGTGGTGGTGGTGGAGGTGGGGGTCGTGGTTGAGGTGCCTGTGGTGGTGGAGAAGGGTGTTGTGGTTTTTGTGGTGGTCGTGGTGGGGGTCAGAGTGGTGGTCTCGGTGGTGGTGGTGGAGGTGGGGGTTGTGGTTGAGGTGCCTGTGGTGGTGGAGATGGGAGTTGGGGTTTCTGTAGTGGTGGTAGTGGTGGGAGTTGGGGTCTCAGTGGTGGTGGTGGAGGTGGGAGTCAAGGTTGAGGTGCCTGTGGTGGTGGAGATGGGAGTTGGGGTCCCTGTCGTGGTGGTAGTGGTGGGAGTTGGAGTTTCTGTGGTGGTGGTAGTGGTGGGAGTTGGGGTGCCTGTGGTTGTGGAGATGGGAGTTGGGGTCTCGGTGGTGGTGGTAGTGGTGGGAGTTGGGGTCTCAGTGGTGGTGGTAGAGGTGGGAGTCAAGGTTGAGGTGCCTGTGGTGGTGGAGATGGGAGTTGTCATTTCTGTGGTGGTGGTAGTGGTGGGAGTTGGGGTCTCGGTGGTGGTGGTGGAGGTGGGGGTCGTGGTTGAGGTGCCTGTGGTGGTGGAGAAGGGTGTTGTGGTTTCTGTGGTGGTAGTGGTGGGGGTCAGAGTGGTGGTCTCGGTGGTGGTGGTGGAGGTGGGGGTTGTGGTTGAGGTGCCTGTGGTGGTGGAGATGGGAGTTGGGGTTTCTGTGGTGGTGGTAGGAGTTGGGGTCTCTGTGGTGGTGGTGGAGGTGGGGGTCTTGGTTGAGGTGCCTGTGGTGGAGATGGGAGTTGGGGTCCCTGTGGTGGTGGAGATGGGAGTTGGGGTTTCTGTGGTGGTGGTAGTGGTGGGAGTTGGGGTCTCGGTGGTGGTGGTGGAGGTGGGGGTCGTGATTGAGGTGCCCGTGGTGCTGGAGAAGGGTGTTGTGGTTTCTGTGGTGGTGGTAGTGGTGGGAGTTGGGGTTTCTGTGGTGGTGGTAGTGGTGGGAGTTGGGGTGCCTGTGGTTGTGGAGATGGGAGTTGGGGTCTCGGTGGTGGTGGTGGAGGTGGGGGTTGTGGTTGAGGTGCCTGTGGTGGTGGAGAAGGGTGTTGTGGTTTCTGTGGTGGTAGTGGTGGGGGTCAGAGTGGTGGTCTCGGTGGTGGTGGTGGAGGTGGGGGTTGTGGTTGAGGTGCCTGTGGTGGTGGAGATGGGAGTTGGGGTTTCTGTGGTGGTGGTAGTGGTAGGAGTTGGGGTCCCTGTGGTTGTGGAGATGGGAGTTGGGGTCCCTGTCGTGGTGGTAGTGGTGGGAGTTGGGGTCTCAGTGGTGGTGGTGGTAGAGGTGGGAGTCAAGGTTGAGGTGCCTGTGGTGGTGGAGATAGGAGTTGGGGTTTCTGTGGTGGTGGTAGTGATGGGAGTTGGAGTCTCTGTGGTGGTGACAGTGGTGGGAGTTGGGGTCTTGGTGCTGGTGGTGGGAACAGTTGTGGAAGGAGGTGCAGAGGTGGATGTGTTGAAGGTGGTACCTGGCGTACTGAAGCTGGTGCCAGTTGGGGTGTGAGTAGTAAATCCAGATGTCTGGCTCGAGGTCAGAGGTGTGGTGGGG
Organism: Tamandua tetradactyla; assembly: GCF_023851605.1. Taxonomy (NCBI): domain Eukaryota; kingdom Metazoa; phylum Chordata; class Mammalia; order Pilosa; family Myrmecophagidae; genus Tamandua; species Tamandua tetradactyla. The sequence goes on along the minus strand of NC_135335.1, from coordinate 920,881 downwards.
GAAATACATCGACAGCAGTAAACGTTGATTTCATAGTTAAGGCAGACGGGCATCGGGATTTTTCCTGGCTTCTGGTCTTGGTTTCTGCACACCAGCCCAACAGAGATGTTACATACCACATTCTGACCAAGGTCACTGATTGGCACATCGGGATACATCGTGGCTCTGCACCAAATATTGGTGACCCAGCCATCCATACAGATGTTCTTAATGGACTCAATGTCTCCACTCTCTGGTTTGCTAGAGTCAGGTTTTCCAGTATCATTCCAGCCAGTCCATTCACAGGAAGGCACACACGTAGTGGAGCTTGTTGTGGTTGAAGTTAGTGGAGAGGAAGGAGTCGCTGTTGAAGGGGTAGGAGTGGTTGTTGGAGGGATAGGGGTGGTGGTTGTCGAAGGGGTGGGAGTGGTGGTTGGCGGGACAGGGGTGGTTGTTGTTGGAGTGGTAGGGGTGGTTGTTGCAGGAGTGGACAGGGGACACATGTCCATTGGCAGGCAACAATTGACACGTATCTCATAGTCATAGCAGAGTGCAAATGGTCCGTTTCCAAACTGGTCTACGTTTTTGCAAACAAAGCCATTCGTGACGTCACATTTCACGTTCTGGCCCAGCTCCTCCCAGCTGAGGTGGGGCGCCACAGCTGACCGGCACTCGATGCCTTTGGGGGCCTCACAGACACTGTCAAAGGTCTCCCGGTCACCGCTATCTTCGCTGCCATCAGGGTGGTTCTGGTTGATCCAGTCGGACAAGAAGCAGCATGGCCCTGGGGAAGCAAAACCCTGACCCACTCATTTCCACTGAGGGGGGCACCTGGGGCAGCCACTGGGACTCAGAGCACACACTGACCACCACGACTGCCCCGACACTGCTGGAGGACCAAACTGCAGAACTGACCAATTTAGGGCTGGCCGTCCCGCTGACCCCCATCTCCACGACCAAGTCTCAGAAACCAAGGGCCCCCAGGCCCAGCCCAAGCTCAGGGCTCCAGCCCAGATGGTGTTCCTAGCTAGGCTCAAATCCTGGTGCTAAAAAATAAATAACCAAAGGGCCACCTGCACCAGCCAGGACGCAGGCTGCAAGGCTCAGGGTCCTGACCGGCAATTTGCCACCCAAAACTGACCCCAGATTTGGCAACACAGATAAAGTCTCAGAGAAGACGCCTGGCCCCGCCACGTCTGCGCCACGGAAGCTGCATGTGGCCAGTTTGCGAGACTGTCCCTGTTTGCCCTGTTGTGATAAAGCCTCCGACCTGGGGTTTCCTTGTAGCTGTTGGAGATGAAGCTACAATGAAGGGAGCAGATTAAAGAGGCTCTCCTTTCAAGACCACAAAATCGTTCTTTTACTTTTAAGTTGCAAACATTTACTTTGCCTGTGTCTGTCGCACCTCTGGTGACCCGCTAAGTGGGAGCTAAGACCAACCTGGGCCAACCCAGAGACATTTAAAGACATGCCTCTGACTTCTCTAACTCTCAGGCATCGTTTCGTGTAGGTTTTGGGAAAGTCCCCCCGGCCCCATCCCTTGTGGCACCTGAGCCTGGGGGCCGTACCTGTGGGGAGGGGCGGGGTGGAGGCGGAGATCGTGGTGGAGGTAGTGGGGGTCATGGTGGAGGTGGTGGGGGTCATGGTGGAGGTGGTGAGCGTCGTGGTGGAGGTGGTCGTCTGGGGCGTCGTGGGGGGCAAAGTGGACACGCAGATGTTGAAGTGCTTCTCCACCGTCCCGTCGGGGCCACAGATTTCCCAGTAGCAGAAAACGCCGTCCTCGGTCCGGTTGACGACCTTCCCTGGGGTGGGGGATGCCGCGTGAACACAGCAGGGGCACGTGCAGACCCTCAGGTACCCCTGGCCTGGCCCAGGGCTGCGAGAGGTGCCACGGGACTCGCCCCAGAGCCCTGCCCTCGAAGGACCTGGAAGCTGGAGCCCCCATGAAGGGAGACAGAAATACACCATAAGGCATGGGCCCTGTGTTCCGTGACCCCCATGGAGTGGCTGATGATCAGAGCCCGGGAGAAGCCCCCACCCGGAGCCGGCCCCTGAGTCCAGGCAGGGGCCACCCCACATCCCTCCCAGTGGGGCCCTGGCCAGACCCCCGGGCCAGCAGCAGAGAGCAGCACACCTTCATCGGGCTTGCAGATCACCTTGGAGGAGCTGGTACACAGGCTGCAAAGCAAGGGCTGTGCTGCAGGTGACGGACATCCGCCCCCATGCCTAAGCAGCCCCCAGCCCCGAGGTGCCACGCCAGAGCCCTTCCCCAGGACCACCCCTCGGGTTTCGGGAGGCACAGACAAAGGGAAACATGGCCAAGCCAAGCAGACAGGAGGCCTGTCCCCACGCGGGCGGAGGGGGACTTGCCACGCCCTCCCACGTGTGTGTATGTGGGACTGAGTGTGAGCCTGTATCGGAGACGTGTGTGACTTCCCCTGTGTGTGCAGCTCTGTGCACACCACATCAAGTAAGTGTGTGCGCGTGTCTTGTGTGTGCATGGATGGGGGTTGGTGCAGGTGCATGTGTTCACACACCTGTGTGTGTGCACGTGTGATGGTGAGTGAGCATCTGTGTGACTGCGTGCTCATGCAAATGTGTGTGTGCACATGTGTGCCTGTGTGTGGGTGCGTGCACGTGTGACAGTGAGTGAACATCTGTGTGACTGTGTGCTCACGCAAATGTGTGTGTACACATGTGTGCCCCTGTGTGAGTGTGTGTGCATGTGCGTGCTGTCTCTGGACTGGCCTCCCAGGCCCCAGGGTGCGGCTCGGTACCAGGAGTGGCACACATCCGTGGAGGGCACTGGTGACCCGGGCAGGTAGCGCTCATCGTCGATGTAGCAGCCACACTGGTCCCTGGTGACACACATCTTCAGGTCCTCGTCGTAGATGGCCCTGCCCGCAGGGCACCGGGGGTAGCAACCTGGTGGGCGCAGGGCACAGACTCAGACCACCGCAGAGCAACCCTGGCCACTGGACACCTGGGGCCAGCACCCCCTGACATGCCCTTGCCCTCAGGACCTTCCTCTGGGAGCAGCAGGGACGGGCAAGGCGGGGCCTGGGGCTCTCCGCCCGGTGGGCAGGTGGCACAGAGGCCAGCAGCTCCTGCCAAGCTTCCGCCCCCGATTCCACCCCTGCCCTGTTTGTACACGGCCCCTCTGTCTTCCCGCACGCTCTTCCAGCGCCCCCAGCCGTCCGCCGGCTCGCTAGCTCGCCCCCTTGTGCCCCTGCCCGGCCCCTGCAGCACCCTGGCCGCGCCCGCTCACCCTCCAGGTAGGCCACGGAGATGTTGGAGTGGATGCCGTTGACTGTCCGGCACGTCTCAAAGCTGCGGTTCCCACAGGGCTCGTAATGCCACTCGCACTCGTGGGGCGGGTTGTAGTAGTCGCAGAACATGGCTGGGGGTGGGGGCACGGGTCAGGCGGCGACACCCGGGGCCTTGCCCACCACGCCCGTGGGTGGGGCACAGACCCGGCCCAGGGGTCCCCACACTCACGGCACAGGTCGGGGCCCCTCCAGTAGACGCAGGCGTGCTCCCGGGTGCACTCCTGGGCGTAGGAGGCCACGGCCGAGCAGAAGCAGTCGCAGTCTCCGCCCGAGTCGCAGGAGCAGGAGTCGTGGACGCAGGCTTCGTAGAAAGGTTTGGGGTCCACCTGCGGGAGACGCCCCTGGTGATCCCTGCCCCAGCCCCCCCAGGCCCTGCAGGGGGCCTCGGGGCCTCACCTGTAGAAAACCCCCACACCGGCTAACACCTGCCCCCACTGGCTGCTGGGGGCTGAGGGCTGTTGGGGGCCGTGTCCCTCCTCCCCCCAATCATGAGACCCACAGGGTGGCAGAGGCTGGACTCCGCCAGGAGTCACCCCTCAGGCTCCCCGCAGCCGCCCGGTCCCCGCCGGCCCCAGACCCACCTTGCTGTGGCAGACGCTGAAGATCCGGCTCTTGAGCAGGCTGCACTGCTTCTGGGCCCAGGAGCGGCGGTGCGGGTTGGCGCTGCACGGCTGGGGGGTGACGGTCACGTCGGGGCACGTGGAAGCCTCCTTCCAGCTGTTCCCGAAGTCCAGCTCGTTCTCCACCACCATGTGGTCCCGCGTAGTGAAGTCGTTGTTGGCGCGCTTATCGAAGTTCCCGCACAGGCCGCACACCTTGTTCTGTGGGACAGAGGGGCGCCCGGGACAGAGTGAGGGGGCCGCGTGGGGGCGGAGCCTGGAGGCGGAGGTGGGGCCAGGGCTGCGGAGGCAGGGGAGCAGCTGGAGGCGGGGACGGGGCCGGTAAGGGAGGAGCTGGTGGGGGCGGGGCCGGTAGGGGGAGCAGCTGGAGGCGGGGGCGGGGCCGGTAGGGGAGGAGCTGGTGGGGGCGGGGCCGGTAGGGGGAGCAGCTGGAGGTGGGGGTGGGGCCGGTAGGGGATCGACAGACCGCATGTCTCCAGGAGGGAGGGGTGGGTGCCCAGGGGCTGGGGCACAGGGTCTGCGGGCAGTGGGGGGCACCTTGTATCGGGGCGCCAGTTTGATGAGGACGGTGGTCTTTTTGTCCCAGATGACAATGATGCCGATGTTGACCTCCACCACCAGGTACTGGCCCACCTCCCGCGTGGTGTAGGACACCGGGCGGCCTGGGGCTCGCTGGATCACCACCCGCTGCTTGTCCTCCAGCTTCAGCTCTGTCCTCTGTGCACAGGGGGCAGGCGGTCATCAGCCAGAGGCAAGGTCCCAAGAGCCCCCGCGCCCGGGGAGGCCTCCCACTCACCCCCAGGAAGATCTTGATGGCCTTGGAGCAGGTCACACCGGTGGTGCCACAGGGGACGTTCTCGGTGACGATGCTGAAGGAACCCGGCGAGTTCTTGCCACAGTAGTCCTGGGAAGCCACAGGCCGTGAACACGAGCTGGCCAGAGGCCCTGGGGCACCCACCTTGGCCAGCTGAGCTCCCAACAGCCACCCAGCAGCCAGAGACCCTGCTCGGCCACCTCCCGCCTGCCAAGCTTCAGCCTCCTCTGGCTATACCCCTGCCGCAAGAGAGGTCTGGGGGATTTGACCCGCCCTGTGGGCAGCTGCCTGGCCTTGCCCTGCTGAGCCACTCCTAAACCTCCTTTCCCCTAGCGCGCCTGCCCACCCCAGGGCCCCCACCCCCACCGGGCACCCCGGGAGGCCGCAAAGGGGAAGGTGCACAGCCACCCCACAGCTCGGCTGGGGACTGCACCCGGGGCAGGGCGAGCAGAGCCGGAGGCAGCAGCAGACCCAGCCTCCCAGGTGCTGCAGCCTCACCTGGGCGGCCCCCACAGGCTCACCTGGGCGACCACATAGGAGCAGTGCCCGTCGAAGTCGTAGAACTTGCCGTCGAAGGTAACGTAGTGGCCGCTCCCGTAGATGGCACAGGTGCCATGGCACAACAACTCGGTACACTTCCAGTGTCCCCGCTGGCAGGTGCTGGGGGAGGCCAGGGCACAAGGGCCTCAGGGTCTGAAGAGTCTGGGGACCGGGACCCTCCTCCGCTTAGACGTGGGGCCCACCTGCCCGCACCCGTCTCCCCTACCAGGTGTTGCAGTCGACCTTGATCTTGGCCCCAGGGGAGAAGAGGTCCTTGTTGTGGACGCAGGGACAGTTGTCCTGCAGCACACAGCCGCCACGGCCGTCGTCCAGCAGCCCCTCGGGGCACACGCAGCCGCTGATGCACTCCGTCTGGTACTGGAGGGCGGGCGGGGGTGGGGTTCAGGGGGGCAAGGGGTGAGGCCACAGCCCCTCCCCGGAAGCAGCCCTTCCCTTGCCACCTCCTCACCCAGACCCCTGGCCTCCCTCCCCAGGGGCCCCTCCCTTTGAGCCCAACATGGGGCAGGGAGGGGGTAGGGCTGCTTAGCAGAGACCCCCAAACTGACCCCTGGACTCGGCTGGTCACGGTATCCCTCCCAGGGATTCAGGGGACCCCAACAAGACTGCCTGTTCACTGGACTCGGCATCAGAGCCTCAGGGTGGGCCACCCACAGGAGCCTGCTCGAGTCCCCCAACCCCCAAGAGGGGCCACTGGCCAGAGGCTGCCACCCTGTCACAGCCCCTTCAGCCACCCCCGAGCCCCTGCCCAGCCCCCTATACCCCTGCCCAGCCCTCGAGACCCCTGCCAGCCCCCGAGCCCTCCGCCCGGCCGCTAAGCCCCGGCACGCACAGAGCCAGCAGCCAGCGTCTGGCAGCTGGCTGGTCGCAGGGTTTTGGTGGCCAGGGCCGTCAGGTTGTTGCAGTCGACCAGGATCTTGGGGTGTCTGCAGCCTGCAGGATGGAGGGGACCCCTGAGCTCAAGCCAGCATGGGGGAGGGGGAGGGCAGGGCGGGGGCAAGGGTGGGGCCACTTACTCTGGCCGATCAGCTTGACCTGTAGGCAGTGCAGCCGCCCGTTCCGGCACACACTGCGAGGGGGAGGGGAGTGGGAAGTGACCACCTGGGGCCAGACACCTCCGCCGTGTCCCAGGGGCCCAGGCACAGGCCAGGTCCTGGCCGCCCCCTGCCTCCTCTCGGACCTCACCCTGCAGGGTCCCCGCGGCAGCAAGGGTGGGGCAGGCCTCGGCCCCTGCCCCCCACCCCAGGTCCCCGGCTGGGGCCACCCACCAGCGCTCCTCCTGCCTCAGGACCACGTCACCCGCCTCCAAGTAGAGGCCGCGGTGGTAGCAGGAGCACTTGGCCAGAGGCACGCAGCGCCCCTTCTCGTCCAGGAAGGTGTGGTCAGGGCAGCCGCAGCCGTCCACGGGCGCAAAGCCCTTCAGACAGTGCTTGCCGGGCTCGGCCAGCGAGCGGCAGGTCTGCTGGCAGGCGGTCAGGTTGTAGAGGAAGATCTGGGAGCTGGGGCAGGCGTTCACGTCCTTGTCTGCGGGGCAGGGCGGGTGTGACGGCCAGATGGGTGCCCAGGCAGCCCCGCAGCCTTTTCCACCCCAACCCGTGAGCAGCGAGGGTGCCCCCCCACTTCCTGGTGGGGGAGCTGTGTACCCTGTCTCCCTGGGACACTCGAGGCCAGCCAAGGTCAGCTCGCTGGGGACCCCAAGACTCCCAGGACCTCAGGACCCCCTCCCAGCCCCCAAGGGCCCCCAGGGGCCGTGTACTCACTGCAGACACGCTCCCGCCACCCCCAGAGCATGACGCCCTTGGCAGCACAGGCGCGGGCATAGGAGGAGAGCGCTGCGCACAAGCAGTCCTCGTTGTTCTGGCAGTTGCAGGTGTCGTATTTGCACCTCTGGACAACGGACAGATGGTGCAGCGTTAGTGGAAAGATACAGGCGCAGTCCCTTACAAATACTCCATGTGCACAGGTACACAGGTGTAAGCACACGTGGAAAACCCGTGTACACGGGGACACAGGTGCAGTGCTGTACAGGTGTGCAGGTGTGCAGGTACACAGGTGCAGACACGCACAGACACCCCGTATGTGCAGGTCTCAGGTGCACAGGTGCAGACACGCACAAACACCCCATATGCGCAGGTGCATAGATGCTCAGGTGCACGCACAGTGACACCTTGCACACACAGGTGGCCAGGGGCAGGCACATACCCCGTGTTGCAGGCGCTTGGGTTCAGACATGCACAGACACACACGTGTACACACAGACACGCTACAGAACACACGTGTGCACACCCCATGCGGGGCACGCGGCCATCTTCAGGCAGTGGGCCCTTGCCTACTGGCCCCCTGGGCAGCGCCTGAGCTGGGGGGAGGCATGTGAGCTGTCCACCATACCTTGTAGTACTCAGTGGGGTCCACGGCCGAGTGGCACCTGCCAAAGGGGGTCTCCGCCTTCTTCAGCAGGGAGCACCAGTGCTCAGCGTAGTTGGCTGGGGGGTCAGGGGTCAGGGCCTCAGCAGGGGCACTGCCTTCCCGAGCCCCCCCGAGTCCTGCTGCCAGGGCACCAGCCCAGTAGGGGTGAGCCCAGGGTCCGCCTACATCGAGCCTCCAGGCAGGCGGGCTGAGGAAGGTGTGGGGGTGCCCGTTTTAAAGCAGGGGAGCCTACCACCTCCCCTCTTGACCCCAAGAGGTCGGACCCTCCCGGGGCTAGGGGGGTGCTCCAGCCCCAAGACGAGGCCCCCCAGCACTCAGCCGTCCTCTGCCCTACGTCCTGGCACCACCTGCGCGCCGCGCGCCCGGGCCTCACCACTCTCAATGTTGAGGGAGCAAGGGTCGTCCAGCCAGTCGAGCTTGTCGGCACAGCTCGCCTGGGCCTTCCAGGTGTTGGCGAAGCCGGCGCCCGTGGCCTCCACCAGCCCTCCAGCCGTCCTGAAGTCGTCCCCTTCCTGGCCATTGAAATTCCCGCAGAGGCCTGAGGGTGCCAGGGCAGGATTGGAGCGGGCTGGCCGCCTTCTCCGGGGCCGAGCCGGGCGGGGTCGAGCCGGGCGGGGGCCACTCACCCTGCACGCGGCCCTGGGCGGCCTGGTCCAGCGTCGTGAAGAGCTGCATGACCGGGGCCAGCTGGACTTGCAGCTTGAGGCCAAAGGCCGTGTTCACGACCAGGTGGTAGGAGGAGGCCCGCAGGATGGAGAAGGTCGCTGGGGGGCACGGGCGGGGGGGGGGGGGCGGTGAGGGGCGGGGGCGTGGCGGGGGTGGGGCGGGGCAGGGGCGGGGCGAGGGCAGTGAGGGGGCGTGGTGAGGGGCAGGGGGAGGGGCACGGGGCTCCTCTCTGCCCTCCCGGTCCCAGCCTCGGTGAGGGCCTCACACTGGGGGGCTGACGCGCCCACCTTCAGGCTCCAGCGGACCCGAGCCTCCTGCCCCCCGGCCCCCCATGGCCCCCTGTGCGCTCACCTGTCACGTGGGGCAGGTTCACGGCCAGGTCGTTGAGGAGCACGCTGCCGTCCGACTTGAAGGCCACCACCTGCAGGAGGGCCAAAGGGCCCGGAGCAGTGAGGGAGCTCGGAGAGGAAGGGGGAGCCGGGATGGGGGTGGGGTGGGGAGGGAGCTGGGGAAGGGGTGCAGGGAGCCCAGGGAAGGGGTGCGGGTGCCCGGGGGTGGGGAGGGCCTGGGGAAGGGGTGTGGGGAGCCCAGGGAGGGGGGCGGAGAGGGGCCTGGGGAAGGGGTACACGTGCCCGGGAAGAGGGGGCACCCACGTTCTTTTTCTGGTCCAGCAGCAGCACCACCGTCTTGAGGCAGGTCTGCTTGTCAGTGGAGCCGCAGGGGGCCATCTCGCCCAGCAGGGCGTAGGAGTCGTTGTGGTCGCTCTGGAGAGGTGGGGGGCAGGCATGGCCGTGTCAGAAGGCGGGGCCCTGCCCCGGGACCCCGCGTCTCGATTCCCGGGGTAGAGGGCGGCCACGGCCCCACGCACCTTGGCCAGGACGTAATAGCAGTCCCCGTGGAAGGTGTACTTCTTCCCGTCGAAGGTGGTGATGTGGGAGCCGCCCTCCAGGCCACAGGTCCCGGGGCACGGCAGCTCTGTGCACACCCAGCGGCCGGACCTGCAGACGCTGTGGGCAGCAGGCACGGGGCGGTCAGCGGCTGCCCCGCACACCTGCCCGGCCCTGAGCCCGGGAACCCCACTCACCACTGCTCGCAGTCATTGGTGACCTGCCGCCCAGGGGCGTAGAGGCGCCCGTGCAGCTTGCAGTGGCACTGGTGCACGGGGACACAGCCGGCCCCCGCCACGTCGTCGTACACCGTGCCTGGGGCAGCGAGGGCAGGGGGCATCACCCTGGCCGCCACGGGGGTCCAGCCCTCCGCATGTCTGCCCCCGCCCTCTGCCCGTCCCCTTCGCTGCTGCCACCCTCGGGCCGCACGTGCCCTCCTGCAGCTCACAGCCCCTTGGCCCAGGCAGCCCCCCCTACCCCCGCACCTTCGGGGCAGAAGCAGCCGTCCATGTGGTGCTCCTCGCAGAGGCTGCTGACCTCCAGGTGTGAACAGGTGTCCATGCAGGGCGAGGCACTCTCCAGGTAGACCATGTTCCCGGGGCAGCTCTTGGCTACAACCGACAGGGCGGGCCTGTGGGCAAGGCGCCTCCAGAGGCCCTGGGCCCAAGTGGCCTCAGGGCTCAGCTCCATGGGCTCCCGGGGCGGCAGGGGGGCGGGCGAGCCCGGGGGTCCCGACGGCAGGGGTGGGGAAGTGGGGGCACGCGAGGCCCAGGGGTCCCGGGGGTCCCGGAGGCAGGGGGTCTGGCGCGCCCTGGGAACCGGCCCCGCCTCCCGAGCCCAGCTGGGGCAAGGCGCTCACGGCAGAACGAGGGGGTCCTCCAGTTGCCCGGCCGGCCGCCGGCGTGGGAGCACTGGCGGGAGAACTCGGCGACGGTACTGCAGACGCAGGTGGCGTTCCCCACGCACCGGCAGCGGTCCTCCAGGCAGGCGCGCACGTAGGGCTCCAGCGGCACCAGGTCCCGGCAGTCCTCAAAGGCCGCGGCGGTCAGCAGCCGCTCACACTCAGCGCGCTGCGGGAGGGAGAGGCGGACAGGGGTGGGAGCGGCCGGCTGCAGCTGCGTCCTGGGCGGGGCTCCCGGGCTTGGGTCTCCCTGGACTCACATGCTCCGAACAGCCCGCGGGTGCCGGCACGTCCTCGGGGTCCTCGCAGACCACCTCGGGCTTGTTGATCTTCTGCATGTTTCCGAACTCGAGGGGGCTGAAGAGCACGCCTAGGGGGGCACGGCGGTCAGGGGCGCCCGGGACGGCCCCCACCCCCGCGCCCCGAGGCCCTGCCGCCTGCCCTCACCTTCCGAGAGGAATTCTGAGTAGGACTGCAGGCCGTTGTAGTCTCCGCACAGGCCACACGTATGGTTCCGGAACTTACTGTGCAGCTCCAGCTGTCGGGGGAAGAGTGAGCAGGTGAGCGGCACGGGCAGGTGAGTGGGTCACAGGTGGGTGGGTTACAGGCAGGTGGGTGGGCAGTCACGGGGTCAAGAGCACCCCCATATTTGTCAGGGTTTGTGTGCATGTGTGTGCATGCGTGTGCGTGTGTAAGCCTCATGGCAAACGGGTGGCCGGCTGGACAGCCTCCCTGCCCAGGCCTGGGGCCTGTTTGGCCGCGACGTGGATGCAGCCGGGGCTCCTGGCCCAGCGCAAGGTGGCCCAGAGCGGGGCGCGGGGTAGCGCCCCAGTGCCGCAGCAGCGGGGCGCAGGCCTGAGCCTAATGCGATGTGTTGAATGGGGTGGATGGAGCCCAGCGCTCCCGGGACATCCGCGGGAAGGGCCGGGTGCTGGGGAGGGCACCCCGTGGTGCGAGTTTGCATGACACACAGAGAAGCTTGGTGCCAACCCAGGAGGCAGGGCCCAGGCCGGGTACTATGGCTGGACACTGGCCTCCCTCCCTCCGCACCCACTGCTCAGGGGCCCCGCGTGCCGTGTGCGGGCGGGGGGCTGCACCCACCATGAGAGAGTCCTCGTGGTTCCACATGAGGGAGAGGCCGGCGCGGGAGTAGACCTTGATGTATGCGTCGCTCCTCTCGATGAGGAGCCCAGGGCTGTAGTGCGGGGTGCTGACTCTGGGGGGACATGGGCGTCACCTGACATCCCCCACCCGGGCCACAGCCCCTGCCTGCCCTGCGCCCCAGGTGTGTGCCCCCGCGCAGGTGGGAAGGGGTGAGGGTCCCGCCCCTCTTGGCCAGGTGCATGCCCTGGGGCCACAGGGGATTTCCACCGCCCCTTGGAGGGACACAGGCAGGGGCTGGAGCCCCGTCCACCTGGAGAGTGGACCTGCCCCCAAACCCTCTCCCCGCCTCAGCCTCTGTCCCGGCCAGGCCGCCCACTCTCCCTGGCCCTCTGCTCAGGGCCTCTGCCCAGGGCGGGGCCTGTCCATCCCCTGCCCGCCCCAGTGCCCCTGGGGGGCCTCCTGAGGCTGCCCCTCTGCCCTGTGCACTCTCGGCAGGGAAAAGGCAAACCCTGCAGGTGAGAAACCAGAAGGGCGGGATTGCTCGCGGGCTCCGAGGCTCCCAGACAATGGCGGGAACAATAGCGGGGCCTCTCCGGGCACCCCACATTGTAACTCTAGCCAGGGCAACAATGCTGAGGGCGCTCCGCCCTGCACAGGCTCCCTGCCGCCCCGGGCCAGGCTGCCTCTGTCACACGGCTCTGGAGGAAGGGCTGCCGAGGACCCCCAGGCGTCAGCCCCAGGCCCAGCCCTGGCAGGAGCTCAGTCAGTGTTTGTTGAGTGACTGCGCGGCCTGAACCAGCCCCCACACTGTGCCCGGAGGCCGTGGGGACAGCGCCCACTTACATGGCCCCGTTGAGCACCGCCAGCTGGCGCGTCAGGTAGACGGTGTCGTCTTTGATGGTGAGCAGGATGTACTGCAGGTGGGGGCCGCCGGGCCCGCGCTTCACATGCACGGCAAACTCCTTGTAGGTGGCACGGCAGTCGGAGGCGAAGTTGTAGTCACAGAGGCCAGGGAAGCGGTACACGTCCCCATCGAAGGTCTTGAAGTGGAAGTCGCCCCACGTGCTGCAGACGCTGTGGCCGTGGTCGTGGCTCCTGCCTTTTGGGGCGGGGTGGTGGGGTGAGCAACCCGGCAGCCGGTGCCGGGACCCCAAGGCCCCAGCCCCCACCTGCAGCCACCCGAGCTTCCCAAGCCCGGAGGCGACACCGGAAGCCGGGGGTTCTCGGGCAGAGCCCCAGGGGGGAGGCACCATCGTCCTGCCTGGGCCTTCCCTGCAGGAGGGATGCTGCAGACCCTGGCTGGCCCCCACCGGGGCTCCGGGACCCTGGAGGACGTGCCCAGCTGCCACGCCCTCGTGCCCCCCTCTGCCCTGTGCCTCCGGTGGGCACCGTGCCATGTTGTCGCCCAGGGCCTGGTGGGGTGGGCAGGCCTCTCCTGGATGCCCTCAGTTGCTGCCCAGACACCCCCTCCTCCCGCCACCCCTGCTCGCAGCCTGGTAGCCTGCCCGCATTCCCTCACACTGGAGCAGGAGAGCCCGCCAGCCCCCCTTCTGCCCTCCCCTCTCCCACCTTGAGAGTCAGCACAGTGGGGACCGCGGAGGCCTCCCAGGCTGGGGACAGTCCCAGCCCGAGCTGTCCAGGGACCCTGGCTCCCGGCCCCAGCAGCGGCCACCCTGGCCTGGCTGCCCCCCGCACCCGCTCACCTGTCTGCAGCTCCGCTCCCCTGGCCGAGGTCAGGGCCAGCCAGACAGCCACCAGCCGCACAAGGGACAGCCCCATGGTGCTCGGCCAGGCAGCTTGGGAGAGCGACCCAGGGCAGGGGTCCTGGCCTTATATGACCCCGGGCCGTCAGGGGCGGAGCTCGGAGGCGGGGCTGGGTGGGGCCTTGGCCGGATTATCCAGAAAACAGCTGTGGGGGCTCGGGCTCCCTCAGTCGCCGTGGGGAAATATTGATTCAGGTTATCTGAGAGTTATCTTTTTATTGCTCCCTGGGTACATTTAGGTTCCACAGGATGCAGCCCCAATTACCCCAATTCCAGCACACGCCCAGATCCAACCTCCCCCTCCCGCCATGCGCCGGCCCAGGGCAGGGGGAGCGGGCGACCAGAGGCACATCCTGGCTGCAGGGCCCTTGCCCACCCCCGGTGGGACCCCGCACTCCCCCAGGCCCCCCTGTGCCATCAGCCTGGGGCCCCCCCACCTCCATCCCTGGGCTCAAGTTCCAGGACAAAGGGCCCCTGCCCTCCCTTCACTGACCAGCGAGCAGTGGCCCCCCCTGGGGCAGGGGCCACCTGGGTTCCTGGGGGGTCCAGGAAAGGCCCCCCCATGTGGCTGCCGCCTGAGCCTCCAACCATTCCCCAAGTCCCTTCCCTTTCCCAGGCAGAGCCGGTCTCTGGAATTACATGGACTCGGAACTTGGGGAGCATCCAGGCCAGGACTGGAGCAGTCCACGGAGGCCCACCAGGGCCCAGGGGGAGCTGGGCTCGTGCTGGGAGTGGGGATCCCCCGGGGAGGAGGCTGGGGTCCCGGGCACGGCCCGCTGTCTGTGCAGCCCCTGCAGGGCATGTGTGAGGAGCCAGTGGCCAGGCGTGGGGGACCGAGCGTGGGGGACAAGGCTGGCACCTGCTCAGGAACCACCTGGAAGAGCCCCGAGGAAATGTGCACGGCCTCTGCACATGCCTGCCCAGCCCAGAGCCCCCCCTGGGCTCAGGGTCCACGGGGCGGGCCCAGGGAGGCACAGTGGGCCCTCGCCAGCCAGCAGGGGATAAATGGAGCCCGGAGGGGTCACATCTCCAAATGGAAGACACTTCACAGGTGCCCCTTGTCTGCCTCTGGCTCAGCTGCTCGGACGCCGTGCCCCTCCCCAGCTCCCCACGGGAGTGGGTGAGGCAGGGGACACCCACATCCCTGCCCACAGTGCCCACACAGCCAGCGCCCGGCCGGGGTCACAAACCTGCACCCAGGGGCCCAGCCCCACCGTGGAAGCCCCTTGCCCGGCCCCCCGCACTGTGACCCGCTGCCCACCCCGTACCCTGGAGGAGCCCGAGCCGGCTGCTGCCACTTCCAGACCCTCGGACATGAAGGGCCACGGGTGGGCAGGCCCTGGGCTGCGCTCCCCAGGGCTAGGGTGAAGCCCCCGGCCCAGCGCCCAGAGTCCAGCTCTCCCCGTGGGTTCCTGGCCTGGAAGCGGCCCCGCCCAGGCTGAGAGAGACTGGGATTAGCGAAACCAGAGCCCCGGGGCCGGGCGGCCATTGTGCCACTTCCCTGTCCTGGCCTTCCCACGCTGGCCCCGAGCCCTGGGGAGGCCAGTGATTTTCCATGCCAGGCCCCACGACCCGCCCCGGGCACCGGCACCAGTCCCTGCCCGGCCGGCCTGAGGAGCGGTCCCCACGGTGGGCGGTGCACTGTCCCCACACCATCCAGATGGACAGCCAGGGCCCGGGCAGAGCCCCCCACGGTGGCTGTGCGTGACGAGACGTGCCAGGCATGAGCGAGGCCCCGGGGAACCCTGCTCTTCCTTGGCGGGGAAGAGGAGGCACAGGAGAGCTAACGGGTCACCCCGTGGCGGGCGGCCCTCAGGTCTAGGCTCAGCCTGTCTCTGCCGGCTCATTCAGCACCACCCAACAGGGTGCGCTAACGAATGCACGCATGCCCGAGGGCAGTGCTGGAAAGTGGTCGTAGGAGGAAAACAGCCACTAACCGAGTTACCCAGACACTGGGGACATGAAACAGAGGGCCACAGACCGAGCCCCGGCCGCCGTGGAAAGGCCCCTCATGTGGCAGGTGTGACACACCTACCTCCTCACACCTGTCAGAGCTGGAGCACCCAAGAGTGGGCCCTAAGTCTCCCCTGAGGCCAGGGTTCCTCATGGGAAGTGCCCGAGGGAAGGAAACGTCTGCTCTAAAGAAGGTGGGAGTCCTCCCCAGAAGTGAGATGGTGGGAGTCCTTGCCAGGAGTGAGAAGTCAGGAGTCTTCTCCAAGAGTGAGACGCCAAGAGCCTTTCCCAAGAATGAGAAGGTGGGAGTCCTCCCCAGGTGTGAGAAGGTGGGAGTCCTCCCCAGGAGTGAAAAGGCGGAGTCCTCCCCAGGAGTGAGAAGATGGGGGTCCTCCCAGGTGTGAGAAGATGGGTGTCCTTCCCAGGAGTGAGAAGGAGGAGTCCTCCCCAAGAGTAAGAAGATAGGGTCCTCCCCAGGTGTGAGAGGGTAGGAGTCCTCCCAGGTGTGAGTGGGTGGGAGTCCTCCCAGGTGTGAGAGGATGGGAGTCCCCCCAGGAGTGAGACGGTGGGAATCCTCCTCAAGAGTGAGAAGGCAGGAGTCCTCCCCAGGTGTGAGTAGGCGGGATCCTCCCCACAAGTGAGAAAGTGGGAGTCCCCCCACATGTGAGAAGGTGGGAGTCCTCCCAGGTGTGAGAAGGTGGGACTCCTCCCAGGTATGCAAAGGGGAGGGTCCTCCGGCGTCAGAAGAGCCAACCCCATGGCCCCTTGAGAAGGGGCTGCATCCATGACCTGTGGCTCAGGGATTCTGACCCCAGCACCCTCCTGGAGCCCAGTCTTGGGGCCTCTCACGGGTCCCCAGGAGCAGTGAATTCAGGCAGCCCCACACAGGCAGGGTGCTAGAGGGTGGAGGGAAGCTGGGGGTGGGGGAGATGCAGGGAAGGCCATCCCCAAGTAGAGTCTGGGGATCCATGTCCTGGGCTCAGCCAGCTCAGCTCCTTCATCCAGAAAAGGGGCCTGAGCTCCCCTTGCAGACCATGGGACCAGGCGACCCTCTGGAAAGTGCAGTCACCCTGGGGGGGTGGGTGCAGGTCATTAGCTGTCCTCTCCCCTGCAGTTCTGACCGTTGACAGCCTGGGTCCTTGGGACAAGGAGACACAGCCAGGCCTGCTATTTGAGGTGCTGGAAACACAGAAATAAAGTGGGGAATATCCAAGCAAGTTCATGATACGGCATTGTGTTAAATGCTTCAGTTTATCAGGCGACACGTGGCCACACATCAGTGACCCAGTAGGTGTCCTGCCCGTGAAGCCCAAAGCCCCTCCAGGATCTCCATCCGGGGGCCTCCCCCATGGGCCAGCCGTGGTGGACAGTGGAATCCCAGCACCCTGTGGCGTTCATGGGGGACACAAAGGGGCACAGGGGTGAGGGGACTGGCCACGCCGAGGAAGCTGCGGGAGGTGCCGTGCCCTGGGACGAGGCTGAGGGAGAGGGCCCCACCCAGCCAAGCACCGGGTTGTGGCCCCTGGGGGCTGCTGAAGGCGGGGCTGGCTGCCCCCACCTTCTTGTTGGACGGGACCTCCACCTGGACACCCGAACCTTCCCCTCGCCGGCCTCCTCCCAGCAGCGCTTGTCCTGACACCAGGGAATTTGCAGTCGACGTCAGAGCGTACGCAGGGAAGATGTCACCACGGGCAGCCTAAATGCCTGCTCACTGCCAGCTGTTCCAGTGCCCTGACTCATCAGGAAGTGACAGGCAGCCCTTGGCAGGAGCCTTGGAGTGAGGGGAGGGCAAAGGGCTGAGGGGGAAGGGGTGGAGAAGCAGGAAAGGGAGGAGGGTAACGAGGCATAGCAGGAGGGGGAGTTGGGAAGGATGGAGGAGGGAGAGAAGGGCGGAGGCGGGGAGAGGAGGACGCAGATGGAGGGGTGCCCAGAGTCGTGGGTTCCCAGCCCCTCCAGATACCCGAGGGTGACCCCAGTCCCAGCCACCCAAGGGGTCAATGTCACAGCCTGGACATACACTCACACAGGGAGCATCTGAGGACTCAAGGGAGGGCAAATAAATCATGAGCTGTGCTTCTCTCTCCCCATGTCCTCACTGAGACACTGAAGGGGAAACCAAAATGTGGCAGACACTTCCAGGTCCTGGGACTTTCAAAGGTCCTGAAAGATCCAGGTGTGCAGCCCTGGGTCATCTCTCCATGTCAAGGGTTTAAAAATAGGCCATTGACCCACCTCTGCAAGTGAGCAATGAGCAAGTTAAGCACACAGAGGCGTCTGCTCTCGGGCGGGTGTCCCTGTGAGTCAGCGGGCTGGGTGACGGCTGGGCCAGAGCCCCAGCTGGGAGGGCAGGAGCTGGACGAGGAAGGGGGCCCGCCCTCAGGGTCTTTGGGTGGGACACGCACCCCAGGGAGTCCAGCTGCTCTCAGGGGCTGTTACTCCACCCCCCTTGAGACTTGGCCCAGGTGTCATGCCCTCGCCCTGGCCAGTGTCCTCACTCTGGACATACTCTGTAACCATCACTGGTCTTCCCACTGTCAGGGCCTCAGCAGCAGCTTATGTGGGCCCCTCCTGGGACCAGCCTTGCATTGGATGCACTTGCTAAGTTCACAGTGGGAGGAAGGGGGGAGGGAGTGAGGGGTGGATTAGTGGCTGGGTGATGGATGGATAAACAGTGGATGGATATTTGGGTAGAGACATTTGGATGGAGAGATGGATGGTTGGAGAGAAGGAAGGATTGATGGATGGATAGATGGAGGGATAGGGTGGGTGGGTGGATGGATGGAGGGATGGATGGATGGATGGATGGAAGGATGGATGAATGGATGGATGGAAGGAGGGATGGATGGAACGATGGATGGATGGAACGATGGATGGATGGATGGATGGGTGGATGGATGGATAGATGGAAGGATGGATGAATGGATGGATGGAAGGAGGGATGGATGGAACGATGGATGGATGGAACGATGGATGGATGGATGGATGGGTGGACGGATGTTTGGATGGATGGATGGATGGATGTTTGGATAGATGGAGGGGTGGATGGAAGGACAGATGGATGGAAGGATGGATGGATGGATGGATGGATGGAAGGATGGATGGATGGAAGGATGGATGTTTGCATGGATAGATGGATGGATGGATGGATGGAAGGACGGATGGATGGATGGAACGATGGATGGATGGATGGATGGATGGATGGATGGATGGATGGATGGATGGATGGATGGATGGATGGATGGAAGGATGGATGGATGGGTGGATGGATGTTTGGATGGATGGATGGATGGATGTTTGGATGGATGGAGGGATGGATGGAAGGACGGATGGATGGAAGGATGGATGGATGGATGGATGGATGGATGGATGGATGGATGGAAGGATGGATGGATGTTTGGATGGATGTTTGCATGGATAGATGGATGGATGGAAGGATGGATGGATGGATGGATGTTTGGATGGATGGGGGACAGATGGAAGGACGGATGGATGGAAGGATGGATGGATGGGTGGATGGATGGATGGATGGATGGAAGGATGGATGGATATTTGGATGGATGTTTGCATGGATAGATGGATGGATGGATGAATGGAAGGATGGAAAAAGGGGGTACAGCTTCTGTGGCTGCTCCAGTGGGTCCCCACCTTTGAGGGCCTCATGTGTTGGCCCTATCCTTTGGCATAACAGCCACACCTTATTAAGGCCTCACAACCCTGGAAGGCAGTCATATTACCCCATGTCTCCAGCTCTAATCCATTGTCCTGTGGATCCTTTTCATCTCCCCCTCTTGCTTATCTGTAAATCCCACCCCCAACAGTGAGAAACCTAGCTCCTACCGTCAGCCCTCCACTTCACTTTACTTAATTGTCCAAGTTCCAGCACACCTGGATGGTAGTCTCAAGGCTGAAGCAGTGTCAATCAGCTAGAGTGCAGTGCTCATGCAGTTTCTTTTGCCTTGAGACCTCCAGACCCCATGCATTGCCAGAGAATTTAGGTCAGCACATTTCCCTTACTTCCTTTAGTGAGACCATTTCATATATTTGTAATATAGTTGGATTTTTTGTCACATTCTGCATTCCATCCAAGTTTCCCCCAAACTCTTAAATTATTTCTCTTGCGTTGAGGTTCACTTATGGTGTGTGGACTTATTTCGGGAACCTCCCTTCTGTTCCATCGATCGGTGTGTCCACATTTCGAGCAGTACCACCCCATTCTGTCAGTCACTTTACAGAAATTCCTGACACTGGGTAGTCTGATCCTCCCACTTTGTTCTTTTTCAGAGTTGTTTTGGCTATTCTGTGTCCTTTACATTTCTATATGAATTTTAAATCAATTTTCCAATTTCTACAAAAAAAGGGGGGGATTCTGATTGGGATTGTGTTAAATATATAGATCAATTGGGAAGAATTGACAGCTTAGCACTATTGAATTTTCAGTGTGCAGGTGGTTTACAACTTTTGTCAGAGTTTTCCCTACGTATTTTATAATTTCATGCTATTCTAAATGGCGTTTTTTTCTTTCAATTTCAACTTGTTCATTGCATATAGAATTATAATTCATTTTTGTATATTGATCTTTTATAACTGAAATTTTGCTAATTGCACTCAATTATAGCAGTGTTTTTATATGCTCCAGGAGGATTTGGGATTTTTTCACTACGATTTCTATTTGTTAGATACAGGGTTTTTCAAGTCATTTACTCATGAGTGAACTCTGAGGATTTCTTCCAGGTAGTTTGTCCATCGTATCTGAGGTGTTCGATTTATTAGCATAAAGTTGTTCAGAATAACTTCTTAATATCCTCATATTATGCACTTCTGTAATGACGTCACTGTGTCTCTTGCTCATGTGGTGGCTGGACGTTTATCAGTTTATTGATCCTCATCGAAAAAACAACTTTTGGTTTCATTGATTTTTCTCTATTGCTTTATTTTATGTTGTGCTTCATTTTTATCAGTGATTTTTATTTCCTTTCTTCCTCTTACTTGGCTGTTCTTTACCTTTCTCTCTTTTTCTAATGTAGTTACTGTGTACTATAAATTTCCCGCAAAATGCTGCTTTTGTGATCATCCCACAATTATATGTCTTCGTTTTCATTCGGTTCAAAATACTTTACAATTTCCATTTGCATTGCTTCTTTAATCCTTGCGTCATTTAAAAGTGTGTAATTTTATTTCTAAATATGTGGGGAAGGTCCAAGTTTCTTTCTGCTATTGATTTCTAATTTAATTCTGTTGTGACTAGAGGACGTATTTGGTACAAGCTGAGTCTTGTGAATTTACCAGTGGGCTCCGGCATGGTCTCCGTGGCGGGTGTTCCCCGTGTGCTCGGGGAGGGTGTGTGTTCTGCTGGCGTGGTGGCCGCCCAGGTGTGAGCAAGTCCAGCTGGCCGACAGTGCAGCTCAGATCTTCTGTGGCTTGGCTGGTTTTCTGCCTATTTTTGTATCGAGTTTTGAAACTTTCACCTGTAAATATGGATTTGTCAGCCTCTCCTTGCAGTTCCGTATTTGCTTCCAGCATTTTGAAGCTCTGTGGTTAGGGGCACAGATATTTACAACTGTGTATCTTCTTGACCGGCTGACCCTTCCTCATTGTGAAATAACCTTTTCTTAGTGGCTGCTTATACTCCCTGGCTCTGAACCCGCTGAGTGTGGTATTAGCGTGACCACCCCAGCTCTCTCTTGGCTGGTGTTAGAAGGTGCATTTGTTTCACGGGGCTGCTGGAACAAACGGCCACACGTGGGTGACTTCAAACAGCAGAAACTGATGCTCTCTCAGTGCTGGGGCCGGAAGTCTGAACTCAGCGTGGCGGCAGAGTTGGTTCCTGCTGGAGGCAGAGCGGACAGAGGCGTGGGGACCCCGGGCAGAGAGGGGGCACCTCGCAGCTCTCTCTTGGCCCCCACAGGCTGCCAGCAACACCTGCTCTTCCTGCCCTGCAGCATCGCTCCCGCCCCTGCCTCCACCCGTGTCTGTGTGTCCGTCCTCTTCTCGTAAGGACACCAGTCCTGGTTTTAGGCTGATCTTAACCCAGGGCAATCCCCATGATGGTCACATCTACAAAGGTCCTGTGTCCAGACCAGGTCATGTTCTGAGGTTCCAGGGGGCAGGAATTCTGGGGAGAAGCTGTTCAACCCAGTGCACGTGGTATCGTTTTAGTGCCTTTCATGTTGAACATATTTGCGTCTTTTTTATATAAAGTGCATTTCCTGTAGGCAGCCCACAGTTCTGTCCTGTTTTTCTGTCTAACCTGGCAGCCGAGCTCACCTGGCATTGCACCTGGGTGAGTGCCACAGCCCAGACTTCAGCTCGCCGAGGCTGCTGATTCCCCACATGCAGATTATGAACTCACCACCATCCCCCCTCCCCCCGCCCTCCTTTCACTGGTAGCCCCTTCGCCCCCGTGGGCTGCTCCTGGCTCAGGTCAGTGGTCTCTTGGCCCAGGGCTGCGGCGACACGCTGAGCCAGGACCAGTCCTGACGGGCAGTGCTGACACTGGCCACACCACTTGGTTTGGGCTCAGGGGACAGCACGAGCTCAGCCAAGTGAGGCCAAAGCGCAGGGCTGTTCCGTCGTCACGGAGAAGCATGCTTTTACTGGGGCCAAGGGCTGCCCCCCTCGTTCTAGCTCATCTTCCTCAGCCGTCACTTGCCCTCCTGGCGGCCAGCACAGAAGGCAGCCCCAGGGGGGCGGGAATGAGCAGGTCTCCCTTGGCAATGGCTCACGCTCCACGGATTTTCCGAAGGACACCCACCCCCCCCCGCCCCGATCCCAAAACCAGTCACTCCGCTCGCCTGCTCTCCAGGCTCCGTCTTGCCTTTGCACCTGGACTGACTTCGGAAGTCCACCCCATATGATTACTGTCTGGTCAGAAAAGGACACGCCACTCAGTGAGTAGTGAGGATTCAGGGCTGTGATCTGTTCACAAGGGTGCTAGAAGGTGAAGGAGCAAGGGGGGGGGGGGTCCCTGAGGCCAGCACCCCGTGAGCAGTAGGCAGCAGCTTGACTGCAGGCTGGGGAGATGCAAGGGGAGATGTGGGGACCCCGGAGCAGGGAGGGGACCCTGCCAGGGCGTGGCACCGCAGGTGTGGGTGTGTCAAACAGGCCGGACACCAGAGTCCTTGCCATCCTTGGGGTGGGGGTAAGGTGAACCCTCCTCACCCCCCCACCATCAACCCCCCTCGGCGGCCCCTCCTCGACCCCCCCACCATCATCCCCCCCTCGGCGGCCCCTCCTCACCCCCCCCACTGTTGTTCCCCCGACGCCCTCCAGGAAGCCTGAGATGCCCCAGCCACATGCATCAGCACTGCAGAGTCATCACCCCAAACCCAGAGGCTTAAAACCAGAAGTAATAGACATATGCCATGACAGATGATTAAAAGATGGATGATAGGTGATAGATGATTGATTGAGTATAGATCGTAGATGGGTGATGAACACATGGGCAGATGACAGATGATAAACATGAAAAGCAGATGGTGATGGGTGGAGGATGGATGGCGATGGATATGGACAGGCCCACGTGGGGGCTGGGTGGTTGCTTCTGAGGGTCCCTGGGGCACCTGCAGCCGGACACCTCACCACACCCTGGATGCTGCCGTGTGGTTCAGCTCCAACCCGGCTCACATCCATGGCCGGTTCACTCTGAGTCGAGGAGACACCCTCGAAAAGGTGGGGGGACTCACCCCATCAGCTCTAAGACCTCAAGGGCAACCCAAACCTTTCTGAGCAAAAGAAAATCCATGTCAAGACTCTCAAGCCCTGCCTCAGCACAGCCTGCCAGCCACCCCAGCCCAGCACCCCAGCCTAGCGCACCCCAGCCCAGCACCCAGCCCAGAACCCCAGCCTAGTGCAACCCAGCCCAATGCACCCAAGCCCAGAACCCCAGCCTAGTGTACCCCAGCCCAGTGCACCCCAGCCGAGCACCCCAGCCTAGCGCACCCCAGCCCAGCACCCAGCCCAGAACCCCAGCCTAGTGCAACCCAGCCCAGTGCACCCCAACCCAGCACCCAGCCCAGTGCACCCCAGTCCAGTGTACCCCAGCACAGTGCACCCCAGCCCAGCACCCAGCCCAGTGCACTCCAGCACAGCGCCCCAGTCCAGCCCCCCAGCCCAGTGTACCCCAGCACAGTGCACCCCAGTATAGTGCCCCAGCCCAGCACCCCAGCCTAGTGTACCCCAGCCCAGTGTACCCCAACCCAGTGCACCCTAGCCCAGTGCACCCCAGCACAGTGCACCCCAGCACAGTGCCCCAGCCCAGCACCCCAGCCCAGTGTACCCCAGCCCAGTGCACCCCAACCCAGTGCACCCCAGCACAGTGCACCCCAGCCCAGTGTACCCCAGCACAGTGTACCCAAACCCAGTGCACCCCAGCCCAGTGCACCCCAGCCCAGTGCACCCCAGCCCAATGTACCCAGCCCAGTGCACCCCAGCCCAGTGCACCCCGGCCCAGTGTACCCCGGCCCAGTGTACCCCAGCGCAGTGTGCCCCAGCCCAGCACCCCAGCCCACTGCATCCCAGCCCAGTGCCCCAGCCCAGTGTACCCCAACCGAGTGCACCATATCCCAGCACCCCAGCCCAGGGCACCCCAGCCCAGCACCCCAACCCAGGCCTTCCTGAAAGTGACCGTCTCACGGACATAAGCATATATCCCATGGGCAGCCCTGGCATGGTTCCTCGCAAGGCATCCAGACAGAGCCCCAAGAGCAGAGTGTTGGGGGCAGAGAGACCCGGGGGTCCCCACAAGCAGCCCCATGGGGGAAGGAACCTGGGGGTGGTGGATACTCGGCTGCCGGTCCATAGAGCTCCGCACACTGGCCACTGCGGGCACCCAGGCCAGGGCCTGACCTGACCGAAGCCTGACTTGAAGGCCAGGTGCAAATGTCATGGCGCCCCTCCCCCCACCTGCGAGGATGTTAAGCGAAGACCCTGGAGCGCTGCTCTCAGCACCAGCCTGGAGGTGGGTCTCCTCCCCGACCCCGCGGCCTGCAGCGAGGCCACACGTGCCACCTGTGCCCTCCACACCTGCTCTGGCCAATCCCACAGTTTGGTCACTTCAGGGCTGCCGCTGGCCCAGCCACACTCGCGGCCTGGGGGACGCGACAAGGCCCGACCCAGTGCGGGCCGTGCCGCTCCCAGAGAGAGTGGCTTCCCACTGCGGACGGCGGGGCCTTCGCTCGGGACCTCCCCCGCCCCGCGACATGCTCTGTGCCCCCTCGGAAGGGTCACGCACCCGAGGGCCAGGGGTGGGAAGCTGAGGTTTAAAATGCACGGGGCTTCCACTGGGAACGTTTTGGTGGCGGATGCGGGGGACGGTGGCGGATGTGGGGGACGCGGCTGGCGGCACTGAGAATACACCTGAGTGCGGCCGAAGGGGAGAGGCGCTTGTATTTATGGTAACAAAACAAAATGTAAGAGCATCCCTAGACGTGCACTGCATTGCACGGTGAACCTTGAGTTAAACCACCGACAAATCTGCTGTCATCAATCGTAACACATGGGGGCGGGACCCTGGATTTCACTTTGTTCTGTAAACCTGCCACTTCTCTAATAAAGACAAAAAAGTGGGGGGAGAGAGCGCAGCGGGGAGCCGCGTGCAGGGTTAAGACTCAGTGCAACCTGGGGGGAAACGTTTTCCTCCCACCTCCTTCTCCGCACTCCCCATTTTTATAATGACTTCCCATGGCTCTCATCCAGGGCCTAGCGAAGGGGTCAGCCTCTCCCCACATCCCTGCCACGTTCCCCCAGCAGCAGTGCCCCGGGAGTCTTGGCGGGACAGCGGGGGCCCGGGAGCCCATAAACGCCGGCTGCTGCGTCACGGCCCCATGTCAGTAACGTTCAATAGCACAATAAGGAAACAGCCGTAAAGGCACTACAGGGCAGTGGCGTCCGGGGCCAGGCCGGACGTCCGGCCTCCAGCCCTGTGGGGTGGGGCCTGGAGATCCCAGGGTCCTAGTGGCTCTCAGCCTCAGGCCAGAGATTAGGTCCCAGGGTGGGGCATACAGACAGGATCTTCCCACCAGGGCCTCGGCAGAGAGACGCAGGGGACAGGCCTCAGGTGCGACCCCCAGGGCGGGTAGGGGTCCACCTCCTGCAGCTGGGGCTGGCAGCCCCAGAAGGAGGGGGCGGCAGAGGACAGGCGTGGGTCTTGGGGTGCACCCTGTCTGCAAACCACCTCCGTCTCCACAACATCCTTCAGTGGGTGAACCCCCAAACGGGAAAGCTAGGGCCACAACCCCCAAGCTGCACCCTTGCCGCAGTGTAGAATGGGGGCCCCAGAGGGCCAGCACCCCGTCTGCTGGGGCAGCCACACCCCGTCATCAGTGCCCCCCAGAAGATGTCGGGGAACCCTGGAGAGAGAAGGGAAATGAAGCCTCTGCCATGTCCAGGGGAGGGCCCGTTAGTATCTCCCAAACTCTTCCATCTCGGGAACCTTTTGCACTTCTAGGAGGGATCGAGGGCCCCAAAAAGCTTTGGTTTAGGGGTGACACCTCCCCGATACTTAGCATGTCAGACTTGGAAGCTGAGAAAGCTTTTGCATGTGTATGAGTTCATTTTCTTTTAATAACAAGCATTTTGCTTGCATCTAAGCTAGTTAACACTATATAATGAAAACGTACAAAGTATAATGTTGCAGGTTTTGGTTAGATTTAAGTCAAAGACATTCATTAGTAAGGAATCTTTGAATATGAAGATTCCAGAAATGTCTCTAAGCCATCTGATCAGAACAACTGTCTATGAATATTACCTTACTTTGAAAGATATTGGCATACATCTTAATTAAATTCAGAATTTTTCCAAATAAACCCTAATTAAAAAATACTCTTCCATAAACGAAAACAATTTTAATAGAACTTTCCTGCCCATAAATAGTAACAAATGAAACAAGGCATTTTGGAAAATGTGGTCCTGAGCAAGTCACAGTGAAAAATAAATGTACACCCAACCTCCACCTCCTCCAAACACTTTCTGTTCCTGGGCCTTGGAAGCCGAGGGAAGGGAGCCCGCAAGCAGCGCCAGGAAGGGGGTTGCCAAGGCGAAGCTCGCGGCTGAGCACGGACACCTCCTGAAAGGACTGAGGACAGCCCGACTCAGGGTTCCAAATTCTGCCCGAGTAGCAGCTGCCCCGGCCTGGCCCAGGTAGGACATCATTCTTCAACAATACGACAAGCCATTCCATGTCGGCATAAGCGGCTTTTTTCTGAAGCATACTTATATTTTCTAAACAAAAATAAATAAATAAGAGTTGTGCTGCTTTACTTTACTGCAAATTGTGACGTGGGGTCCCGCGGCGGGTCAGGACCCTATCAGGGCGGTCAGGACACGCGGCCCAGCGCCTCGCGGGGACAGTGACCTCGGCTCCTGTGGACACTGGTGCGGCCACGGCCAGCCCCGCAATTCCTCCATCCAGGCCTCCAGTTCCAGGGAAGGGCCCCCAGCCCTGGGAAAGGGCCCCCAGCCCCGGGAAAGGGCCCCCAGCCCTGGGAAAGGGCCCCCAGCACTGGGAAAGGGTCCCTGACCAGGGCTGCGTCCCGACTCCTCCTGAGCCGGTTTCTCAGGGCAGCTGCGGCACCGCTTGTCCCGGCTGTGCTGGGGTCCCCTGGCTGCTTTAGAGAGAAGGGCCCCACTGGCCACAGCTCGTGGGGGGCCTTCTTCCAGGGAATGCGGAGGGCGGCCCAGGGGCCCTGACGCCTGGCTCACAGGGCCGAAGACCGCCAGACTGCAGGAGGCGGCCACGCTGAGCCTTCTCCACAGGTGCACGGGGCCTGGGGAGTCTCGGGGGGCTGGGAAGTCTTGGGGTGCAGGGCCTGTGGACTGGGCCTTCAGGGCGGCTGAGACAGCCAACACCCACCCTCAGAACTAACGTGAAAGTGGACATTTCTGCCTCTCTTGACCCAGACGAGGCCGGCCAAGGCAACGACCCCGCACGATTCCCACCTTCCCTTCCTGTCTGGGCCTCGGTTTCCCCACGCGGTCGCTGGGGTGACGCGCAGCAGGGGGACCGTGCACGTCCCCGCGCAGCCCCCCAGGCCCACAGAGGCGGCGGCAGGCGGTGGGCGGGGGCAGCTCCTTCCAGAACAAACATGGCCGAGGTGACAGCTGTGGGCCAGGCCGGGAGGAAAGTCCACGGGGGTCAGCACCCCCACACAGCCGCACCCCGCCCACCTTTATGGCCAGGTCCTGTTGCGGGCATGGCTCCAGGGCCGCCGCCCGCCATCTTCTGGGAAACAGCCGGTGACCAGGGCCGGCCGGACGGGCCGGGACCTCAGTCGGCCTCTCCCTCCCCGGGCCAAGGGGCTGGGACCCAGCGCGCACCAGGCCCCACTCCCCGCTGGCATGGGGGCGCTCGCCGGGGCTCCTAGCACCGGGGATCTGGCTGTGCAGGGCGGGGGCTGCAGGGAGGGTGGCTGGTGGGGTTGGGGGTCAGGGTGGGGAGAGGGCTAGAGGCCAGCGGCTCCGGGCCCCCCCACCCCTGGGTTCCTCAGGGAGCGGAGACCGCACACCGGGAGACCTCCTGGCCGTGGCCCAGCACCTGGGCGTCCAGAGGTGCCGGCTGAGCCACAGGGCCCACAGAGCAGAGCCAGGTCCCCAGGAGGGGGGGGTCTGTCCTGAGGATGCATCCTGCCAGTGGACTCAGGAGAGGGGCCGCAACCTCTGCTCGAGGTGGGGTCCACCCTGCTGCAACCTGAGGGTCCCGTCTGCCCTGCCCTCCCTACCTAGAGCCCCACTCATCATACCTGGAGCCCCGCCCATCATGTCTAGAGCCCCGCCCTCCCCACCTGGAGCCCTGCCCATCATGTCTAGAGCCCCGCCCTCCCTACCTAGAGCCCCACCCATCATACCTGGAGCCCCGCCCTCCCCACCTGGAGCCCCGCCCACCATGTCTGGAGCCCCGCCCTCCCCACCTGACCCCACCCTCCCCACCTGGAGCCCCGCCCTCCCCACCTGGAGCCCCGCCCATCATGTCTGGAGCCCCGCCCCCCTCCCCAGCGTGGCCTCCACCTAGATGGAGAATTCACCCTCCCTCTCCAAGACCGCAGGGACTGATGCATCCAGGAATGCGAGTGGGGCTCTTTGTGCATGGGGGGCACCATCTGGACCTGGGGGGTCCCTGTCATCATGGTCTGGGGCCCTCTGGGGTGGACTGAGGCTGTCCCGGCCCCTGGCCTCTCTTGGGTGTTGATACCCAGGGTGGAGGGATCCCCGGCATCTCTGCGGAACTCTGGACTTCCACAGGGGACGCCTGGGGGACTGTGCGGGTGTGGGGGCAGGCACTGACGTAGGGCCTGCTGGGAAGCATGGGGTCTGGGGGTCTGGGGAGGCCGTAGGGAGCAGCCAGCCCACCACTGGGTCCTTGGACAGCAGGTCCGAGGGGCTAGGGGCCTGGCCCTCCCCCCACACTCCCCCCTGAGCTCCAGGCAGCTGCCGCCCGTCCTGGGGCACAGCAGGCACTGACCAAGGCACTGGGGTCCTCGGGAGTGGGGGGCAGAGACAGGGGCGCACCCCCAGGCCCAGCCTCTTGGGTTTGGAGTCTGCACATGCCAGCACCCGAAAGGAAACGCAGGTGCATTGCAACGGGGACACCATCCTTCCGGGAGCCCCACCAAGACCCAGGCCAGCCCCGAGGTCACAGGGGCACAGACCCTGCCAGGCGATGGGAGCTGGACAGTGGTGTCCAGGACCCCCAGGTGTCCCCACTTACTTGGCCCCCCACTTCTCTCTTACTCTCTGCCTTCCTCGGTTTTCCCTCTTAAGGTTGGGCCTCCTCCAGCCAAGATAGCGTGGCCTGGGAAGCCCCATCTCAGGGAGGGGAAGAGCCCCCTGCACTCCCACCCAGGACAGAGCTGGCTCCACCCAGGCTGGAGGCCCCGGGGGTGTGGGAAGGCCCAGGGGAGTGACCAACCCGGGAAGCCCCAGTGCAGGACACTGGGTCACAGGAGAGGCCGGCCCCCACCAGCAGGTGGCGCCCCAGTGCTGCTGGTCCCGGCGTTGGGCACCCAGAGCCAAGCATCCACCTGGGCCCTGGGACCAGCCAGCACGGCTGGAGCTGGCGCAGGGGGCACTCAGGCTCCACCTGTGGGACCCCCAGGACAGGCTACACTGATTCGTGGTGGCAGGGACCAGAAGAGTGGCACAGGTACAGCTTGTGTCCCCATACAGGTGGGGGTGACAGGTGTGCATGTGTGCAAGAATCCACGGCAGTGCACACACAGGTCCGTGCACTCTGAGTGTGCACGTGATACATCGATTTTTTTAAAAAGGTGTTTGTGTGCCAAGATGCAAGTCTGAGTGTGGGAGTGTGCTCTGTATGTGTATGTGTATGTGTGAGCTGGTGTGTGAACCTGTTTGAGTGTGAACATGCGGGTGTGCCTGGTGTGTGTGAGCATGTGGGCATGCCTGTGAGTGTGAGCCCCCTCCTCCTGCAGTGGTGAGACCCTGGGACAGGGACCCTGTGAGCACCCAAGAGTCACAGCCCGCAGCTCTCAAGGGGGAAGGGGGCCCCTGGAGGCCCTGGACACCCCAGGCTGGACCACAGGGTCCACACCTCCCCCCTCGGTGGGTGTCTCCACCAGTGGAAGTGCTCCCAGGACAGGAGAGCCCCCTGCGGGAAGGGGAAGAGACAGCCCATCCACGGAGACCACTCAGAGGGCCCGGGACCCCAAAACCAGAATCCTGGAGCTGGGCCCGGGGTTGGAGTGGGCAGTGCGGCCCGGCCGGAGTCCCCAGGGAGCAGGAGAGCCTGCGTCAGCCACATACGCTGTTGCAGCTGCAGGGGGAGAGTAGCCGGGTCCCAAAGGCCGGGCGCCCCGGAGAGGTAGAGGGGCCTGCAGGGCCCACCCTGGGAGGACACTGCTTTCCCCCCAGACACACCCAAGTCCTGAGGGAGTCAGGGAAGGGGTGGGCAGTGTCCCAAGGGAGGGGCTGCCTGTGCGTGACGGAGCCTGGCTCCGGGGTGCCTGTGGCCGGGACGCTGAGCTGGGCGCTCCCCTGTCCGGCAGCAGCACGGGTCCCGACCTTCGTAGCGCTGGTTTTGCAGAGGCAGAGACGCTGGGAGAGCAGGCTCGCCCCCTACTGCCCTCACCCCCCGAGAGGCGAGCAGAGCTGAATGGGGGCCCCCAGAACAGAGGTCAGGGGAGCCTGCGCTGTGGAGACAGCTGAACCCAGAGCGTGGGCACGGCCACTCGGCCAGCATGCCCTATGCAATGGCCCTGGAGGGGTGCACTGCGGTGCCGGGTGCCCCGAGGCTGGGGGGGCGGGGCAGACAGAGGGAGCCGGGGGACGAGCGCTTCTCCTCTAGCTACTTTTCTTCATTTTCCCACATTTCGTTTAGCGACTATCTACTTCTTGACAGTTAAAAGAAGCAACTGAACATAAATCTCATCAGGGACCTCCACCTCCAGCAGAGCGTAAGAGACAGACCCCCATCCTGCAAGAACAACTGAGACCCAGGACAATCTGGGAGGCCACAACTGCAAAGACTCAGCCACCGGGCAGTGACCCGTGAGGAAACGTGCGAGTGGAGCCTTGAGAGAATTCCCAGGACATGAAGCTGGGAGGGGGATGCAGGGGGAGCTTGCTGGCCTCTGAACTGAGGAGAAACCCAGGGAGACTGAGGTGGCCCGGGTTCACAGAGAAGAGAGAACCACAGAGACCTGCTGATGGCTCCCAGGAAGAGCCGTGCAGGGTACTGGTCAGCGCGCGCGTGTGGGGAAGTGGCCTCAGGCTCACAGAGGCGGGGGGCAGTGTCCATTCCAACCAGTGGCCCTGGAAACCTCGAAGCTCATGATGCACCAGGCAGAGTGCTATGGAGTCCTGCCTTGAAACTGAGGAACAGCACGTGTCTTAGCACTTGGTGCTACCTGACAAATCAAAAAGGCCGAGAGGTGGCGGGGGCACGAGGATAGTTCAGGGGTAGAATTCTCACCTGCCGTGCAGGAGGCCTGGATTTGATTCCCAGCCCGTGCACCTCCCCAAACAAATAAACCAACCAAAACAAGCAAACAAACAAAAATTCAACAAAACGGTGCTGCAATAATGGGATACTCACAGGGAAAAAGAATGACATGAGACCCCACCATGCAGCATACAAAAAATAAAGTAATGCCCAACAGGGTCAAACTGAGTCCAAGTACCTTAACTGCACCCTGGAGCAAAGCACAAGAACACTTACAGGAACACAAAAATATCCACCACTCAACAAGGTAAAATTTACAACATCTGGCATCTAATCAGAGTACCAGGCAGGCAAAGAAGGAGGATAATTCAACCCATAGTCAGAAGAAAAAGCAATCAATCAAAACCGAGAGAAAACTGCACAGATGTTAGGAATAGCAGACAAGGACATTAAAACAGCTATTGATTGCATTTCATATGTTGAAAATTCTGGAGGAGAGATGAATCATGTTCAGCAGAGACATGAAAGATATATAAAAGACCCAAATTGAGCTTCTAGAGATTAAAATTACCATGTATGAGATGAAAAATACAGCAGATGGGTTTACTGGCAGATTAAACACTGCAGAAGGAAAGATTAGTGACCTCGAAGGCTTAGCAATAGAAACTATCCAAGACGTCACACAGACAGGTGAAGGATCTTGACGTGTGACTTTTACCCCAGGAACGAAAGGTTGGCTTAAAATTCTAAAATCATTCAACTTAATTCACCAGATGAACAATCTAAGGAGAAAAGCCATGCATTCATCGCAATACTGCAAAAAAGTACATTTGACAAAATCCAACATGCATTTCTGATTTTAAAAACTCAGCAATCACTAAGATAAATTTAGTTTGAAATGCTAGTGATCAATGAAAGCGAGGGGTAAGGGGTATGGTAGGTATAATCTTTTTTTTTTAATTTCTTTTTCTGAATTAATGCAAATGTTCTAAGAAATGATGAATATGCAACTAAGTGATATTGTGAATTACTGATTATATATGTTGATGTTTTATTTGGTTTCTTAATTTTTTTAATTAATAAATAAATGAAAAAAAAACAACTCAGCAATCTAGTCCTGGCACCGTGGGCTCAACGACGCCTTCCGGACTGAGTTGGGGTGGGGGAGACGTGTAATTAGACAAGGCATCAGTGGCTGCCCTTAATCAAGCTTCAGTGCTGATGGCCGTGGTTTGCTAAACCCCACAGCATTCCACCTGGTGACCCTTGAGAGTCCCTAAGGAGGCAGTGGGAAGCAGGGGTGTCGTCAGCTGTGACCAGGGACAGCGAGCAGACACAGAAGCAGGTGGTCACCCTGGGCTGGGGTAGCTGCTACCATGTCCTCATATCAGAGCCAAAGGCCAGAGCTCCGAAGGACCAGCTCAGCTGTGTCCCCCCGGAGCCTCTGATAAGGAGCCCATCTTCAAAGCACTCAAGGACATCACTGAGGGGAAGACAGTCCAGATCCCCACGTACCGCTCAGTCTCCCATGCCCGCAAGGAGGCGGCGGTGACCGTCCCCCTGAGGACGCCGTGCCTGTGAAGGGGCCCTGGCCTTCTGCTCCCAGGACCTGTCCCAGGTGACGCTCTCCATGGAAACAAAGGCGGACACCGGGCTCACCTGCAGAGACTGAGGACACCAGCGAAAGAGGGGGGCCTTGAGCAGATTTCATCTTAGCCTATGACCTTCGTCAAGCCAGCCTCTGAGGAATTCTACTTGCAGCAAAGACATATGCCGATGTGATCATTCCCAGGGGGCAGCTAATGTCGTGGCCATCAGCCTCGGCGGGCAGCACGCCCTGGCCAGCCCGAACCGAGAATGGCAGACCGGCGGCCAGCCCGGCAGCTGCGCCCCTTCCCGCCAGAGGCACAGGGGTCCAGCAGCTGCCGTGACCCCTGCTTCCTTCCACCCCCACCCCATCTCAGACACCTGGGGGAGGGGAGGGAGGCACTGCTGACCCTTACACACTGTTTGTATGACTTGACTGTATTTAAGAAAGCTCACAGAGACGAAACGCCTTTGATTTCTCCTTTTGCTGTTGCATTTTGGGTCGGGTGAAATGATACAGAAGTTGACCCTGAGCTTAAATGACAAACTGTGCCAATGACTACTGGTGACGTCTAGTTATGAGTACAACGCGTAACCAGTTATGACTACATACATATTTATTACAGAAAAGGATCTATTTTTGTGTAGATGTACAAATAACGTAATGCTGTTGGCCGTAAGTAGCTTGCAGGGCCCCGTGCTCTTGTGCTTTGGGACTGGAGTGGGGTCCCACCAGGGGAAGTTGCCTGTTGTACCCTAGGTGGGGTGGACTCGGCATCTGCCTTGGAGCTGGGGGTGCAGGCAGGGCCCAGGCCGCTCCAGCCTGGGCACCGCTGGTGCTCTGCGGGGAAGGGGGCTTGACATCCAGGGGGCTTCCCTGGCAGATGCCACCTTCCCAGAGCTGGACTCCAATGATATGACGATGAGTGAGAAGATACTCCGGTGTTTGTTTGTGTTTTAGTTGGAATCAGGTAAGATCTCAAATCAAACTCGGGGAAGAGGCCCCCTGAGGAGAACGAGGCCTCCGGGTTTTCTTCTCACCCTGCTCACCCCCTCCGCCACTTGGATGACTCAAAGACTTCTCTCCGAGCAGCCAGAGCTACCTCTCTCCTTCCCAGGCAGGGACCTTACGGGGTCGTTTTCTGTTAAAGGAGAAGAGAGAGCTACACCATGCCTGTTTTGATGTCCAAGCAAGCACTGGTTCCTTCCGCCTACTAGGGAAGTCATCAGCCAGATTCCTTGGGTCTTTTCCTGGATTCCTGAATCCATAGCAGCCTCTCGGAGCCCGAGCTTTGGTGGAAGACTTCTGGGAACTGTCAGGGTGGCAAGAGACCGTCACCTGCATAGGGGGCTTTTCTACCCCTTATTCGCCGAGACGTGGGCACTTGCGGTGAGAAGAGGACGGTCTGCCCCTGTCATCGTGGCCATCTGCCGGTGACATCCCAGCCCGGCTGATGCCCCCATGTGTCAGTGTGTGGCGGGAGGACAGCGCAGCTGGGCATTATGGGGCCAGGAAAAGGAAATAGGGAATTTAATTCATCGGTACAATAGGTTCGAGTCTTGGATTGAAAACTTATGGAGGAGGAGAGTTCCAGCTTTCCCGAGACCTTCCTCTCAGCGGAAACTTCCTTCTCTGGAACCAGGAACACATCCCAGATTGCTTCTTGGTGGAGGAGGTGGAGGGAACTGCGTTGGATGAGGAGGCGTGACTGCCGTGGAGCCTGAACCTGTGTGTGCGCGTGAGCGCCACTGCCGCCCCACCCGAGTGCCCACCTGCCTGCCCCTGGGTGGCCACGATCTTACGTGTTCCATTGCAGCCACCCTTGTCTAAAACATTTTGGGGAGCCCTTTCCCTTCAAGCGCTTTTGGGGACCATTTGAACCACACAGGTAAATCTGTCACACCTAATTTTCCTCCCAGATGCCAAGCACCATCCTGTGTTCGGGTCTCCTCTTCCGGACTCCGTTTGACTCTAAATGGAGTTAAATACTTTGCTGCTCGAACCGTTGAACCTAGCCCCCCAACAGTGCTGTGCCACCCTTGAGAATTTCAGACAACTGGCTTGCCAAATCTGGAGCACCCGAGGGCAGCAACAGCCTGGCTGGAGGAAGCAAAGGCCCCCGAGGTGTGTACTTCGAAGGCCAGTGTGGCTGGGGTGAGGAGCCCTGGAGCTGAGCTGGAAGATGTTCACAGCTATGCCTCGAAGAGTTCCGAGATGAAGGGTGGACGGCAGGCTGGTTAGGGAGGGTCACTCCCCTTGGCTGATTACAAATGGAATCAGCTGTGGATGCAGTCGTGATCATGATTTAAGTCCATGAAATGTCCTCAGCAGACAGCCCAGTGCTTGCCCAACCAGATAAACCCACTGGCCAAGTCGGCACAAGACCCTGACCACGACAGTAGCTAAATAAAGACTTAGGCTTTTTTTTTTTTTCCTTTCAAATTCTTGCTCTTTCCCCTTTTCTTTCTATTGCTATGCCTTTATGGTTAGTTATAAAAATGACCAAATACTTTGTGCTTTCCAGTAAATAAAGACCGAACAAAAACAATCACCCCACCCCCACCCCCATCAAAAAAAAGACACCTAGGGTTTCATCGGAGACTCTTTAAAAGCTTCATGCACTAAGCTTGCTTTTGTGGAACCTCTCACTCCTAGACGGTTCCTAGGCCAGATAAATCCTGAAACCCAGAGGGACCAGACTCTCCAGGATTATCAATTAATTCCATCCCCTTTTTCTTCAGTGTGAACACCCCTTTCCAACGTGATAAGTCAGAACAGGCGCTGCCCAAAGATCCTCATAGACTGGGAGAAGGTTCAAAGCAGAAGGAAGCACTCTCACAAGAAAATGGGACTTCGAAACAAGCACGGCTGCTGAGTCACCATAGTAATACTCCTAGTCTCCAGGGTTCAGGAACAGCTGGGAGGAAAACTCTGAGATGGTGGGACAGCAGCCCATGACACACTGCGGGGTCTGTTCTGAAAGGACTTGTTGAAGTGTGCTTCGAACACCAGTGCTTCAAAGCACCCAAAAGATGCGTGAGAATGTACCCTGAAACCACAGGTGGGGCTGGCACAGGTGGGCATCTACATGCAGGGAAAACCATAATCAAAAATTAAATCCAGATGAGTCCTCTCCTAAATGGGAAAACTTCTTCAAAGTTTCTACAAGAAAGCTCAGGAGGAAACCTCTGTGAACTTGGGCTAGACAGAGACTTCTTAGATACGACACCAAAGGCACACCCCCAAGAAGAGCAAGCTGACACGCTGGGCTTCATCGAAACTCAGAGGTTCTGCTCTCGTGCAGCCACTGCTGGGAGAATGAAGAGACAAGCCAGAGAGGCCACAGATCCTTCTCCCAATCCATGGGGATCTTTGGGCAGTGCCTGTTCTGACTTATCACGTTGGAAAGGGGTGATCACACTGAAGAATAAGCGGATGGAATTAATTGATAATCCTGGAAAGGTTGGTCACTCTGGGTTTCAGGGGTTCCACAAAACCAAACAGTGCAAAGTCCCCACAGACCCAAGGCTGACAAGGCACTCATACTGGAACATACAGAGATCTCTCGAAACAGCCCGATTTAAAAATGGGGAAGTCTCTGGACAGACACGTTGCGAAGGTCTAGGGGTGCCGGGAGACCCCATGGAAGGCGCACCCATCCTTCCTCCCCAGGAACGGAACAAGGACCGGGCGCGAGCGCTCCACATCCAGGGGCTGAAGTGGAAGGTGCTGGGGGCGGGCGTGGGGCACGCAGCTCTGGGGCGCCGACGGCCACAAGGAGGGGGGCGGTTTCCTGGGGTGCGGCTGGCCCGCCACAGGGGGTCCCGGAACCACAGGACCCCTCGCGTGGACTGCGCCTGGCTTGATGCCCCCCGTCGGGAGCCTGACATCCACCCTGCGAGTGGATGCACGGACAGGAGCCCACGGCCACGCCGCAGCTACGCCTCCAACCTTTTCACCCACATGGCCTGGCGGGAGGGGCCAGGCGGCACCTGCAGGGACGTAAGAGTCTAGACACGTGCAGGTGACCGTGTCAGCTCCGCCTAAGAAAGGTGTAAGGACAGTGTAAAGCCAGAAACATCCGTTCTTGCCCAGCAGGAAGGAGGGGGAGGTGGGGGAGGGAGGCGGGGTGGAGGGGAGGGGAGAAGAGGGGAGGGGAGCGGAGGGGGGGGATGTGAGGGGAGGTGGGTGAGGGGTGGGGAGGGGAGGGGAGGGTAAGGAAGGGGAGGAAAGGGGAAATGGGCAAGGGGAGGGAGAGGTGGGCGAGGGGAGGGAGAGGTAGCCTGTAGCCCCCAGCCCTGGCTCCAGGCATGCTTCCTGCATCTCCAGCTTGGGGCTCTTGTTCCTTCCGTCTTGTCCTCCCGGACCTTGGACACGTGGATGACCCGGGACCCTGCACGGTGCCTGTCTCTGGCGGTCCTGTTGGGGGGGCCCAGGGCTCCTTCAGCCGCTGCCCACCTGCTGTGAGCCTTGGGGACCCAGAGCCCCTCCCCCTCCACCCCGCATAAGTCCTCACACAACCAGCTCCGGGCCAGGGGCCCTGCCATGGTGGCCAGGAGGCTCGGCGTGGACAGGCCTGGGCGGGGCTGAGCATCAGCGATAGGGTCACCTCCACGCGCTGACGGGGTCCAGGCCCTGCTGCCCGGGCCAGCCTCCGCTGCGTGGATGTCAGCCAGGGACCCTTGATCTGAGGGCCCAGGAACCGGCCCCACCCTGCGGACCCCGCGCTTGCCTTGACCGGCCTCCAGGAGGGGCCACTGCAAGTAGAGGGACAGCTGGGCCCTCGGCAGCCGCCCCCTGGGACCTTGCGGCGCGCCCTGCCCCCAGCCTGTGCCAGGACTTCCGCCGAGCCCCCCAGCACCCAGGTCGGGCGGGTCCCACGCCTAGGGCGTCTCTTCTGCCCTCCTCCAGGGTCTGGGTCCCCAAAGCTGCTGACCATCGCCTCTGCTCAGCCAGCTGCGCCGCCCGCCACGTTTCCCCCCCCACGCCCCCAGCGCCAAGCAGGGACCCTCCCCTCCCCCAGCACCCCCAGCCGTCCCTCCTGGCGGCCTGGTGACCTGCAGCTGCCCGCCCCAGAGGCGGCCCGTGTCCAGCGGCCTCGTGCCCTGCGGCCTCCCCCGCGCCCCGCTGCCCCAGAGAGCAAACACCGCCTCACCACCAGCCACGCACGCCTCGGGCCGGCCTTATCTGTTTGCTCTCCGTTCGGCGGCCACTGGCACTCAGCACCATTACGGAGGGGTCACAGTCCCAGGACACAGAGGGGCCGCCCCCCACCCCCCCACCCGCCCCCTTCCCCGGCTGGGGGGTCTGTGCTCCCATGAGAAGTTTGTTGCAGCCGCAGCAGGCCTCCATCTACGGGAGGCACACATGGGGAGGACGTGGGGGTCCCAGCCCTGCTCTGGGGGGTGGCTGGCTGTGGGTGCCGCCCTGGGGGCCAGACTTGGCGCCAGCTGCTCCTCTCCAGGTGCCCAGAGCCCCCCCGACCTGCGGTCTTCCCGCCCCCTCCCAGCACAGGCTCGAGAATGGACAGGGCAGAGGGTCCCGGCCCCAGGGCAGGGCAGGCGCGCTGGGCAATCCCACCAGGCCGGGGGTCCCTGCTGGGCAGCCCCTCCCCCCGAGTGGCCCCATCCCGGGACCCAGCCCCGCACCTCCGACGCAGCATCTGTCCCCTGCCGGCAGCACAGGTGCAGGAGGGTCCCGCCGAGGGTCCTCTGGGGAGAAGGCGGGCAGCGGGCAGCATCCGGCCACCAGTGGCGACCCATGCAGAGGAGGCGCCTCCGTGAAGGGGCTGCAGAGGGGGTACCGGGCGCAGGGCGGGGGCCACAGGCACCCCAAGAACCACCAACACGCAGGGAAGCGGGGTGGGCAGCTCGTCAAAGGGGGGAAGGGTCCGGAGGCCCAGCCCTAGCACCTCCTACTGGGGCCACCCTGCCCCGTTCAGCCACAGACCTCTGCCCAGGGGAGACACTGCTGGCCGCCGACTATCCCTGCAGGACCAGCCACAGCACGCTGGGTGGGTCTGGAAGAGCTGGCAGGGGCAGGGCTGGGGATGAGGGCAGGGTTGGCAGGGCCTTGGGCATGTTGGAGAACTTGGGATTCACAGTGAAGATGTGGCTCGGGGGTCTCAAGAGGGCTGGGACCTCACAGCTGATGCACCCCCTGTGGATGCAGGACTCAGGAGAGAAGGGGGAGCGTCGAGGGCGCCCCCACCCTGGGAGAGAGAGCAGGGAGGCCGAGGGGAGGAGGCGAGAGAGAAGGGGGTCTCCCACTGATGGGGACCCTGCTCTCCCCAGGCTGGCCAGGGTGGGAGGCCTTCCCCGCCTCTGCAGCCTCTGCCCACAGCCTCGCTGCCACGCCCCCTCGGGCACCTCCGCCAACCGGGCCAGGTTGGGGCCTTGCCCATGACAGCAGCAGGCAGCAGCCTGTTCCAGAACCTTCTGGGGGCACCCACCATGGAGGCGAACGCTCTCCTCCTTGTCCAGGTCCCCAGCAGGGTTGGCCACCCCCTGTGGCCAGACGGAGGCCGCGCTGGCCGTGGGGTCCCCTGCGTCAGGACCAGGCCTAGACCAGCGCCCCGGGGGGCCCGCGAGGGGGCTGGGGGGGCTGCCCTGACCTGCGGCCGCAGCTCGGCTTCCCGCTCTTATCGCCCGGCCGGGAACAGGGACCCAGCTCTTATCTCGCTGTTTGCTCAGCCGCGCTCCCGGGTCCAGGGACAAACGGCCATTCTCCCGACTTCCGCCAGGCAGGCACTCCTGGTGGGCGAGGCTTTTCCAGGAAATTCCAAGTCCACCCCCCAGGGGCCCCCCAGCCTGGCCATGAGCTGGGCCCAACCCCCACCTGCCCCCAGGGCCCACCTGGCCACACCTGGGCCCAGCCTGCAGGGCCCGAGCCTGAGCTGTGCAGAGCCAGGGTGAGTGGTCCCCCCCAGGATGCAGAGGGGGGCTTCACACCCGGCGTCCCCCAGGACGCAGAGGGGGGGCTTCACACGTGGCCCCAAGCACCAGGGTCTCAGCCACTCTCCGCAGTGGCCATACCTTGCGCTGAGTCCACAGGGTGGCAGGGACACCTGACCCATGGGCTCCGTTCCCGGTCCCCCCACCGTAGGCAGCCTTGGGGGCCCAGACCGTCCAGGGAGGCCCAGCAGGCTGGAAAGCCCACAGTAGCCGCCAGCTGGCCCCTGGGTCCCCAGTAGGCCACATCCCACAGCCCCACAGCGATGCGCTCAGTCATGGGGGCCCAAAACCCCCTTCGGCCCGTCCTACACCCACTGCCTGAACCTTTCCCGAGGCCTCTGGCGCTGTGTGCTGGTCCAGGCTGCGCAGGGAGCAAGGCGGACGGGCTGGGAGATGGCGTGCAGCAGGGCCTCTGCCAAGCAGTTGGGGAGGGAGGAGAGGAAATGGGAAGGAAGGGAGTGGGGAAGGAGGGAGGAAGTGGGGAGGGAGGGCGCGGAGAGGGGAGAGAGAGACACTGGGGAGGTGTCAGTTAAAAAAAGTTAGTGGAAAAATAAGTAACTGAAAATCTTAACAAGGGCAGTGCAGAGAAAAGGAGTATTTTCCCCTTGGCCGAGCGCGCCTCTGCAGACCCTAATGAAACGCTGCTTTTCGTTTCCCTCGAAGCCAGATGTGCTGTATGGGAAGGGAGAACACACGCTGCAGGCTGCAGGGTGCCCAGAGAGAGACGCGGACGACGTAAGACTGTGCAGGCTGCACGAAAGAAGCAACCCTGAGAAAAGCAAACCGTGACCAAAGAATCAAGAAAACAAGAATTGGTGACACCAAAGACTGAGGCCGAACAACAGTGAGAGCGCTCGGTGACGGCGCCTCCGTCTGATTTTAACCGGAGAGCACCTCTCTGCCCATAGAAACCCCCACTCACGCCCCTGCCTGGAGCTGGTCTGGGGGAGACCCCAGCTCCCCGTCAGTGCCCTCTCAGAAGCAGCAGCTGTCACTGAGAGGCCGTCTCCTCCTCCCAAAGCCCCCTCAGCCACTGCCCTGATCATGGTAACAGACCAGGGAGAGGAGAGAGCAGAGGAAATGGGGGAGAAGGAGGGAGGTGGTGGGGGGAGGGGAGGGAGGCAGTGGGGGGAGGGAGAGGAGGAAGTGGGGGGAGGGAGGGGAGGAAGTGGGGCGATCGTGCAGGGTGCTCAGGGACGGAGAACAGCGGGAGCCGCGGCCCTGGGGTGGGGGCTGCACGGCAGGATGGGCTCCAGGAAGGGAGACCTGGGATCAGAGAGCAGAGGCCTGACTGCCCAACGGCAGGACCACAAGAAATGTCACCTTGAGGGACAGGCGGACCCTTGGGGACCCTGCAGGGGTGCAGGCCTGGACGAGTCAGGGCGACTGCAGATGCTTTGGAGGTGCACAGAATGTGGGTGGCAGAGAGCGTGAGGAGTCGGGGGCTCAACCCGCTCTGCCAGCTGCAGCTGCAGCAGAGGGGACCCCGCCCATTTGGGGGACCAGGGCCTGGGACGCTGTTGCCTGCACCATGGGCAAGGTAGGCGCCTTTTGGGCTGGGGCTGCTGCAGCAGGAGAACAGGGCCCAGTGGCGGGGGAGGGGAGTCGGAGCCCGAGGGCCGCGTCTTCAGAGCCACCCAGGCCCCTGTGGTGTTGGAGGGCGTGGGACACGCCCCGGAGGGAGAGGCTCTCAACTGCCAGACCCCACCGAGATGCCCCCACAGGGCCATGTCCTCAGGCCGGGGTCTGGGCAGTGAGGCCATCCTGTCCCCTCAGCCGGCCCATGGCCGCACAGGAGAGGCCCCAGACTGCCGTCCCTGCCCACAGGGGTCCAAGCCCCGGGCAGCCGGAGCGGCTAGAGCTCCCCACAGGGGTGGGCACGGCCCGGAGGGTCCTGGGAAGGCACGGCCCCTGCCCCCCTGGGCTGCCCCCCCACCATCCTGTGGGTCCCGCCCCAGCAGCGCTGTCCTGCCCGGTGCCCCCAGGCGTGCTCAGTGGCGGGGTTCCCACGGGGCAGTGTGACCCGGGCAGGGCCCCGCATCCGGCCTGGGCAGACTGGTGGGGGCTCTTGGGGTGGCCAGGACGGGCCCTGATAAAGCTGGGCCCAGATCCTGTTTGGCCGCAACGCAGCCCGAGCGTGGGGCACGGGTGGGCGCGGCAGGGGCAGGGCCGGCCGCCCCTACTTAAGGCGCCCGGCCGGATACCCACATTGCAAAGGTGGCTGTGGCGAGACAGCCGAGGCCCGGCGGCGGGAGGTCAGGTCCAGCAGTGACCGCAGTCCCCGGCGGCAGCAACATGCTCAGGCCGTGGCAGCAGCTGCTGTGGGCGGCCCTGCTCGGCACCGGTGAGTGGGCCGGGCGGTGGGGACCAGGTCTGCAGCCCCTCGGGGCGCCCTGATCCCCCTCGCTCAGCCAGGGCTTGGTGTGTGTGGCCAGCACCGCTTCCCCGACTGGTGCCTCTGCCCCTGCCGCCCCCAGTGAGCACAATGGGCAGGGGGTGGTCTCAGCTGGAGCTGGGGGATCCCTGGGACACAAGGGTCTCTTCAACAATAGCTGGGCACAGCAGGACCCGGGGTGCTGGGCATGAGATGGCACTGGTGACCCAGAGTCACTGTCCACTCTGGTCAGCCCCAAGTGGCAGCCAAGAGGGCGAGTCCCAGAACAGGCTCCGTGCCTCCGTTTCCCTGCCTGTAAAAGCTGGGGGCATAGCTCCTTCTAGCGTGGCTGCTGAGAGAACAAAAGGGGGGAGGGGGCACGTGGGTGGAGGCCAGGGGACTGCAGATGCTTTGGGGCACCAGCTCTGCCATGCGTGGGAGGAGAAGCAGGCCCCGCTCTCGGGGAGCCCGGGGAGGGCCAGGGGGGGCGCCATGCGTGCAGAAGGACAGCACGTACACCTGCCCTGGCACGTCCGGCCCTGAAAAGCTGCAGTAGTGGACAAGCCGAGCACAGGCCCCACAGGCTGGGCAGGGCCAGCCGGACTCCAGGCGACCAGAAAGCATAGATGTCCCCGGAGCAGGAGGCAATGCCAAATGAGCCCGGCCGCTGCTGGGGGTGGCGGGGGCATCGCTGTCGGAAGGGAAGGGCGGTGACAGGACTGGGTGAGGGGCCAGGGAGGTGACACAGAGGGAACTCGCAGGGGGCAGGAGGGAGCCGTTTGCAGGGCAGGGACAGGATCCACCGAGGCAGAGCCAAGGGGGTGCGCCGCTGAGTCTGAGGTACCCGGGGCAGGGCTTGAGCCCAGGGAGAGATGACAAGGTGAAGGACCACCACCCCAAAACCAAGGGGGGAAACTGAGGCATGAGCATGTTTCCTAGGGGAGCCTCTAGCTCAAGACACTGCACAGTTAGAGGTGCTGGCGTCTGGGCTGGGTAGCAGACTTTTACTCCTCTCCCGCAGGAGCTCAACCTGGGAAGGAAAGGTGGGGGCTGGGGGCCGCTCCGCTCACTGATACCTCAGGGGAGACAGGGAAGGGACCCCGCTCAGGGCAGCCAGAGCCACACACTACACCCGGGCGGAAAAAATGTCTCAGTGTAAGCAGACCAGGGCAGCCAGGCACAGCCGAGCAGAAAACGACTTCAGGGTCAAAGGGGACCACATCTGAAGCAGCCTCTTAAACCCACTCTTAGCCAGTCATCAAGACACCAGCAGCTCCTGCTGGGCAGTCCAGGCCCCGAGGGCAGGGGTATGGGTAGGGCAAGGCTTTAGTCCACCAAGTAGGAAGCCTCCTCCTGGGGAAGAAGAAGGGGACGGCAGGGGAGAGGGGCAAGAGAGGAGGCTCGAGCCCCCAGTGCAGAGGTGGGTACGGGGAAGGCAGGGCTGGAGCAGTGGGGCAGGGAGGCCCCACCCCCACAGTCTTGGCTTCATGGCGGGGACCCCAGGGCCCCCGTCCAGGCCTTCTGGGGGCTGAGGTGAGGCCAGGGCTGCTGGCCGCTGCAGTCGCATGACCGTGGGATCAGGGCATCTCTGTGGCAACGGTCACCACGGTCCGAGGGCACCAGAGAGGGAAAGAGAAAAGCAGGAAGTGCGCCAGGGGTCCCCCCCCCACATTGCCTCTGCTCCTTTCCCCATCAACCCCGACCTAGGGCGCTATTTCCCATTGCCCCAATTCCGAGCGAGCTGCGCCCACTCCTTCTCACCCTCTAGGAAGCCCTGCACCCCTCCCCCTAGCCCCTCACCCCTCCAGGGTGGCCAGCACGGGGGCCTCGGGGTGCCCTTAGGGTGCTCCTTTTGCCAGCACGTGGGATCCCGCCGGCCGAACCCGCAGGGCCTGGCGCGGGGTGAATGAGTAAGTGAATGAATGCGTGAGCACCAGAAGAGGTGCCAAGCGCGGGGGTAGCAGAACCACCCCCCAACCCCTAAAGAGCCCAGGGTCTCCTCCGGTGCCTTCCTGGCCAGCACAGCCCACCCCAGGCATCACAGCTCTCCGTGTGCTCGCTGCATGCATGTGCCTACGTGCATGTGTGTTCTTTGGATGCGTGTGCATGCGTGTGCATGCGTGCGTCCAGGGTCAGGGCTGTAGTGGGGAGCTTGTCTCTCTCTCTCTCTCCCAGTGCAGGCAGGCACTGCGGGCAGATGCACAGAGGCGGCTCCAGCGTGAGTGCAGCCACAGGGGCAATAGCTCGAGGAGCCCAGGGCACTTGGCTGTCCTCAGACTCCTGAGGCCTGGCAGCAAGCCCATGTGCAGCGAGCAGGGGACTCTGGTGTCCAGCCCTGCGGGACAGCTCTGGGGAGGGGCACAGGACATGGGTTCCCAAGCAGAGGTGGACGTGGCCCTGCCCAAGATAGTGGGGCT
Organism: Tamandua tetradactyla; assembly: GCF_023851605.1. Lineage (NCBI taxonomy): Eukaryota > Metazoa > Chordata > Mammalia > Pilosa > Myrmecophagidae > Tamandua > Tamandua tetradactyla. The sequence continues at coordinate 876,656 of NC_135335.1, read as the reverse complement.
GTCCAGCACTGACCACCCCCATCCCCACAGCTCTGGGCAACACCTCCTTTGCCAACCCTGGAAGCCAGAGCCGGAGTGACCCTTCACAGACAGGTGAGAGCTGCCGGCAGTTGTCCAGTCCTGCTGCGAGCTGCCCAGAGTGCAGCTTCAGGGCCTGCATGCATGGGGGGGTGCCAAACCCAGGCCACGCCCCCACTACACGCAGGCACTTGGCTCACCTGGGCACTCCTGGGCCGGGGTTTCCACAGCAGCGTCCAGCAGCAGAAGGGTCCACTGGGCCCTGGGCCAGGGGAGACAAGGCGTGCTGGGTGCCAGGTGTTGCATGCTGGGCTTGGGGTATTGGGAGCCAGGTGCTGGGCACTGGGTGTTTGACGCAGGTGTTGGGTACTGGGGATTGAGTGCCCGGGCCCAGGTGCTGGGCGCTAAGTGCTTAGGCCTGGACAGAGGCCCCTCTACCTGTCCCTGCCTTCTAAGAGGAGCCACTGAGAGCTGTGGGCACTGGACCCTGCTGGGCCTGGTGGCTTGAATGGTGGCCTCATGTCTTCTAGCCCTAGGAGCTGACAGCACCACTGAGCCCCACAAGGAAGGCGGCCTGCAAGCCCGTAAGGCCCGGGAAGAGGGGGACCCCAGCCTCAGAGCTGCGGGTGGGCGTGGGGTGGTCTGGGGTGGGGGTGAGCCCTGTCTGGCGAGGACTTTTCCCACCGACCCGACGGCTCTCTGCAGCTGGGGACAAAGGCTGGTGCTCCACGTGGGGGGCCGGCCACTTCTCCACGTTCGACGGCCACATGTTCGACTTCTCCGGGACGTGCAACTACATCTTCGCCGCCACCTGCAAGGACGTCGTGCCTGCCTTCAGTGTTCAGCTGCGACGAGGGCCCGACGGGGCCATCTCCCGCATCATCGTGGAGCTGGGCTCCACCGTGGTCACCGTGGAGCAGGCGGTCACCTCCGTCAAGAATGTCGGGTAGGGCCCGCGCGGGCCGGGGGTTGTGGCGGGGCTGGGGCGGCGCGCTGAGGTGTTGTCCCCGCAGGGCCGTCCGCCTGCCGTACACCAGCCCCGGGCTCCGCATCCTGCCCTTCGGCCAGAACGTGCAGCTGGTGGCTAAGCAGCTGGAACTGGAGCTGATGGTGACGTGGCACAGGGGCGACTACCTCATGGTGAGGCCGGGGCCGGCAGGGGTATAGGGGGCAGGGCTGCTGCGGGCCGTGGGCGCCCAAGACCTGCAGCCAGGGAGAGAGGCCTGGCCCGGGAGGGACTGACGGACGGGGCGGACAGGCCTGGGGGCCAGCGGAGCTCATCTGCCGCAGGTCACGGTGGAGAGGAAGCTCATGGGCAAGATGTGCGGGCTGTGCGGGCACTTTGACGGCGAGAAGCTGAATGAGTTTCTGAGCGAGGATGGTAGGCTGTACGGAGGGGGCTGGCGGGGGGGGCAGGTCCCCCCGTGGCCTGGGTCTCATGCTGCTGACCCCGCCTTGTCCCCAGGCAAACTCCTGGAGCCCCACAAGTACGCGGCGCTGCAGAAACTGGATGACCCCAATGAGATCTGTGCCTACGAAGAGATCCCCAGCCTCGGCCAGCTGCCGGGGGAGCACATTCGGGCAAGGGCTGAGGTGAGGGGGTGGCCCTGACAGACTGCGCCTGGCCTCCGCGTGCCACAGGTTCCTACGGAGTCTCTGAGGCCAACAGTGGCCCCCCAGCCAGCCGGCCAAGACCCCCTAGGTGGCAAGGATGTGGCTTTGGTCTGGGTGACCCTGGGTTCCCTCTGCCAGGCCCAGACCTGCACCCAGCTGCTCACCCTGGTGTCCCCCGAGTGCGCGGTGCCACGGGAGCCGTTTGTGCGGAGCTGCCAGGCGGACATGGCGGCGTGTGCCCGGCCCGGGCAGCACAACTGCACCTGCTCCACGCTGTCCGAGTTCTCCCGCCAGTGCAGCATGGCCGGGCACGCGGTCAACAGCTGGCGGGGCCCCGACCTCTGCTGTGAGCACCGGGAGGGCGGAGTGGACACGGGCGGTGTGGACATGGGGGGGTGTGGACACAGGGCGGTGTGGACACGGGGCGGTGTGGACACAGGGTGGTGTGGACATGGAGCGGAGTGGATATGGTGCAGTGTGGACACGGGGCAGAGTGGACACGGGGCAGTGTGGATACGGGGTGGTGTGGATGGAATATGGGGAGCCGGGCTTGGGCTCTCGTTCCAGGTCTCCTGCCCCTGGTCTGAGGCTCAACCGGGACCCCTGCCTGGGCTACCCCTGGCTTTGGGGCTTGTCCTCGACAGAAAAATGAGCTGAAGGGCACTTCTGGCCAGAGGGTGCTGGACTTGTGCCCTGAACCTGGCGGGGTTGGGGCAGGCTGGGCTCTGGGGGTTCTGGGGTGGCAAGCGCCCTCAGGTAGCACCATGTGCCCGCAGCTGTGGGGCCATGCCCTGCCACCCAGGTGTACCAGGAGTGCGGCGCCGCCTGCGTGAAGACTTGCTCCCACCCACAGCACAGCTGCCCCCGCGTCTGCACCTTCGGCTGCTTCTGCCCAGAAGGTGCCCAGAGTCCCGTGCCCGCCCCCAAGCCCTTGTGGACAAGGACAGAGCTGGGGGGCCCTCCCGCTGGCCCCCATTGAAGCCCACCCAGAGCACTGGAGCTGGGCTCCAGTACAGGCCCCTTGGCCATGTGTGCTGCCACAGGCGGAGGGTGGGACTCCTGGGGACCACCCAGGGAAGCCCAGAAGACGGTGGGGGCTGGTGCGGGAGTCAGAGCTGGGGCTGGGTGGCGCGGGGGTCGGGGAGGAGGGAGGGGAGCCCCCACCGCAGTCCCAGGAAGCGCCTGCCCCCACAGGTCTGGTCCTCGATGACCTCTCCAGAAACCAAACCTGTGTGCCGCTCACCGAGTGCCCCTGCATGCTCAACGGGGCCGTCTACGCCTCCGGCCAGGTCACAACGGCCGCCTGCAGGACCTGGTGGGTGGGGGCCAACTCGTGGGGCACAGGGCTGTGGGGAGACGCGGGGGCATGCGGGGATGGGTAGCTCAGGGGGTGGCCTCAGCCCTGACCGCCATGGCGCTGGGCGCCCACCCCTCCCCCAGCCAGTGCAGCCAGGGCAGCTGGAAGTGCACGGACAGGCCCTGCCCCGGCCGCTGCTCCCTGGAAGGGGGCTCCTTTGTCACCACATTTGACGCCAGGCCCTACCGCTTCCATGGCACCTGCACCTACGTCCTCCTCCAGGTAGGGTGCAGCTCCCACCGTGAGGCGCGGCAGAGGGTTCCTCCCCCGAGCCCCGCACTGAGCCATCCCCTCCCCAGAGCCCCCAGCTCCCTGATGAGGGTACACTTATGGCCGTGTATGACAAGTCCGGCTACTCGCCCTCGGAGACCTCCCTCGTGGCCATCATCTACGTGACCAGCCGGGTACGTGCGCCCACCTGCTAAGCAGTGCCCTCACCCACCCCCACCCCTGCCTCACTCGGGCCTCCCGTGACTCGGCCTTCGTCTCTTCAGGACAAAATCATGATTTCTCAGGACGAGATAATCACCAACAACGGAGAGGCGAAGCGGCTGCCTTACCAGGCTCGTGCGTCCCCAGTCTGGGCCTGGGTGGTGGGTGGGCTCTGCCTGGGGCCACGGCGCCCACTGAAGCCCCCTCCTTGCAGGCAACATCACGGTCTTCAGGCAGACATCCACCCACCTCCAGCTGGCCACCCCCTTCGGGCTGGAGGTCACCATCCTGCTGCAGCCCGTGTTCCAGGCGTACCTCACAGTGGGGCCGCAGTTCAGAGGCCAGACCAGAGGTGAGCCCCTCCCGGCCCAGCCACGAGCGCGGGTGTGTCCCGTGTGCCCCAGGCGTGCGACCTGGCGGGAGGGGCTGGGGAAGTCGGGCACAGGGTGGGAAGCACAAGCCGGTCCCACAGGAAAGGGGCGGGGCCTTGTGGGATAGGGGCGGGGCCTGGATGCGTGGGGCAGGGCCTGGAGGTGCAGGGCGGACTGGTGGGCGGGGCCTGGAGGAGCGGGGGCAGGGCCGCAGGCCCGCCCACCCGCTCCCGGCCGGCCCCCGCAGGGCTCTGCGGCAACTACAATGGGGACACGACCGACGACTTCACCACCAGCGTGGGCATCGCCGAGGGCACGGCCTCACTCTTCGTGGACTCCTGGCGGGCGGGGAACTGCCCGGCCGCATTGGAGCGTGAGACTGATCCCTGCTCCATGAGCCAGCTCAACAGTGAGTGCCTGGCTGCGACCCAGCAGCATTCGTCCCTGCGGTGGGGGGCGCTGCAGTGGGGGTCGCAGTGGGAGCAGCACGCGCCTGTCCTCCTCAGAGGTGTGCGCGGAGACCCACTGCTCAGTGCTGGTGAAGAAGGGCTCCGTGTTCGAGAAGTGCCACGCGGCGGTGAACCCCACACCCTTCTACAAGGTGCGGGGCCCTGCGGTGGTGGCGGTGGTGGTGGGCGGCCCTCAGGGATGGGGGCGGGGTGGGAAAGGGGGGCGTGGCCGCGTCCCCGTGGCCGGGCGCCCATAAGCCAAAGCGCAGCAGCCTGAGAGCTCGGCCTTGCGCAGAGGTGCGTCTACCAGGTGTGCAACTACGAGGAGACCTTCCCGCACATCTGCGCGGCACTCGGCGACTACGCGCACGCCTGCGCCTCACAGGGCTTCCTGATTTGGGGCTGGAGGAGCAGCGTGGACAACTGCAGTGAGTGCAGGCCGAGATCTCGGGGAGGGGCGTGGTCGGGGGAATGCGGGCGGAGGGGGCTAGTGGCCTTCCCCTAGTCAATGGGGCCAGCCTGGCACCCACAACCACAGCCCCTACAGGGCACAGCGCCCTCTGGGAAGCTCTGACTCCCCTGGTGCCCTGCAGCTACATCCTGCCCGGGCAATCAGACTTTCAGCTACGACAGCCGATCCTGCGACCGCACCTGCCTGTCGCTGTCTGACCGCACGCTGGAGTGCCATCCCAGCCAGGTGCCCGTGGACGGCTGCAACTGCCCCGAGGGCACCTACCTGAACCACAAGACTGAGTGTGTGCCCAAGGCCCAGTGTCCCTGCCACCTGGACAGCTACAAGTTCATCCTGCCCGGCCAATCAACGGTCATCAACGGTATCACCTGGTGAGCCAGGTCTAGGGGCTGGGGTGAGCCATGGACGGAGGGTGGGAGCTGCCCGCACGCACATGCACACGCACACACACATACACACACACACGCCTGAGGAGCAGGTGGCTCACCTGACCTCTTTCCTGCAGCTTCTGCAGTCATGGGCAGCTGCGCTGTGCGGGGCCACCCATGCCCCTGGGTACGTAGCCATGAGGCCGGTGGGGGGGGGATGGGCGGTAACCTGGGGGGGCGCTCATCTGGCCTCTGGGCCCCTCCTCTTCCCTGCAGCGTCCTGCCTGCCTCCCAAGACTTACCAGTCCTGCAGCCAGTCCTCAGAGAACAGGTTTGGGGCGGCCTGCGCCCCCACGTGCCAGATGCTGGCCAGCAGCATCACCTGTGTGAGTCCAGGGAAGGCCGCGGGAAAGTACAAGTCGCCCCCCAGAAGGCATTAGGGGGTGCTGCCGGTGCATGGCCCTGCAGCCTCTCCTTTGCGCCATGCGGGAACCTCCCCCAAACCCTCAGGCCCCTGGGGGTGGGGGAGCTACCCATGCCCTCCCCCACCTGGGATGGGCCCTTGAGTGTGGGGGAACGCGGTTGTGGGGCCTTGCTGTCCTGGGAGAAAGGCTGGGGGGGGTTCCCCAGAAGATACCCAGGGTCTGGGGCCGCAGCAGGCACAGGTTAGCAGCCCACAGCCACCATCACAGCACCTGCTCCCACCCCCAGGTCCCCACCAGATGTGAGCCTGGCTGCGTCTGTCCCAGTGGCCTCTATGAGGATGCCAGCGGGCAGTGCGTGCCCCCTGATGACTGCCCCTGCGAGTTTGCAGGCATCTCCTACTCTCGGGGTGCTGAACTCAACACCGACTGTAAAACCTGGTAAGTGGCCCCCCAACCCCAGCCTGGCCTGGGTCACCGGGGGGCCCACAGGTGCCTCCCAGCTGGATGTGGCCCAGGGCAGCTGGGAGACCCTGACACAGGCCTAGACCCCAGCCCACCGCGGTTCGCGACAGGCAGCAGGGTGGTCCCCGCCACTCAGGGATGCCAGCCTGGAGGCCTGCATGCCAGGGGAGTGGGAGCAGGAGGTTGGGACGAGGCCGGTGTGCCCAGGTCTTCTCTACCCCACACCCTCGGCCTCTCCCAGCACCTGCTCCAGTGGGAAGTGGGCATGCGAGCAGAGCTCACGCTGCGCGTCCACCTGCACGCTCTACGGGGAGGGCCACGTGCTCACCTTCGACGGGCAGCGCTTCGTGTTTGACGGGAACTGCGAGTACATCCTGGTCACGGTACCCGCAGGCCCATGGGGAGGGTGGGGGCAGGGGCCTCAGGGCCGACGGGAAGACCCCCCACGGGACTCCTCCTCAGCACCCCCTCCCCACAGGACGGCTGTGGCACCCACAACTCACAGCCCACCTTCAAAATCCTGACGGAGAATGTCATCTGCGGGAGGTCAGGGGTCACGTGCTCCCGGGCCATCAAGATCCTTGCCGGGGTGAGCATGGGGGCGGGGTGCCCCCCTCTGCCCTTGGCTAACCCTAACCCAACAGGGGCCGTAGAGTCCCGCCGTGTGTCCTCAGGGGATGGTGTGACCCTGCCCCGAGAGCCCAGCCCTGGGCAGACCCAGCCCCGAGGGCCCCCAGCGGCAGGCGGGGTGGGCTGCGCTCCCAGCGGCCAGTGACGTGCTGGCCCCGCAGGCTCTGGTTGTCGTGCTGGCGGACAGGACATACACGGTGAGCGGCGAGGACCCCCGCGTGGGCCTGCAGGTGCGGCCCGGCCCCCTGCACCTGGAGCTGGACCTCAGCATCCCGGGCAGATACCAGCTGCGCCTCACCTGGAACAAGCACATGGCCGTCTTCATCACCGTCACGCGCACCTCCCAGGTACCCCGCCTCAGAGGCAGAGGGGGCTCGCCAGGACGCCCCGGGCCCCGGGCTGACACGCTACCCTGCGCAGGGCGCCCTCTGTGGCTTGTGCGGGAACTACAACGGGAACATGAAGGACGACTTAGAGACACGCACGCAGTACGTGGCTGCCAACGAGCTGGAGTTCGTGAACTCGTGGAAGGAGAACCCCCTCTGCGGGGATGTGAGCTTCGTGGTGGACCCCTGCAGCACCAACGCCTTCCGCCGCGCCTGGGCGGAGCGCAAGTGCAGCATCATCAACAGCCAGACCTTCACGCCTTGCCATGGCCAGGTGCGCCCGCCTTGCCCCACGCCCGCAGCCCTCGCCCACCTCCGCCTCTCCCTCTTCCCCGCCCTGACTCCCCCTCCTGCATTTGGTCGGTCACCCCCTCGCCCCGGCTTCGCCCAGGTCCCCCACCTCCCATCCCGTCCCGGCTCTGCCTCCACCCCGACCCGCCCCTGCCTCGGCTCTGCCTGGTCCTGGCTCAGGTCCTCCCTCCCGTTCCCGGGCCTGGAGCGCAGGCCACAGACGCTCCGTGGTGACCTCTGCCTGGCTGCGACCCGACTCTGGCCGTCTGCGCAGGTGTACCACTTGCCTTACTATGAGGCGTGCGTGCGCGACACGTGCGGGTGCGACATGGGCGGGGACTGCGAGTGTCTGTGTGATGCTGTGGCCGCCTACGCCAAGGCCTGCCTGGACAAGGGCGTGTGCGTGGACTGGAGGGCCCCGGACTTCTGTCGTGAGTGCTCCCGGGGGGTCAGCCCATGCCCATGCAGGGCCGCGCGGACCCCAGCGCCTTTTGGGGAGACCCTGCCAGGAGGACACATGTCCTGCATCTGACTCAGGCCGCTCAGACCCCTGGGTTGGGCCAGAGGTTCCAGGGCATAGCTATAGCTGACAGCCACTTCCTTCCCAGCCATCTACTGTGACTTCTACAACACGCACAGCCAGGCTGGTGGGGCCAGCGAGTACCAGTACGCATCGGAGGCCAACTGCACGTGGCACTACCAGCCCTGCCTCTGCCCTGGCCAGCCCCACGGACTCCCGGTCAGCAACATCGAAGGTAGCGGCGCCAGGGCTCAGGCCGGGACCCCACTGGGAAGGGTGACAGCACCCCAGCCCTGCTGGAGTGGGAGGCCCTGTGCACTCCCCAACCCTCGCTTGCTCTCAGCAAATATCTCCCCGGCGTACCAGGCCCGTAATCAAAACTGACAATCCTGCCTTCTGGAAGCTTCCATTTAGGCTGGAGGAAGACTTTTGAAAACAAAATGAATTACTAAAACATGATAGTGTGCTAGGTGGTGTAAGTGCCATAGAGAGAAATAGGCAAAGCAGGGGTGAGGGGACAGAGAGGCAGCAGCTTCTATTCCAAGGTCAGGGTGGCCTCTGCGGGGGCAGACATTTGGGCAACAACCTGAAGGAGGGAAAGGTCGCAGGCAGGAAGGTGTGGCTGAAGGACCTACCAGGGCCAAGGCCCTGGGGCAGGGGTGGTCAGAGCAGCAGTGAGGGTAGGGAGGGGACCCAAGGGGTAGCAGGCGGCACAGGGCCTCTGCCGGACCTGAGCTCTCCTCCAAGGGGGGGATCTGACCTGGCTTTAGCAGTTGGGTGGCCAAGGGGACAGGGATGAAAATGACCAGTGGCCCACTATAGAGACAGAGAAGAGGCTTGGAGCAGAGGCAGCCCTGGAGATCTGTACAGAGAGGTGCTGACTTGGAGAGGGGCGGGGACGGGAAGGGGCTCCAGGCACCTGGGCCTGCCCAGGACTCACTGGTGCTGCTCCATCCTCAGGCTGCTACAACTGCTCCCAGGACGAGTATTTCGACCACACAGAGGGGGCGTGTGTGCCATGCGGTGAGCCCCCAGGCGGCCCAGGTGGCTTTCTCCTTGTGCAGGCAGAGTGGGCACAGCCCTCTCGGAGCTCACCCAGACCCCAGCTGTCCACTACCAGGGTGCTGAGATGCCAGGAGACCAGACACCCCAGGACTTCTCTCCACTCCCCACTAGCCCCTTGCCCGGCCCAGACAGCCATGGGCAGCAGCCCCTGGACACAGCAGCCCCAGACCCAGCAGGCCTGCGGGGTGTCTGGGCATGGAGCAAGAATCCCCTGGGAAATGGGCCCCGGAGGCAAGAGAGCTGCTGGCACAGCAGGCTGAAAACAGGGGGCCCTGGACCAGCACATCACCACAGGGAGGGCAGGGGGAGCTGGGGTCTGTCCCCGGGGGAGCACGGTTCAGGCCCAGGCCCTGGAAAACACTCCTGGAGGCCTCCGTGCGGAAGGGGACTGCTGGCAGGGCAGGTGAGCTCTGAGTAGGGGCCCATCAGCTGTGCACACAACCAGCCCTGCTCCATCTGTTGCAGCTCTGGTGCCCAGCACGCCACAGCCACCACTCAGCACAGGTGATTACAAACAGCATAGGTGCCAAGGTGATGCAGCCGTCGCTTCTGGGCTCTTCTCGGGATCAGCTGCATGTTCCTGGGGCTCCCAGCTGCTGGGTGGGGGGTGCACCTGGCTTTGCAGGCACAGCCTCTGCACAGGCAGGGGAGCTGCTGCTGGCCAGGTGGCTGGAAGAGGGGGTGGGGACAGCTTAGCTCCAGCCCACCACAGGGAGGGTGAGGCAGGCTGTGTGACAGGTGAGTCTGGGGGCTCTCCGAAGGACCCTGCCAAAAGGCTGCATCTCCTTGACCCCTGGCCAGTCCTGGGCCTCACACCCACCTGCCCAGCCTGAGGGAGCTGTGGGGCAGGGCCAGCAGGCTCACAGGGGCTCCTGGCCAAACAGTGTTGGGGGTGCCCCTGCACACCACGAACGGCAGACCTGCTCCCACAGAGCCCAGGACCACCAGAGTGGCCTCATCCCAGCCCACCACGCCGACCCCCAGCACCAGCATGCAACCTAGCTCCCCGACCACACCTGTGGCATCCACCGCTGCAGGCAGCACACCAGGCCTGTCCTCCACACATGCTGGGACAGCCTCGGGCTGCCCCACCAAGCCGACAGGAACCTCAGCAGGGAATGCGCCTCTGCCCCCTTATGACCCCATGAGGACATGAGGGTAAAGGGCACAGGCAACCGTCCCCTGGTGCTCCAGGCGCTGGCAAGGATGCTGTGAGCAAGCACTGCAGTGGCCAAGCCAGGGTCTGGGCAGGCCAGGTAGGGGTGGGCGCCGGGCACACAGAGAGGAACGCGGGGCCCACTGCCCTGCATACAGCGCCGCAAGCTGGGTGGGTGTGGGCTGGGCAGGTGGGACAGGTGAAGGTGGGAATGCAACGACACAGGCCTGAGGAAGTAGCCCAGCATGGCTCTCCTTACAGAGGCTCCTCCGAGCACCACGGCTGCCACACCGTGGACAACGTCAGCACCAGCTCCCACGGCCACACGGACCTCCACACCCATGAGACCCACAGTGACCCAGGCAACGACTCGACCTGCGGTGTCCCACCCAGCCACAAATACAGAGTCCACGGCCAGGTCGACGGCACGAACCACAGCGGTGCACACCACAGGTAAATAGGCCCCGTGCAGACCTCACCCACCCACATGCGGGGGCTGCCATGGCACCGACACCTAGGGCTGGCCAGCACATTGGCCCCCAGTAGGACAAGGAACAGGGCACAGTCCCGGCCATGCCAGACCAACCCGCTCAGCCCCCAGAAGCACAGAGGCACCCAGCACCCATCCCTGCCTCAAGCACAAGGCCACTGACGGTTCATTCCTCATGGCCATCTCCCCTCAGCAACTACACATGGCATCCAGGCCACGACAGCTACGCCCCAAGCAGGTGAGTCAAGCAGCGGGCCCCAGTGCCTGGGGACAGGGTAGGACACCATTCAGACCTGCCCTCGGCAGCCAGGGTGGAAGGGGAGAGACGCGTGGGGTGAGAAGCTGCAGGGAAGGAAGAGTACAGCTAGACACAAGAAATGCATGGAAGGGTCGGGACACCAGACCTTGGACAGACCCTACAAGAAGGAGGGGAAAGGACACCAGGTGAAGGATCTGAAAAGTAAGGGGGACAGCAAACTGTCAGCAGAAATGCGTGAAATGACATTGATAGGAGGTACTGTGGGGGCAAACGGAGGAGGGACAGAAAGGCAATGCTTCCCCGCAGTGACATCAAGTACCCATGGGAGACCGACAACAACAAACCCACAAAACGGGAACACAAACCAACCTGTATCCTCTGAACCCACAACAGGACCAGGCACCGAACACACAAGCCAAAAACCGCCATTCTCGACCTTTGCCACAGAAACGGTCGGGATCTCGATGACTTCACACAGCACGGGAAGCCCTTCTGCAACATCCAGTATGACAACCAACACCGTTTCAACCCCATCGCCGCCCAGGACCACCAGTCACACCGTTGGGCCACCATTGTCGACCTCTTCAGTAACGCCCACTTCCCCGCGAACAGTCCCACCTTCCCACGCACAGACCTTCTCTTCCACCACCGCTCCAAAGCCTACGGGCACGGTTCATTCCACCACAATCATCCGAAGCACAGGCACCGCGCCCACACCCACCACGTCCCCTCCCAAGACCACCACCAGTGTGAGCAGCCCGCCCCACGGCACCGTCAGCACACCGAGAACCACCAGCTCCTCGGTCCCACACCCTTCGCCAACCCCGCAGCCTCCGTCCACACCGGCCCCGCACACCACCCTCACGCCCAGGCCGTCCAGTACGGGGACTGGGACCCCAGTGGCTGAGACCACCTCGTCCACGCCCAGCAGCGCCCATACCACCTTCACGACCATCTCCCCACCGACGGTCGCTGTCTCCAGGACTTCACACAGTACGGGACCCCCTTCTGCCACGTCCAGCAAGACCACCACCATCTCTCCAACCCCACTGCCACCCAGGACCACCAGTCACACCGTTGTGCCACCACCCTCAACATCTTCAGTGACGCCAACTAATCACCGAACGATCACACCCACCCACGGGGAGCCCGTCACCTCCACCTCCAGGCCATGGCCAACGGGCACCACTGCTCCCACAACCGTCGTCCCAAGCACAGGCACCGGGCCCACGCCCACCACCCCGCCACGCACAGCGTCCACCAGCGTAAGCAGCCAACCCCACGGCACCGTCACCACACCAAGGACCTCCAGCTCCTCGGTCCCACATCCTTCCCCAACACCGCCGCATGAGTCCACATCGGCTCCACACACCACCCTCACTCCCCACACCACCAGCAAAGGCACTGGGACCCCGACCGCCCACACCAGCTCGGCCACCCCCAGCAGCCCTCGTACACCTTTCTCCACCCACTCCACAGAGACAGGCTCCGTCTCCGCAACGTCACACGGGACACGGAGCCCTTCTGCAACGTCCCACACGACCTCCAACACCGTTTCAACCCCATCGCCGCCCAGGACCACCAGTCACACCGTTGGGCCACCATTCTCGACCTCTTCAGTAACGCCCACTTCCCCGCGAACAGTCCCACCTTCCCACGCACAGACCTTCTCTTCCACCACCGCTCCAAAGCCTACGGGCACGGTTCATTCCACCACAATCATCCGAAGCACAGGCACCGCGCCCACACCCACCACGTCCCCTCCCAAGACCACCACCAGTGTGAGCAGCCCGCCCCACGGCACCGTCAGCACACCGAGAACCACCAGCTCCTCGGTCCCACACCCTTCGCCAACCCCGCAGCCTCCGTCCACACCGGCCCCGCACACCACCCTCACGCCCAGGCCGTCCAGTACGGGGACTGGGACCCCAGTGGCTGAGACCACCTCGTCCACGCCCAGCAGCGCCCATACCACCTTCACGACCATCTCCCCACCGACGGTCGCTGTCTCCAGGACTTCACACAGTGCGGGACCCCCTTCTGCCACGTCCAGCAAGACCACCACCATCTCTCCAACCCCACTGCCACCCAGGACCACCAGTCACACCGTTGTGCCACCACCCTCAACATCTTCAGTGACGCCAACTAATCACCGAACGATCACACCCACCCACGGGGAGCCCGTCACCTCCACCTCCAGGCCATGGCCAACGGGCACCACTGCTCCCACAACCGTCGTCCCAAGCACAGGCACCGGGCCCACGCCCACCACCCCGCCACGCACAGCGTCCACCAGCGTAAGCAGCCAACCCCACGGCACCGTCACCACACCAAGGACCTCCAGCTCCTCGGTCCCACATCCTTCCCCAACACCGCCGCATGAGTCCACATCGGCTCCACACACCACCCTCACTCCCCACACCACCAGCAAAGGCACTGGGACCCCGACCGCCCACACCAGCTCGGCCACCCCCAGCAGCCCTCGTACACCTTTCTCCACCCACTCCACAGAGACAGGCTCCGTCTCCGCAACGTCACACGGGACACGGAGCCCTTCTGCAACGTCCCACACGACCTCCAACACCGTTTCAACCCCATCGCCGCCCAGGACCACCAGTCACACCGTTGGGCCACCATTCTCGACCTCTTCAGTAACGCCCACTTCCCCGCGAACAGTCCCACCTTCCCACGCACAGACCTTCTCTTCCACCACCGCTCCAAAGCCTACGGGCACGGTTCATTCCACCACAATCATCCGAAGCACAGGCACCGCGCCCACACCCACCACGTCCCCTCCCAAGACCACCACCAGTGTGAGCAGCCCGCCCCACGGCACCGTCAGCACACCGAGAACCACCAGCTCCTCGGTCCCACACCCTTCGCCAACCCCGCAGCCTCCGTCCACACCGGCCCCGCACACCACCCTCACGCCCAGGCCGTCCAGTACGGGGACTGGGACCCCAGTGGCTGAGACCACCTCGTCCACGCCCAGCAGCGCCCATACCACCTTCACGACCATCTCCCCACCGACGGTCGCTGTCTCCAGGACTTCACACAGTACGGGACCCCCTTCTGCCACGTCCAGCAAGACCACCACCATCTCTCCAACCCCACTGCCACCCAGGACCACCAGTCACACCGTTGTGCCACCACCCTCAACATCTTCAGTGACGCCAACTAATCACCGAACGATCACACCCACCCACGGGGAGCCCGTCACCTCCACCTCCAGGCCATGGCCAACGGGCACCACTGCTCCCACAACCGTCGTCCCAAGCACAGGCACCGGGCCCACGCCCACCACCCCGCCACGCACAGCGTCCACCAGCGTAAGCAGCCAACCCCACGGCACCGTCACCACACCAAGGACCTCCAGCTCCTCGGTCCCACATCCTTCCCCAACACCGCCGCATGAGTCCACATCGGCTCCACACACCACCCTCACTCCCCACACCACCAGCAAAGGCACTGGGACCCCGACCGCCCACACCAGCTCGGCCACCCCCAGCAGCCCTCGTACACCTTTCTCCACCCACTCCACAGAGACAGGCTCCGTCTCCGCAACGTCACACGGGACACGGAGCCCTTCTGCAACGTCCCACACGACCTCCAACACCGTTTCAACCCCATCGCCGCCCAGGACCACCAGTCACACCGTTGGGCCACCATTCTCGACCTCTTCAGTAACGCCCACTTCCCCGCGAACAGTCCCACCTTCCCACGCACAGACCTTCTCTTCCACCACCGCTCCAAAGCCTACGGGCACGGTTCATTCCACCACAATCATCCGAAGCACAGGCACCGCGCCCACACCCACCACGTCCCCTCCCAAGACCACCACCAGTGTGAGCAGCCCGCCCCACGGCACCGTCAGCACACCGAGAACCACCAGCTCCTCGGTCCCACACCCTTCGCCAACCCCGCAGCCTCCGTCCACACCGGCCCCGCACACCACCCTCACGCCCAGGCCGTCCAGTACGGGGACTGGGACCCCAGTGGCTGAGACCACCTCGTCCACGCCCAGCAGCGCCCATACCACCTTCACGACCATCTCCCCACCGACGGTCGCTGTCTCCAGGACTTCACACAGTGCGGGACCCCCTTCTGCCACGTCCAGCAAGACCACCACCATCTCTCCAACCCCACTGCCACCCAGGACCACCAGTCACACCGTTGTGCCACCACCCTCAACATCTTCAGTGACGCCAACTAATCACCGAACGATCACACCCACCCACGGGGAGCCCGTCACCTCCACCTCCAGGCCATGGCCAACGGGCACCACTGCTCCCACAACCGTCGTCCCAAGCACAGGCACCGGGCCCACGCCCACCACCCCGCCACGCACAGCGTCCACCAGCGTAAGCAGCCAACCCCACGGCACCGTCACCACACCAAGGACCTCCAGCTCCTCGGTCCCACATCCTTCCCCAACACCGCCGCATGAGTCCACATCGGCTCCACACACCACCCTCACTCCCCACACCACCAGCAAAGGCACTGGGACCCCGACCGCCCACACCAGCTCGGCCACCCCCAGCAGCCCTCGTACACCTTTCTCCACCCACTCCACAGAGACAGGCTCCGTCTCCGCAACGTCACACGGGACACGGAGCCCTTCTGCAACGTCCCACACGACCTCCAACACCGTTTCAACCCCATCGCCGCCCAGGACCACCAGTCACACCGTTGGGCCACCATTCTCGACCTCTTCAGTAACGCCCACTTCCCCGCGAACAGTCCCACCTTCCCACGCACAGACCTTCTCTTCCACCACCGCTCCAAAGCCTACGGGCACGGTTCATTCCACCACAATCATCCGAAGCACAGGCACCGCGCCCACACCCACCACGTCCCCTCCCAAGACCACCACCAGTGTGAGCAGCCCGCCCCACGGCACCGTCAGCACACCGAGAACCACCAGCTCCTCGGTCCCACACCCTTCGCCAACCCCGCAGCCTCCGTCCACACCGGCCCCGCACACCACCCTCACGCCCAGGCCGTCCAGTACGGGGACTGGGACCCCAGTGGCTGAGACCACCTCGTCCACGCCCAGCAGCGCCCATACCACCTTCACGACCATCTCCCCACCGACGGTCGCTGTCTCCAGGACTTCACACAGTACGGGACCCCCTTCTGCCACGTCCAGCAAGACCACCACCATCTCTCCAACCCCACTGCCACCCAGGACCACCAGTCACACCGTTGTGCCACCACCCTCAACATCTTCAGTGACGCCAACTAATCACCGAACGATCACACCCACCCACGGGGAGCCCGTCACCTCCACCTCCAGGCCATGGCCAACGGGCACCACTGCTCCCACAACCGTCGTCCCAAGCACAGGCACCGGGCCCACGCCCACCACCCCGCCACGCACAGCGTCCACCAGCGTAAGCAGCCAACCCCACGGCACCGTCACCACACCAAGGACCTCCAGCTCCTCGGTCCCACATCCTTCCCCAACACCGCCGCATGAGTCCACATCGGCTCCACACACCACCCTCACTCCCCACACCACCAGCAAAGGCACTGGGACCCCGACCGCCCACACCAGCTCGGCCACCCCCAGCAGCCCTCGTACACCTTTCTCCACCCACTCCACAGAGACAGGCTCCGTCTCCGCAACGTCACACGGGACACGGAGCCCTTCTGCAACGTCCCACACGACCTCCAACACCGTTTCAACCCCATCGCCGCCCAGGACCACCAGTCACACCGTTGGGCCACCATTCTCGACCTCTTCAGTAACGCCCACTTCCCCGCGAACAGTCCCACCTTCCCACGCACAGACCTTCTCTTCCACCACCGCTCCAAAGCCTACGGGCACGGTTCATTCCACCACAATCATCCGAAGCACAGGCACCGCGCCCACACCCACCACGTCCCCTCCCAAGACCACCACCAGTGTGAGCAGCCCGCCCCACGGCACCGTCAGCACACCGAGAACCACCAGCTCCTCGGTCCCACACCCTTCGCCAACCCCGCAGCCTCCGTCCACACCGGCCCCGCACACCACCCTCACGCCCAGGCCGTCCAGTACGGGGACTGGGACCCCAGTGGCTGAGACCACCTCGTCCACGCCCAGCAGCGCCCATACCACCTTCACGACCATCTCCCCACCGACGGTCGCTGTCTCCAGGACTTCACACAGTGCGGGACCCCCTTCTGCCACGTCCAGCAAGACCACCACCATCTCTCCAACCCCACTGCCACCCAGGACCACCAGTCACACCGTTGTGCCACCACCCTCAACATCTTCAGTGACGCCAACTAATCACCGAACGATCACACCCACCCACGGGGAGCCCGTCACCTCCACCTCCAGGCCATGGCCAACGGGCACCACTGCTCCCACAACCGTCGTCCCAAGCACAGGCACCGGGCCCACGCCCACCACCCCGCCACGCACAGCGTCCACCAGCGTAAGCAGCCAACCCCACGGCACCGTCACCACACCAAGGACCTCCAGCTCCTCGGTCCCACATCCTTCCCCAACACCGCCGCATGAGTCCACATCGGCTCCACACACCACCCTCACTCCCCACACCACCAGCAAAGGCACTGGGACCCCGACCGCCCACACCAGCTCGGCCACCCCCAGCAGCCCTCGTACACCTTTCTCCACCCACTCCACAGAGACAGGCTCCGTCTCCGCAACGTCACACGGGACACGGAGCCCTTCTGCAACGTCCCACACGACCTCCAACACCGTTTCAACCCCATCGCCGCCCAGGACCACCAGTCACACCGTTGGGCCACCATTCTCGACCTCTTCAGTAACGCCCACTTCCCCGCGAACAGTCCCACCTTCCCACGCACAGACCTTCTCTTCCACCACCGCTCCAAAGCCTACGGGCACGGTTCATTCCACCACAATCATCCGAAGCACAGGCACCGCGCCCACACCCACCACGTCCCCTCCCAAGACCACCACCAGTGTGAGCAGCCCGCCCCACGGCACCGTCAGCACACCGAGAACCACCAGCTCCTCGGTCCCACACCCTTCGCCAACCCCGCAGCCTCCGTCCACACCGGCCCCGCACACCACCCTCACGCCCAGGCCGTCCAGTACGGGGACTGGGACCCCAGTGGCTGAGACCACCTCGTCCACGCCCAGCAGCGCCCATACCACCTTCACGACCATCTCCCCACCGACGGTCGCTGTCTCCAGGACTTCACACAGTGCGGGACCCCCTTCTGCCACGTCCAGCAAGACCACCACCATCTCTCCAACCCCACTGCCACCCAGGACCACCAGTCACACCGTTGTGCCACCACCCTCAACATCTTCAGTGACGCCAACTAATCACCGAACGATCACACCCACCCACGGGGAGCCCGTCACCTCCACCTCCAGGCCATGGCCAACGGGCACCACTGCTCCCACAACCGTCGTCCCAAGCACAGGCACCGGGCCCACGCCCACCACCCCGCCACGCACAGCGTCCACCAGCGTAAGCAGCCAACCCCACGGCACCGTCACCACACCAAGGACCTCCAGCTCCTCGGTCCCACATCCTTCCCCAACACCGCCGCATGAGTCCACATCGGCTCCACACACCACCCTCACTCCCCACACCACCAGCAAAGGCACTGGGACCCCGACCGCCCACACCAGCTCGGCCACCCCCAGCAGCCCTCGTACACCTTTCTCCACCCACTCCACAGAGACAGGCTCCGTCTCCGCAACGTCACACGGGACACGGAGCCCTTCTGCAACGTCCCACACGACCTCCAACACCGTTTCAACCCCATCGCCGCCCAGGACCACCAGTCACACCGTTGGGCCACCATTCTCGACCTCTTCAGTAACGCCCACTTCCCCGCGAACAGTCCCACCTTCCCACGCACAGACCTTCTCTTCCACCACCGCTCCAAAGCCTACGGGCACGGTTCATTCCACCACAATCATCCGAAGCACAGGCACCGCGCCCACACCCACCACGTCCCCTCCCAAGACCACCACCAGTGTGAGCAGCCCGCCCCACGGCACCGTCAGCACACCGAGAACCACCAGCTCCTCGGTCCCACACCCTTCGCCAACCCCGCAGCCTCCGTCCACACCGGCCCCGCACACCACCCTCACGCCCAGGCCGTCCAGTACGGGGACTGGGACCCCAGTGGCTGAGACCACCTCGTCCACGCCCAGCAGCGCCCATACCACCTTCACGACCATCTCCCCACCGACGGTCGCTGTCTCCAGGACTTCACACAGTACGGGACCCCCTTCTGCCACGTCCAGCAAGACCACCACCATCTCTCCAACCCCACTGCCACCCAGGACCACCAGTCACACCGTTGTGCCACCACCCTCAACATCTTCAGTGACGCCAACTAATCACCGAACGATCACACCCACCCACGGGGAGCCCGTCACCTCCACCTCCAGGCCATGGCCAACGGGCACCACTGCTCCCACAACCGTCGTCCCAAGCACAGGCACCGGGCCCACGCCCACCACCCCGCCACGCACAGCGTCCACCAGCGTAAGCAGCCAACCCCACGGCACCGTCACCACACCAAGGACCTCCAGCTCCTCGGTCCCACATCCTTCCCCAACACCGCCGCATGAGTCCACATCGGCTCCACACACCACCCTCACTCCCCACACCACCAGCAAAGGCACTGGGACCCCGACCGCCCACACCAGCTCGGCCACCCCCAGCAGCCCTCGTACACCGTTCTCCACCCACTCCACAGAGACAGGCTCCGTCTCCGCAACGTCACACGGGACACGGAGCCCTTCTGCAACGTCCCACACGACCTCCAACACCGTTTCAACCCCATCGCCGCCCAGGACCACCAGTCACACCGTTGGGCCACCATTCTCGACCTCTTCAGTAACGCCCACTTCCCCGCGAACAGTCCCACCTTCCCACGCACAGACCTTCTCTTCCACCACCGCTCCAAAGCCTACGGGCACGGTTCATTCCACCACAATCATCCGAAGCACAGGCACCGCGCCCACACCCACCACGTCCCCTCCCAAGACCACCACCAGTGTGAGCAGCCCGCCCCACGGCACCATCAGCACACCGAGAACCACCAGCTCCTCGGTCCCACACCCTTCGCCAACCCCGCAGCCTCCGTCCACACCGGCCCCGCACACCACCCTCACTGCGAAGACTACCGTTGGACGTTCTCCTACCTTCTCTCTTCCTGCAGTGTCTTCTCCTCCTTCTTCAACCTCAGTATCATCTTTTTTAACTTTCTCTTCCACTCCCTTTGTTATCAGCCCGCAATCTACTGCAAGTCCCTCCTCACAACCCCATACGCCTTATTCTCCTGATGATGTCACTGTATTAAACACAAGTTCTGTTTCTTCGTACCTGTCCTCTGCTACTGTCACAATTCCTGTTAGCACCTCCTCTCAACCTCTTTTCTCCACTCCTTTATCCCCGTCTGGTGTGCCCACCATGTCCACCTCCCATTTGTCTCGCATCACTTCTCTCCCAGTGTCGACCACTTTGTCCCCTCCTTCCAGTACTGGAGCCACATCCTGGAACCCTACCTCTTCCCCGCTGTCATCTCAGTCCACCACATATCGGTCCACATCTCTGACCACTGCTGCTTCTACATCCATCCTAGTGTCTTCCACTCTTGGAATAAATGAATCCCCTAGTTCCTCTGCCACACAGCTCACTACCAGGCCTCCTGGAACCACTGGGCCGTTGACCACCATGGTCCTGACCATTTCTGGCTCACCTTTTGCAAGCTCTTCGATCCCTGTCCTTGGGAGTTTGTCAACCCAGCAACCATCTGTCTCCTCTCTAGTTTCACCTCTACCCAATACAACTGGTAAGTGTTTGTGTAACACGTGACAGCAGGTGCCCCTCCTGCCCCTCTCCCTGCCCTGCCCTTTAGTCAGCATCCCTCTTTCCTTGCTCCTCTCATCATTTCCACCATCTGACAGGCTTTCTTATGACCAGTATCTGAAGCTGTCCAATCCCCCATCTGCACCATGCTCCAGTTGACCCTCACACTGCTTATGGGCAACTCTGTAGGCATAGCTTTTGTCCATGTCATTTCTCCCCTCTAAGCCTTCCAGTTCCACCCAGAGGACAAACAATTATAGGGCTGAGCAAAGGCTTTGCAGTCACACTGACCCAGCGTCAAGTTTCCATGGTGCCTGGACCCACGTGGGCTCCTGGGCACATCACTCTTGCTGCCTGAGCCTTTGTGTTCAGTTGCACTCTTGGGCCTCTGTGGAATAAATGGTTGAGTACTCTGAGGTACACCTCCCCCTTCACCCCAGGTCCCTCTTTAGGACTCACATCCCCATCTCCCAGCTGGAGAAATCCCTTGCAGGTGGCCCACAAGGGCGTGAACGTCATGGGGATGGGGATAGGCCACAGGGCAGAACACTCAGTCTTTGCTGTAGCATGTTGGAAACTGCCATTTGCTTGCTGAGTCCCTGCTCTGCTAGCTGCCTGCATGCTCGAGATATCGCACAGACCCTAGGGTCCGTCTCATCAGTCAGCGCCATGTGCTGCGGCCAGAACTCCCGGAGCTCCTACGAGTGGACACAGCCCGTGTCTATCCTGGACCTGTGCAGCCGTTATGACTGGAGCTCATGTCTTGCTCCCCAAAGTAGGCAGACTGCTGTCCCTGACTAGGTGCAGAGGCCCCTATGACATCTGATCCCTTCAGCATCACTGACATCTCTTCTTTCCCCTCCAACAGGCCACAGGCCTAGCACACCAGAGACACCTCTGCCCCAAGGTTGGTGTCAAGGACAGGGAGGGCAGGGGGCAGGGCAGGAGGGTCGCAGTGCTCAGGGTTTGCTCTGTCTCCTGAGAACTCCCCCTCTGGAAACTCAATCTCCGAGAACTCATGGCATAGCTGAGGCAACGAGATAGGCTCTAGGATAAAAATTAGAGACCATCATGCTTTGTCTGAGCTCTTCTGGAGTCAGTAGCAAGAAGCGGGTGTGGAGCTGGGGCTAGAGCCTGGGTGCGGTCTCCAGTGCTCACATGGCAGCTCCCCCTCTGTGCATGAGCTGCTGTCTCAGGGGACTACAGGAATTGGAAGCTGAGGCAGAAGCACCTGCCACCAAGGCCTGGTAGCGCTGGGCCCCAGGTTGCTCCAGTGGGGACAGGTCAGGGACCTGCCCACTCTCCAGTGTGTCCTGGGGGCTGCTTCTCACTGCGGCCTATTGGCTTCCAGGAGTCTGCAGTGCAAGAGAGTACAAGGAAGAGATTACTTACCAAGGATGCACAGCCAACGTGACAGTGACACGCTGTAAGGGTTTCTGTCCCTCCTCTGCCAGGTGAGACCCCCACACGCCCGCCTCTGCAAGGTGACCACCCCCCTGCTGCAGATGAGACCTCCCCACCAGCTCCCCTGGCCCCCTGTTGTCAGGAGGCTTGCTCTCCACAACAGCTGGACTCGGAGCTGGGGGCCTGTCCTGGGAACCCGATTCTGTGGGAAAGATGAGTGCAGCACTGCCCCAGCTCCATCTAGCAAAGCAATGACACAGACCTAGACAGAGTCCCCAGGGCCCACATGCTGAGGAGTGCACCTGGGGTGCCGCTGGTCATAGGGGCCAAAGCCTGGGCCCCAAGTCAGGGCCCCTGAAGACCCACCTGTGAGCCCCGAGCCCAGACAGCACCCTACAGTGAGCTCCTCTGCCCATGCCTCGTGGCTGCCCTGGCCACCAACCCAGGTAGAAGCATTGGGCCTGAGGACGGGATGGGGCAACACCAGAGAACATGCCAGGAAAGGAGGAGCCCAGGCCCTCTGGGGCTCTGCCTCCTGCTGCCACTCCTGGGACCCACCCAACCCCCGCACCATGCTTCACTGACCTGCCCGGCCCTCGGGGCCTCTTTGCAGCTTCAACGTGGACACCAGGCAGGTGGACATCCAGTGTGGCTGCTGCCACCCCCGCAGCTCCCATGAGCAGCAGCTGGTACTGCCCTGCCCAGACCCCAGCGACCCAGAGAAGCAGCTCGTGCTCACACTGCTGGTCTTCAGCAGCTGTGCCTGTGATCTCCGGCCCTGTGGAGCCTAGGGGCCTGTGCCAGTCCCCTGGACTCAAGGGCTGCAGACCAGAAGCCAACCGACACCTCCCTGGGCCTGTACCCTAGCTCACCATGGGTACCTGCTGGGAAGGAGCTGCACAGCGACCCTGCCCAGAGCAGAGAGGGCATGATGTGTGTCCTGAGCTGCTGGCTGTGGGGCTGCAGAGGATGTCCTGCTGGCATTTCTCAACTGTCCAGCCCCCCAGTCTTCAGGGAACAGCTGGCCAGCAGGCATGCGGGTCCTGACTGGAGGGCCTGGGGGAGAGGGCTGGTGAGGTCGTGCAGGAGGGAAGGAGCAGAGATGGGGGATGGGGGGCAAGAGGCACAGAAAAGCACCCCAGACAGGAGTAGGGCCTCCCAGCGCCAGCATCCCCCACCTCCCTAAAGGAGGGCACGGCCAGGCCTGGACTCCAGGGACATCTCTGTAAATAAGAAAGCACCCACCCACGGACTACAAATAAAGTGAAGCGTCACTGCCGAGGCAGCAGAATTTATCTGTGAGCTCTGCTTGTCTGTCATTTCCCAAGCCCTGTGATGTTCTTAAGCTACGAACCTCCCGCCATGCTGATCAGGGGGTGCCAGGACCCGCAGGCCAGTGCTGGGGCTGCACCAAGCACCTCAGGCAAGCCTAGGGCCCACGCCTAGGCTAGGCACCACCCTCCTCTGGAGCTGCGCGCACCCTTCCAAGCAGACCCGTTCCCCAGTAACTTACGGAGGGAGCCCAGATAGCCCCTGCTTGAGGCTTGGCCTAGGGGGCTCTGCTGGAGAAGCCCCGGTCTCTTGCTTTGGCTACCTTCCTGCCCGCACTGCTCCCAGCCCCTCCTGTGGACGGAACTGACACCCATTTGGCCTGTGCACCTCTGACCAGAAGCCGCCCAAGAGTAGGGGCCTCCCAGAGGCTGTCTCCCAATATGCACTGGGGTGGGACAGCAGGGTAGGTGACATATGCTGCCAGGCTCACCTCCACACGCCGAGAAAACCCTGAAGCACCAACACTTCCTGATCAAACACATGCTGCACTCCAGTGTGCCCTCGGCCTCTAGAGGCTGAGGACCCCACCTCTAACGGCCTTCAGCCTGGGGTGAGACTCCCCCCACCCCCAAAAACCACACACACGTCCCAGGCCACTGTTCTAGGCATTTATTTTTCTTTAAAAGGTAACAACACACTTCACTGATGAATTTGTGTATTTCCAATACCAGGGACGTCACCATACAGAGATGAAAAAGCTGCCCATAACACAGCAGTCAATCCTGCTCTTAAGGGAGGGGTTTGGTTCACAGATGGAGGATCACTGTGAGCCCACCCGAGGGCCACCTGCTCCACAGCATGGCATTGCCTGGAGCGGCCCAAAGGTTGGGAGCAGGGCGGGGGAGAGGGGGACCCACACAGGCTGCCCCAGGACTTCCGCATGGCATGGCTGGGCCACGGCCGTGCACTCCCCACCTCCTCAGGCCCCTGGGCTAGAGCTCGCCCTTGGCACACACCCTGGGCCCTGCTGTGGCCCCTGCCACAGGCTTGGGGAGAAAAGCGAACTCCACAGGCACTGGGACAGAGGCCCAGGGCCTGGCCAGCAGCACCACGGGGATGGCCCAGGGGCTCCCAGGTGCTGACAACAGTGTGTCTGTTGAGAATAAACTGTTCCTATCACCCCGTTCCTACCACCAGGCCCTGATTCCAGGGCATCATCTCAGCAACAGAACGGAGGCCACTGGGCCTGGCACCTAAGGCGTCGTTGCCTTGGGGTGCGGCTGGGGGAGGTGGCCTGCTACAGGAACACACATTGAGAGCCAAGCTAGTGACATGTGGTGTGCAGGGGCCTGGCTAGCCAGGATGCCCACGCCTGTGCCCATGAGCCTGCTGCCCCCAACACTCTGCCCTCCTCTGCTTCCTCTTCCTCCTTGACCAGCAGCCCGGGAGCCTCCACTGGGCACCAGGACCGGGCACAGGGAGGTCCGCAGCACGCTAGCCCCACACCACACCCTGGGGTGAGAGTGGCACTCAGAGAATAGGCCACTGCCCACAGCAGAATGAGGTCACCTGAGGGCACCCTGCTCAGCCGTCCTACATTTAACCCCGCCCAGGCTCAAAGAGAGATGGGTCATCAGAAGATGCTCAGAAGACAGCACACTTGTTCTTGGCCCATGCACCAGAGAGCCAGGCGGCGGATTTAAGGTGTCAAATGGAGAGAGAGGGACGTTAAAGACGTCCCATTAACAACACGTGTTGGGAAATGGGAAACAGAAATAAACTGAGCCACAACACGTATTTTTGCTGACAGAGTCATTAAAAATACAAATGTCTGTAATTTCTAGATTTTAAAACCTGTCCCAGAGGAGCTGTGCAACTGAATGATGTCCCAAACCACAGCTGTGTCACTGTGCCAGGGCCCCAGCCACCTGCGCTTGCCCAGCCCTGGGCCCTGCCGCTCCTGGCCACTGGTGCCATCTGGAGTGGCTGAAAGGCCTATGGGAGCCTTGGCCTCATTGGAAACCAAACTGAGCTTCTCCTCAGGAACTGGGGCCTGCTGCGTGTAGCAGCAAGACGTTCAGAAAAATTCCCCTTGTCATCCAAATGTGTACTTTCCCTTTAATTTGTAGATTTAACCAAAGAACCTTCTTGATTCCTACCGAAACTGACCCCTCCTGCCCTGGCCCAGGTCTCGCAGTTCCTTCAACAGCCCACCTGCGATTTCCATCTCCAGCCCAGGAGGGGCAGGGGCTGGAGCAGCAGCGCTGGGCGGGCGCTGGCATGGGTACTGCGACTGTCAGACAAGGGGTGTTTATTTGCGGTATGGAAACGAAGAGAAACGGTGGGTGTGAGGGAAACCTCACATACAAGCCGGCCTCGTCTTCCTCCTCTGGATCAAAACTGCTCTGACAGCAGCTCGCATAGCCGCTGCGAGACGGTGTCTTTGCTTGTGCGCAGCGTGAGCCGATACATCTGCAAGAGAGCATGGGCAGGTAAGCACAGGCAGGTGAGCGGAGACAGGTGAGCGCCCTCCCTGTGCAGAGAAGCCTGAGGGCTGACTGCGGCAAGGATGCGCAGCCACTGGAGCTCTAGGGCACTGCGCGTCGGGGGTGGCAGGCACGACCCCAGAGGATGCCACAGGGGCACCTGGGACCCAGCGAAGCCCCTCTAGGCAGCCCCGAGTGAAACAAACGTCGACGCCACACAGCAGGGGCCTGAGTGTTGGTGGCATCACAGGGCATAGGGCGCCAGCCGGTGGGGAGCACTGTGCTGCTGTCGATGCAGCAGCACGGGTGGCTGTTGGCGCATGTGCAGAGCAGGAGAGACCAAATGGAAAAGGGTCTGTTCACAGAAGGCTTGAGGACAGGTCCAGGACTTGAGGGTGAACTGAAGGGCTGGGCCCAAGAGGGAAGGGCGCGAGGTGACCAGAGTCCCACAACTGCGCCTCTGAGCCCCGTGCACTCCCCCGGGGCACAGAGCGCGTGGCCACCAGAGGCAGCGTGAACACCAGCCACTGTTCGGCAGGGACTGACCTGGGCTTGCACATTAGGCTCCAGGCGCAGCAGGCACCCGACCTGGGTGGTTTTGGTGTGGATGACTCCAGCTCCCACAAAATTCGCAGGATTAGGATCCACTTCT
The DNA here is from genome assembly GCF_023851605.1 of Tamandua tetradactyla. NCBI lineage: Eukaryota > Metazoa > Chordata > Mammalia > Pilosa > Myrmecophagidae > Tamandua > Tamandua tetradactyla. The sequence goes on along the minus strand of NC_135335.1, from coordinate 850,259 downwards.
TCGAGGAGTGCAGAGCCAAATCCAATAATCTGTGCAAAGGAGAGTGTACCCTGGGGCCCGTGCCACTGGCGCCCGCCCCGGGCTGCCCCTCCCCCCAGCTCCCCAGGCCGTGGGTGTAGGCATCACTCCAAGGGTAAGAGCAAAATTGAGCTCTTTAGACCATGGAGTGTCTTTGCCCCTGCCTACAGCTCTAAGCAAGGCACTTGCCTTTGCTTTGGTGATCTCTGTGTCCATTGGATGCTTTGCTTTGAAAATATTCTGCACTTCCTGCTGAGGACTACGAGAAATGACACATGTAAGCACTGTGGCCAGTCGGGGCCGAAGAGCCCGGCCCAAGGCCCCACCCGCCGCTCACTGGCTCAGCTGCTTCCAGCGCTGGAAGAAGTCGTGCGCGGCCATCTCTGTGGGCTGGAAGAACTTGTTCAGAGTGATGGGCAGCTTCACGGACACGTTCTGGAAGGCTCCCCCATACCTGTAGGCCACAAAGAGGCTTTTTTTTTCTTAACATATTTTTATTGAGACATCTTCACACACATACAGTCCATCAACAGTGTACACAGTGGCTCACACCATCATCACATGGTTGTGTGTTCACCACCACGATCATTTTTAGAACATTTGCATCAGTCCACAAAAAGAAATAAAAAGAAAAAACTCATACACCCATACCCCTTACCCCTCACTCTCATTGACCACTAGTACTTCAATCTACCCAATTTATTTTTACCCTTATCCCCCTATTATTTCTTTTTGGCCTTATTTTTAACTCATCTGTCCATACCCTGGATAAAAGGAGCATGTAGTTTCACAATCACACTTTCACACTGTAAACATTACATCTTTATACAATCATCTTCAAGAAACATGGCTACTGGAACACAGCTCTACAGTTTCAGGCAGTTCCCTCCAGCCTCTCCATTACACCTTAACTAAAAAGGGGTATCTGTTTAATGCATAAGAATAACCTACCTCCAGGATAACCTCTCAACTCTGTTTGGAATCTCTCAGCCACTGACACTAAATTTTGTCTCATTTCTCTTCTTCCTTTTGTCGAGAAGTTTTTCACAATCCTATGTTGCCAGGCCCTGGCTCATCCCCAGGGTTTCTGTCCCATTTTGCCAGAGAGGTTTATACCCCTGGGAGGCATGTCCCACATAGGGGGGAGGGCAGTGAGTTCACCTGCCGTGTCGCTTTAAAAGGAGAGAGAGAGGCCACATCTGAGCAACAGAAGAGGTTTTCTGGGGGTGACTCTTAGGCCTAATCATAAGTAGGCTTAGCTTCTCCTTTACAGGGATAAGTTTCATAAAGAGTGAACATCAAGATTGGGGGCTCAGCCCATTAAACTGATTGTTCCCATTGCACACAAAGGCATTTTAGACAGCAAATGGACAGAGATCTGAAACTCATCTGAGACCAGATTCCTAATTTGCCCATCTTCAAGAGACAGGAAAGGTAAAGCTACACCTGCTACCTCTTGTTCTCTGGACTGCCCAGCTGATGAAAGCTCTGGGCTGGTCCTTCAAGGCCAGCGCTAAGCCTGGCATCTGATGGGGATGTGCTGTGGGGGGGCCTCTGGCAGGGCAGGATGCCCCCCCAGGGCTGGCACCACACCCCACTTCTCTCACACTGATCTGTTTCCTGGGGCTCCATGCTTAAACTGCTTTTTCCCCTTAAAATAGATGATAGAAAATTAGTTTGCCGACAAAAATTGCCCAGCTATTAGGGAAATTTAAATCAAAACCACAATGAGATATCATCTCACACCCCCCAGAATAGCCATTAATCAATAAAACAGAAAACGACAAGTGCTGGAGAGGATGTGGAGAAAGAGGCACACTTATCCACTGCTGGTGGGAATGTCAAATGGTACAACCACTGTGCAAGTCAGTTTGGCGGTTCCTATTCAGAGGACATGAGGGCAAGGACACAAACGGACATTTGCACACCAATGTTTATAGCAGCATTATTTACAATTGTGAAGAGAAGGAAACACCAAAATATCCACCAACAGACGAGTGGCTGAACAAGCTGTGGTATACATACAATGGAATATTATGCAGCTGTAAGACAGAATACAGTTATGAAGTATGTAACAACATGGATGGACCTTGAGGACATTATGCTGAGTGAGATTAGCCAGAAACAAAAGGACAAATACTGTATGGTCTCACTGATATGAACTAACATTAGTGAATGAACTTGGAGAATTTCAGCTAAGAACAGAGGCCATCAGGAGATAGAAATAGGATAGATATTGGATAACTGGAGCTGAAGGGATACAGATTGTGCAACAGGACTGAATATAAAAACTCAGAAATGGATAGCGCAATACTACCTAACTGTAATACAATAATGTAAATACACTGAATGAAGCTGAATGTGAGAATGATAGGAGGAGGAGGATTGGGGGCACAAATAAAATCAGAAGGAAAGACAGACAATAAAGATTGAGATGGTATAATCTAGGAATGCCTATAGTGTATAATGATAGCAACTAAATGTACAAATTTAAAAATGTTTTTGCATGAGGAAGAACAAAGGAATGTCAATACTGCAGGGTGTTGAAAACAGATGGTAATTCATATTTTAAAACTTTAGCTTATATGTGAGACTAAAGAAAAAATGTTTATTTGGTACAAAATTTATAATCTGACTAGTGCAGTTCCTAATATAATTTATGTGGACAGCTTAATTGAACATCATAAGTACATGGAACCTTGAGTAGGGCATGAGATTTTGTAGGTTTGTCCAGAATGATGTCCTGATAAATCCCAGAGTGATCTGAACAGTGAATAAAAAAAGTACTTGCAAAGTTCCCTTGGGGAAATGGCGAGAAGGGGAAAATTCAATTTCCCCAAGTGGAGAATTCCTGATGTTGTCAAAAGCAGTGGGGACAACCAAATTAATAGGCTGAGTCCTCAATGTTGGGATTTGTTCATATGAAACTTAACCCCACAAAGGATAGGCTGAGCCTACCTAAAATTAGGCCTAAGAGTCACCCCCAAGAGAGCCTCTTTTGTTGCTCAGATGTGGCCTCTCTCTCTCAGTCAACATGACAAGCAAACTCACTGCCCTCCCCCTCTCTACATGGGACATGACTCCCAGGGGTGTGGACCTTCCTGGCAATGTGGGACAGAAATCCTAGAATGAGCTGGGACTCAAGACTAAGGGATTCTCGACCAAAAGGGGGAAGAGAGAAATGAGACAAAATAAAGCACCAATGGCTGAGAGATTCCAGAGTCGAGACGTTATCCTGGAGGTTATTCTTACGCATTAAGTAGATATCACCTTGTTAGTCAAGATATAATGGAAAATGTACTAAGAAACGATGATCATGCATCTATGTGATGATGTTAAGAATTACTGACTGCATATGTAGAATGGTATGATTTCTAAATGTTGGGTTAATTTAAAAAAAAAAAAAACTGAGGGGGGACTCTCTGTGTGGGACATGACTCCCAGGGGTGTGGACCTTCCTGGCAACATGGGACAGTGATCCTGGAATGAGCTGAGACTCAGCATCAAGGGACTGAGAAAAACCCTAGAATGAGCTGAGAATTAACATCAAGGGATTGAGAGAAACTTCTCGACCAAAAGGGGGAAGAGTAAAATGAGACAGTGTCAATGGCTGAGAGATTCCAGAGTCGAGAGGTTATCCTGGAGGTTATTCTTACGCATTAAGTAGATATCACCTTGTTGTTCAAGATGAAGTGGAGAGGCTGGAGGGAATTGCCTGAAAATGTAGTGCTGTGTTCCAGTAGCCATGTTTCTTGATGATGATTCAACAATGATATAGCTTTCACAATGAGACTCTGTGAATGTGAAAACCTTATGTCTGATGCTCCCTTTAGCTACTATATCAACAGAAAAGTAGAACATGTGAAATAAAAATAAATAATAGGGGGAACAAATGTTAAAATAAATTCAGTTTGAAATAGTGGTAAATGAAAGTGAGGGGTAAGGGGTATGGTATGTATAGTCTTTTTTCTTTCTCTATTATCATTTTATTCCTTTTTCTGTTGTCTTTTTATTTCTTTTTCTAAATCGATGCAAATGTACTAAGAAATGATGAATATGCAACTATGTGATGATACTAAGAATTACTGATTGTATATGTAGAATGGAATGATACCTAAATGTTTTGTTTGCTAATTTTTTTAATTAATAAAAAAAGTTAAAAAATAAGGTATCAGTGGCTAAGAGAGTTTAAATAGAGTCGACAGGCTATTCTGGAGCTATCTTTTGCAAGTTTCTGATATGAATCAGATACGGCTGATTATCATGGTTTTCCAAAGCCCAACCAGAATCATTCCTGTCAACCCTAAAGAACACCTCTACCTGAGATTCTACAAAAGTTGCATGTACTATGAATACCTTCCAGAAACCTACAACTTCCAGATTCTACAAAAGTTGCATGTACTATGAATACCTTCCAGAAACCTACAACTTCCAGATGGGTTCCTAGGCCAGATAAGCTCTAAAATCCTGAGGGGCCAGCCTCTCCAAGACATCAACTAGTCCCATCCTCTTATCCCTTATTATCGATTCCCCTTTCCAACATGAAAAAGTTAGAATGGGCATAGCCCAAATACCCCTAAAGATTGGGAGAAAGATCAAAAGAAAAGGTGGAGTTATGATAGGTAAGATAGGATTTAACAAATCAAGGATGACTGCTGAATCATTATATTGATATTTTTTTTAGTCTCCAGTGTCTTGGTATAGCTAGAAGGAAAAACCCAAGATTGTAGAACTATAACAATACCAAACTCTGAAATCTGTTCTATAACTACTTGTTACAATGTACTTTGAAATCCATTACTTTTTTGCATATATATTTCACAATAAAAAAAGCTTTAAAAAAGTTAAAAAAAAAAAAAAAGATATAATGGAGAGGATGGAGGGAACTGCCTGAAAATGTAGAGTTGTGTTCCAGTAGTAATTCCAGTTTCACAATGTGACTGTATGATTGTGAAAACCTTGAGTCTGATGCTCCTTTTATGTACCTTATGGACAGACAAGTAAAACATACAGATTAAAAATAAATAAATAATGGGAACAAATGTTTAGGTAAATTTAGTAGATTGAAATGCTGGTGATTGGTAAGGGGGAGGGGGTATGGTATATATGAATTTTTTTCTTTATTCTTTTTATTTCTTTTTCTGGATGATGCAAATGTTCTGAGAGTTGATCATGGTGATGAATATACAACTATGTGATGATATTGTGAGTTATTGTTTATATACAAGGAATGGAATGATCATAGGGTAAGAAAGTTCATGTTTGTATGTTATGTTTAAAAAAAAAACTGCCCAGGTATTTCCCTCAAGTCTGCAAAGCACACAATGTTAAATTTCCTGCTATTTTTAAATGTCTGAAAGCGTGCTTTTCCAGAAACCTGGCAAATGCCCACAGGGCACTGGTAGGACTCACTCCTATGCCGTTGAAAGCCACAACGATAAGGAACCTAGTAGCCCAGAATTCACACGGGCAAACGATACCCACAAGGGGACGCATGCTCTGGGCACACCTGTGCACAAGTGCCCCTGGGCAGCTGACACGGGGGACCCAAGAAAGCATGGGGGGCCTGGGGCTTGTCCCCAGGGACTGGGTCCCGAAGGCCAGGCTCGTGGACGTCCTCTGGCACTGCCCTCCGGCACTGCCCTCCTTCCCCTGTTTCCCAAACTCCCTGGGAAGCTGAGCAGCAGCAGCCAACACAGTGGAAGGCAGCCTTCTCGAGGAAAGGCCCTGCGCAGGAGGCAGCCCAATGAGGCAGGTGAGCAGCTCCGAGGCCACGCAGTCCACGGGGCTCCTTTGCCATCCCCACTTCCAGTCTTGCCATGACCCCCAACATGCCCAAATGTGGCAAATGCTCACAACGAACAACAGACCTGGCCTTCGAGCCCCCAGACCTCGCCCAGCCAGGTGGTCTCATACCTGAACTGAATGTTGAGGACCGGTGCATCTGTGAAGTCAGACAGGCACTCGATGTTGACCACCTGCTGCACCTGTGCACCCCCGTCCACTGTGGGGTCCACGGGCTTGGTCTGCAGATGCAGGTGTGAGTGTGTGTCAAGGAGTCCAGATCGGCGGAGCAGCAGGCCCGTGCAGCCGACCACTCTCATGGAATAGAGCAGCTGCAAGGGGCACGGTCTGACCTAGGCCAGTGGCTGCTGGCACATGCCGTCCTCCTAGCACCTTCAACAGCCCCTGGGGAGGTGCTGAAGGAGCCTGGGCAGCCAAGATGGCAGTGACCTCACGTCAGTCCATCAGTGATGGTGTGGCTGCCTTGCCCGACCTCACAGAGCAGTGCAAGTGAGAACAGAGCTGAGGTCTCCAGAGAGGCTGCAGGCACCTCCCACCAGGTGCAATCTGAAGCTCCCCATGGGACCAAGACTCCAGCCAGCATAGGTCTCTTCATGACTCGGCCTCACCCTTTCACCACCTCCAAATGCAAAGTCTGAGGTTACCCACACTGCTTCCTGCCCCTCAAAGGTAGAGAAACTAGCCAGGGGCCTCAAACCTACTGGACAGCATTTTTCATCACACTATTGCTCAACTGGCCACCTATTCTGAGACGGTCAGGTGACTGTGACTCCCTGTCTGTTTCCACACTGCATGAGGCTCAGCTCTGGTGACTGCGGAATGTACTGCAGCAGCAGCCAGCCCCAGAGACCATAGGAGAGCATTTAACTTAGGGCTTCCAAGCAAGGTGTGAATCACAGGAGAACCTGCCTTGTTCTGGCCAAGGTTTGCTTTTATGCATAAAAAGGGACCCTCCAGGACGCTCCTCAGGGAAACAATCCCTGTCACCAAGGCTGGGCCTGGGCAGCCAGTGGGGGATGTGGGGGGCAGCATGAGGCTCTTCAGGGGGGTCGTATGTCTACAGGTACAAGACACCTTGGATGAAACTGTGCAAGGCTGACGTTACAAGCGTGCATTTTATGGGACTGTCTTGCAATATACTGCCCTAAGGGTCTACGTTTAAAACATTCACCTTCAGTGAGAGCCTTATCTGGCCACATGGTGGAGAGACTGTTTCATTTGCGGCCCTCTATGACCAGCAGAGACAGAGAGACGTCCCTTCCTTCCCCTTGGAGCTGCAGAGTCTTTCTTTTCCACCCTGGTTCTGGTCAGTGGCCCCTTTCTTGGAGAGGGGGGCCCCATCATTGGCATAAGCACCCCTCCTGACTGGGAAGGCTCTAACAACGCTGCTTGTGTTTATTAAGGGTTAGTATCCATAGGGCCCTCCCCTGACCTACAGAAAGGACACCCAGCTCAAGAAATGACCGAAAGACAATGATCAAAGAGAAAAAAAAAAAGCCAGAAAAGAAAGTGATGCAAACTAATGAAATCAGGAAAACAGACATGCTATTTCCTAGACATTGTCAGAATTAACTGTCAGCCAAAGATTAGAACGTACCTCCCCAATGCGGAAGGACGGCTCTTACTAAGGCAACCCTGAAGACCCCTCTAAACCCCATATCCTGTCTCCCTGAGGGCAAGGGGCAAGAGAAACAAGGATATTTGACTGCAGGCCATCAGAGCAGATCAGCGCCGGCGTGAAATTCAAGAACTGCGTGGACGTCTTGTTACCATAGAAAATGAACATCCGACCTGGGCCGAGACAGAACGAGAGCAGGTGATTTCACACTCGACCTGGATGCTGCAGCAAGAGTAGGGCCAGTCCTCGGACTGCAGGTGAATTCAAGGAGACGGGTGTGATCTCCGACTCTCGTTAAATGAAAAGCAGTTTTTTTTCCTGGTTTTAAAAGAAGCATGCCAAAGTGAAACTAATTGTCCTCTCTACTTCTACCTTGAGGACAGCTGTCCAGCCCCTCCCCTGCAGACACCCCCTACATTCCGGCTCAGGAGCTCTCCTGTGTCCCGCCCCGGCCCGGCACGGCCTGCCCCTTCTGCACACCAGCAGGATGGCTCAGGGAGACCGGCTGGTGGGCCCGGGTCCCCCCACAGCTGGCAGCACACGATGGACAAAGGGCACCCTAGACACCTGTGGGATTCCCCACAAAACACCCTCCACAGTCAACACTCGGGCCTCCTAGCTATGAGACATTTAGGATGACCATGCTTTCCACATTTCGGTCACCATGAAAATCTTTACACAGATCTGAGCGTGTTCTCCTGCGCGTTCAGGATGGCAAGTGACCTGAGCACTCTGAAAGGACTCACAGGTGGGTGCTCCTCCTCCCACCCAGAACCAGAAGCCAAGTGGAGCCGCCAGGACCTGGTGCACCCAAACTTCATCCATTCAGGAACAAAACACCATGATTTTGCTGTCAACACAGAAACTCCTATAAAAATTATTCTGTCAGACCCAGCAACATCACTCTAACCCCGTGGAGGGCAGAGGCTTGGTCTCTTCTTTCTCCTCCTCTCCTGCCTGGGTCTTGTGTGGGGGTGCTGGTCACCAGCGGGCTTGAGCCCCACGTCAGCAGCCATCCCAGAGATTAAGTGTGCAATATTTCTAAAAGAGAGTCAAAACACATACCTAAGTTCTGCCGAAATTCAGACTTAAGTCCAATTTGAAGCAGCTGGTTTTCAAACAATACACCATTATTTTTACAAACAAACCTAGGGGAGAAGGGAGGGAGAGTATCACTAAAACCACTTCAGTGGAAACGGACGGAGTGAGTGTAAAGGGCCGCACGTGCCCGGGGTGGGGTGAGCCGTGAGGATGAGAAGGAAGGCGTGGCAGGAAGCCTTCAGCATGCCAGGGGCCATCCGGGCTGGACACTGGAGAAGGGTGAGCAGTGCAACCAATACGTGCCCAGCTGAGGCCACTGACACCTAAGCTCTTGCAGTGAGCTGCAGCCCTGGCTGGCGTGGGCCTGGCAGGCATACAGGGAGCCATAGCTTTGGGGCCCCGGTCCCCCATCGGGCCCCTGGCCCCAGGGGCGCCGTCGACATCCTGCTCCTGGCCACTCGTGGCATGAAGCCCCACACAGAGCTGCTTCTGCAGCCTTCAGACTCCTGCCCTGTGCCCTGAGCAACACCACTGAGGGTGCAGGACCCTCCCCACCCCAACGCAGGGTTAGTGTGTGCATGACAGAGGGAGCCCAGGGGAGCCCACGAGACACCTCCACCACGCAGAGCCAAGGGAAAATAGAGTTCACTTTTTAATCCCAGAGGAGCTCACGCTCTCCTGAGCTGCTCTGGCATAAACTAAAGTCATGTGTGGACTGGGACCAAGAAAGGAAAAGCATGCAAAGGGACAGGGCGGTGGCTTGGGTCAGCAGTGAGGCCCGAGGAACTTCACCGTTTCCAGGCTGGGACCAACCCTCACATGGTACCCCAGCCATACCCGGTACCCCATCCTCTCGTGGTACCCCAGCCCCACCCAGTACCCCATCCTCTCGTGGTACTCCATCTCTACCTGGTACCTCATCCCAGCTGGTACCCCAACCTTTCAAGGTACCCCATCCTCTCATGGCAATCCATCCCCACCTGGTACCCCCCATCCTCTCATGTACCCCACCTCTACCTGGTACCCCATCCTCTCCACCCACGTGATACCCATCCCCACATGATACCCCATCCTCTCATAGCACACCATCCTCACCTGGTACCCCATCCACTCACGTTACCCCCTCCACATGTGGCACGCCATCCTCACGTGGTATCTGGCCTTCATGTAGTACCCCAAACTCTCATGGTACCCATCCTCACACCTCATCTCACAAGTCTCTTAAATGAACATCCCGAGGGAACACACATCTTCAGAAGAGGGAGAGATGCCACTAGTCAAGGTCACAAAGGCAAAGCTGTGGCTGGGAGGTGGGGAGTCTGGCCCAGCGTGTGTGGCCCCAGATCCTCCACAGGGAGCTGTGCCCAAGGTCTTCCCAGGAGCATAGGGAGCCCAGAAGATGCCTGGGCAACATGCTCCAGGCAGCAGTCCCCACTTTGAAGCCTCCACGTCCAGGTGTGCAGGCCTGGGTCCACCCCAGGCCCACAGCTCCTGCACTATCCTGTCTCTTATGGGTCCTCTGAGGTTGCCCACCCTGAGACAGGGAAGTGTTGCTTACGTGCAGGTAAGTTCATCAGCATCGGGCACAGTCTCAGCTGGTTCCTCAGAAACTAGCTCAGTTGATGCCAGGTCAGGGCTAATTCAAGCAGCACAGAAAGACAGAGGAAGCAGCAACAGAGACGCAAGAGTGACAGTTAGTACAGAGAGAGACAGCCTGTCCTACTATAGCGATGCCCTGGGTGTGGGGGGACAGAAGCTGGGATGGGGGGAAAGAAGCCTGAACGTGGAGGGACAGAAGCCTGGACGTAGGGGGAGAAGCCTGGACATGGGGGGACAGAAGTCTAGGGGGAAAGAAGTCTGGACGTGGGGGGAGAAGCCTGGACATGGAGGGACAGAAGGCTGGACGTGGGGGGAGAAGACTGGAAGCAGGGGGACAGAAGGCTGGACATGGAAAGAGAAGCCTAGACGTGGGGGGAGAAGCCTGGCTGGGCCCTCTCATACATGGCCACGGGGCCATGCCCACACCAGGAGCAGCAAGGCAGCTGTATTCCCGGGAACACACTCCTTCTAAAAACCACAGCCCCCTCCACTTCATCAGAGCCCTCCAGACTCCAAACCTGATAAGCTGTCTAGGTACATTGACAATGCCATATGAAAGGCAAAAACCATATTTTCTAAAACATGGTTTAGAATGTGCGCGACCTGCCATGTTCCCCCTGGAATCTAAAGGAGAGGCGAGATGCCCCCAGGGCCATCACAGATCAGGATCTGAGCAAGGCTCCGGAAGAGCAGCCCTCCAAGGAGCAATGTGCAGTGAGGCTGGGCGGGCTGGGCCCACGCTGCCTGGGCACCGCCACCATGCATCCCTGCCCCAACTGAAGAGGCCAATACTGTGACCCAAGCCTCCCCTGAAATTTATCAGCAATGGGAAGGGCATCAAGGGATCCTATGTCCAACACCTCTGGCTGTTTGGGGTCATCTCAATCCAAACGACTGAGGAATTTACAGAGTGATGCAAGCACCGCAGCAGGCCCATGGCGAGCTCGGACCTTCCAAGAGTGCCAATGGCATCAAGGCAGCAGGCAGGGCTTGCCCAGAGCCACCACGTGGATCTGAGCTCAGATGGCAAACTGCGCACGTCTGTCAGACAGCCGAGGTACCCGGGACCAACATAAGGAAAGGGTAAGGGCCACATATGGCTTCCAAACTGGTCCCATGGAAAAAAGGTGGGGCACACCACACCTGGGAGAGAAAGGAGTAGGGTTGGCCTTATCTGGGTAAACTGACCTTCATCTCCATCTCTTCTTTCCACTGCCCTCATCCCATCAAAGCTGGGCTGCATCTCCAATAGGACATGGGAGGGTCGCCCCTTCTAGCTGTATCCCAAAGTCACTAGGACACATTAGAAATGCCCTACTGAGTCCAGCATGACCAGGGACCTTGGAGGCCTGCAGGGGACAGAGGGCACTGGTGCCCACAGCTGACTGAACCATGGCTCAGACCCAGACGCCAATCCTGAGTCCAGTGCTTTTTCCCCGGATCAGACCTGCTTCCACACGGAAAGAACTTGCACTTGGATTCACTGCATCTCTTTCAAATTCCAAACTCAGCAGTTCTAAAAGCTGGAGAGGCAACCTACACCTCCAAACCTGCCTTTCCTATGGCATTTTCTCTTAGGGAAAAGGAAGTAAGAATTAGAGTGTGATATGAACACAAAGAAATTTTAAAAAAATTAAGGCTACAAGAATTCTACTTTAGTCTTAGAAATTAGGCCTAAATGATCATTCCTTGAGGCATTTACCATCTCCACCTGAGACAGGAGACTGTGCAACTCAAAGGTGTGCAGAGGCCCTGAGGATGGGCCCATGTGTGGTGGTGTCCTGGCACATGGCTGGCAAGTAGAAAAAGGGCTCAGAACCAGCACAACAAAGGAAAGAGGAAAACGTACAGGTGGGAGGAGTCCGACGCTTGTGTTTCACAAGTGGGTGGCCGAGAGAAAAAGAGCCAGGTGGGCCAGTGCACATGGGACCCGACAGGAAGAATGGCGACAAGGGCGGTCTCGGAAAGGGGCAGACATGTGCGGTAAGGTGGGCTTCAGGGGACACATCAGCAGCTGAATGAAGGAAGAATACCTCCTTCAAAGAAAAAAGGTGCACACCTAGAAAGCATATTTGGTCAGAGTTGAAAATAGCTTGACTAGAGAGGAAAAGGAGTGACAAGAAAAAGAAATCCAGCTACAAAGAGTGCTGGACATTCTAGAAACAAACATCTGAAACAACATGACTGAACACCACCAGAGAACACGAGACACGACCAATGCACACCCAGCTGGCTGCTGACACCACTTTCCCTTCTTGAAAAAGTCAAACCCCTTCCCTCAGTGGGAGTGGGCAGGGAGTGCCCGGGTCTCAGAGGCCACGTGAGCGCAGGGCAAAGGGAGGGGCCCTTGGCTCTCCAAGACAAAGCGACCCCGACTACCTGGCAAAGTTGTCTTCAGAGCCGGGAGCAAGAGGAGCGACAGTGGACACTGAGTCGGAGAACACATCCACGAGCAGCCCACCGCCGGCGGGGGGTGGGGGGCCTGCGGGGGCAGGGGGCGCAGCCCCGAGACCCAGGAGGTCGGCCGATGGCGACGGTGTGGACTGGAAAAGAAGGAAGGAGGGCATCAGCCATGTCTCTTGGGTGAGGGGCTCCCAGGCCTCCCGGCCCACTTCTTCACAGTCACACCTGGAATCAAGTCGGGAGAGAATGAGCTTAAGAGACCAGTCACACCTAGAAACGTGACCCACGTGAGTGGAAAATACAGTTCTGAAAAATGTTTTGCCCTGAGTTAAGAAAAAAATGTATAGTTTAAGAAATAAGCACATTGGTATTACTGTCCATCATCCAAAAGGAGAGCATGTCTAAAAAGATGAAGCAAGCAAGCATGCCACCCAACAGGGCACATTCTTAGTTTAATCACCATTAAGTAGGTTTTAGTAGCATTAAACAAATTTGTTCTCTAAACAAATAACCTGGATCTTCTGGCCCTGGATGAAAGACACAAGAGGATCTCCACGGTGAGACCCACAGGTCAGCTCTGGATGCCAACAGGGAGCCGCATCCCCAGGGCAGGGAGGCTGAGGCCCACTGGACAGGAGAGGGATGTGGCTGGAGTCCACAGGCAGAGCCAGGGGCGTGGCCTGCTCTGAAGAGCAGCCTCACCTGGGGGCATTGGCGCATCCCACTGGGCCTTCACAAGGGAGAGACCCTGTCAAGGAGCGCAGACTAGACCCAAAGCTGTTGTATATGACCACGAACTATGTTCTGTTCCATTTTACTTACACTGGGCGTGAGGACCCCCGGCAAGTGGGGTGCCCAGGCCCCGTGTGCTGGTAGCCTCCTGCCTCCTGCCCGACCTGTGCACCCAGGCCAGGGCACTCATACACGAGACACTTCGCCAAAAACAGCTGCTCACTACTCCCCTGCCTGAGGCTACAAGCCTAACGCTGAATTACAGAACTTCATGCATGGCTTTTATTTTGAAACCAATGAAGCTTCACAACACATGGACCACGTCAGGCAGGTATGGGCCAAGGAGGGCTGAGAGGAGCCTCCAAGGGCCGCTAGGGCCTGGGAATGGCCATGTGCTCAGGCAAGCTTAGCGGGCAAAGCCGGTCCCTTGCTGGGCATCAGCAAGCCCGAGTGCTGGAAGGGCCCAAGCATAGGGGCCGGTTCTGCTCTGCAAGTGCAGCTCAACAACTCCTTACGAGGAGAGCATGCAGGGGGCTGGCAGCTGGAGCCGACACTGGTCACTCAAGGGCCAGGGTTGGAGGCTGGTGCCAAATCAGTTATCCAGGAGGAGCTGGCAGAGATGGAATTTGAGACATTTCTCAAGCATGGCAGACGTCTGGACGGAACTACAGGCAAAGGTGGGCCCCTGCCCAGCCTGGGTCCTGGGGCAGCTCTGCTGAGGACGTGCTCAGCAGGTACTGGGTCTGGAAGGTGGAGGGCAGGGTCCAGGGCACCTGCGCCTGGTGGGTGACCCCTCTCCTCTGCCAGCCAGTGGAAAGACTTTTACCACCGACTCCTGAATAGCGGAGCAAGTATTCCCCTGGTTTTCAAACGCTTTTTAAATTAGCAAAGGCCACACTTCGGGAAGATGGTAGAACAAGATAGGTCAAGTTCACCCGTGCTTGAAAGAACAGCTAGAGAAGGAACAGAAAAAACACTGGGAAAGCAATTCCAGGATGTAAGTGACCTGGGAGAGTCTTCTACACCTCATGGGGAGGCCCTGGTTGGAAGAGTGGAGGAACTGAGATGCAGAGAACTGAAGACAGGACAGCTAGTGTGAACAGCCTAGCCACCCATTTTCAGACTGAAGCCCAGAGCCCTTGGGTGTACATGGACAGGGAGACGGGGTCCAGGAAGGAAACCAAGCCCCATTCCATGAACGTGCTACCCTCGTGCAGGTCACCCACACTCTGCAACTCCCCCCATACCCCAGGCACATGAACACTGTTACCCGCACCCCCCATGATGCTCTAAGCACCTCCATCACCTTCACGCCACGCTCCCTCAGCTCTGGGTAGGCAATGACCTGTGCATCCAGGTCACACCTGCCCCCAGCCCACGCAGGTACAACTCTACTCCACTGCCCCTAAGCTCTGCACACGTGCACACCAGGGCCCTGCCTCCCAGACCCACGTACTCACACAGCCACATCCTCCCTGGCCTGCATCCATATATCCATGCATGAACCGTTTGACCCCTGCACCCACTCACCCCATGCCCCACATGTGTGCAAACCTTGCCCCACTCCACAGCACAAGTGCCCTTTTCCCACACCTGGCAGGTGCTCTCAGAAACACCTGTGCCACACAGCTTCCACACTGCACAAGTGAGAACCCCTACCCACCCCACCTCTGCACCTGCAGTCTCGTGCCCAGGCCCCACCCACCCATCACAACCAACCCGACACACACCCCACAACCTCTGTGACCTGTGCCCCACCCCTACACACACATCCGCACTGCGGCCCCCCTGAACACCTTCCCCTGTGCAAGGACACACCCGTGTTCCAATTTCCCTGTGCCCCGACTTCTGTGCCCTGTACCCCACACTCTGACACCCATGACCCATACACTCCATGCACCCACCTACATCCTGCCCACATACCAGCCCCCGTGCACCCACTCAGGACCCCATCCGCCTCCTGCCATGTCCTACCTCTGTATCCCCCACGCTGCACCCTGCTTCTGTGCTCCAAGGCCTCCCTAAGCTGCACCCCACCCCCACAGCCCCCATGACCTGCACCCAATGCTCACAAGCACCAGCAGAGGCCCCGACTCATGCATACACCTGCACCGCCACCCACCACTGCACTGTTGTACCCTCCCCACACCCTGCATCCTGCACCGCACCCGTCCCACAAATACAAGGCTTTAGACAACTGAAGGAAATCAACAGCAGATCTGAAGAAGGAGAAGAAGAAGACAGGACAACTCATTTCAAACACACAAAATAGCAAACAGCAAAAGAGATGGAAAAATCTGAATTGGATCTCAGGGAAATGATGGACAAAACAAAGCACAGAAATATAAGAATCATCAGTGTTCCAGAAGGAAAACAGAAGAGGAAAGGGCAAGGAACAGTAGTTGAGGATATAATTGGGGAAAACTTCCCAACCCTTATAAAGGTCATAAATAGGCAATCAAAGAAGCCCAACGAACTCTAAACAGAATAAATCCAAATAGGCCTCCCCAAGACACACACTAATCAGTCTGTCAAATGTTGAAGAGGAGCAGAAAATCCTGAAAGTGGCACGAGAAAAACAATCTACTATATACAAGGATAACCACATGAGACTGAATTTGAACTACTCAACTGGGACTGCGGAGGCAAGAAGGCAGTGATAGCAGTGCAGACAGCCAACACAACAGGCTGAGCCCCCAGTCTTGGGGTTTGTTCATATGAAACTTAACCCCACAAAGGATAGGTCACGCCTACTTAAAATTAGGCCTAAGAGTCACCCCCAGAGAACCTCTTCTGTTGCTCAGATGTGGTCTCTCTCTCCAGCCAACAAAACAAGCAAACTCACCACCCTCCCCGTCTACGTGGGACATGACTCCCAGGGGTGTGGACCTTCCCAGCAACATGGGACAGAAATCCCAGAATGAGCTGAGACTCAGCATCAAGGGATTGAGAAAATCTTCTCAACTGAAAGGGGGAAGAGAGAAATGAGACAAAATAAAGTGTCAATGGCTGAGAGATTCCAAACAGAGTTGAGAGGTTATCCTGGAGGTTATTCTTACACATTAAGTAGATATCACCTTTTCAGTTAAAGTATAATGGAGGGGCTGAAGGGAACTGCCTGAAAATGTAGAGCTGTGCTCCAGTAGCCATGTTTCTTGAAGATAATTGTATAATGATATAGCTTTCACAATGTGACTGTGTGATTGTGAAAACCTTGTGTCTGAGGCTCCTTTTATCTACCTTATCAACACACAAGTAAAGCATATGGCATAAAAATAAATAATAGGGGGAACATATGCTAAATTTAGATAGAAATGCTAGTGATCAATGAAAGGGAAGGGTAAGGGGTATGGCATGTATGAATTTTTTTCTGTTGTCTTTTTATTTCTTTTTCTGAATTGATGCAAATGTTCTAAGAAATGATTGTGATGATGAAAATGCAACTATGTGATGATACTGTGAATTACTGATTATATATGCAGAATGGAATGATCATATGTTAAGAATGTTTGTGTTTGTTTGTTGTTATATTTTTTAAAAAAATTTTAAAAAAAGAAGGCAGCGGTATGGTATATTCAAGATCCTTAAAGAAAAAGACTTTCAGCCAAGAATTCTGTACCCAGCCAAATTGTACGTCAAAACTGAGGGAGAGGGCAGTGTAATGGTGGGTCAGGGGCAGAATTCTCGCCTGCCATGCCAGAGACCCAGGTTCAATTCCTGGAGCCTGCACATGTCAAAAAAAAAACAAAACAAAACAAAAAAAAAAACTCAGGGAGAGAGATTAAAATCACAGACAAAAAAAGGCTGAGAAAATATGTCAATAAGAAACTGGCCCTTAAAGACATACTAAAGGGAGCTCTGCTGGCTGAAAAAAAAAAAAGGCAGAAGAGGGAGGTCTGGAGAAGGGCACAGCACTGAAGAGCACCAGTAAGGGTAACTTAAAGGATAAAAACAGAGAGAGGGAAAAGAACATACAGATCTGACAAATAAAATCCAAAGGGTAAGACAGTGGATTTAAGAAATGCCTTGACAATAATAACTTTGAATGTTAATGGACTAAACCTACCAATTAAAAGATACAGAGTGAAGGGGGAAGAAAGTGCAACAAATAAGGGTTCAGTGGCTGAGGGAGTTAAAACAGAGTCGAGAGGCTACACTGGGGCCACTCTTACACAAGCTTCTGTCAGACATGGCTACCTATTATAACTTGCCAAACCCTAACCAAAACCATTCCTGACAATCCTAGAGAATACCTAACTAACTCATTCCATGAAGCTAATATGACTTTAACACCAAAACCAGGTAAAGATGCTACAAGAAAGGAAAACTACAGACCAATCTCCCTAATGAACACAGATGTAAAAATTCTCAATAAAATACTAGCAAATTGAATCCAACAACACATTAAAAGAATTATACACCAAGACCAAATAGGGTTTATACCAGGAATGCAAAGATGGTGCAACACAAGAAAATCAATCTGTGTAACACAGCATATTAACAAACTGAAAGGGAAAAATCATATGATCGTCTCAACTGATGCTGAAAAAGCATTGGACAAAATTCAACAACCTTTCAGATAAAAACATTCAAAAGGTAGGAATCAAAGGTAGAACTTCCCAACATGATAAAGGGCATAAACGAAAAACCCATAGCCAGCATCGTACTCAATGATGAGATGCTGAAAGCTTTCCTCCTAAGATCGGGAATGAGACAAGGATGCCCTCTGTCACCACTATTATTCAGCATTGTGCTAGAAGTTCTAACTAGAGCAAGCAGGCAGGAAAAAGAAATAAAAGGCATCCAAATTGGAAAGGAAAAAGTAAAACTTTCATTATTTACAGATGTCATGATACTATACTTGGAAAATCCTGAGAAATCTACAAAAAACTTACTTGAGCTAATAACTTCAGCAAGGTAGAGGGATATAAAATTAATGGGCAAAAATCAGTAATGTTTCTACACACATAAAGTAGGAAAGGCCTTCTGTCCAATTAAGTTTAACGTGCATCCCAGAAGCAAAAATAGGTAAAATCAAGGCTGGCCCCCTCTCCAAGGGGAATGCACTCTTCAGGCTGGACAGGAAGCTATTCAGGAGGAGACTTTCCAGCTGGAAGCTCCCCCAGTTTCTGTCCCGCATCTCCTGACTCAACCACCCACTCCACCCTCAATGCCCCACTGTCTGCCTGCCTTAAGAGGGGGATCGTTTGTGGGGCACTGTCCCTCAGTCACTTGACTACTGAGGACAAACTAGAACCTCACACAACAGCAAGGTTAGGATATGTGACACTGGAAGTTTACAACTTAGAAAGGGGACGCCATTTGCTCCTTATAAGTATGCACTTGCCAGGGCCCTTACATTCTGGAAGAAAGCCTACGACCTGAAGTTAGAAAAGTTACTGAGTCAGCCTTCCCAAAGAAGGTCAGCCCCGCTCTAGGCTAAGTAAGTGCCCTGGTCCAGATATCCAATCTCATTCAAGTTCCACTGAGACCTCGCACCTCTTTGGGGTGGATCAGACCCCTTGATTCCTGCTAAGTGACTGATGCCCCAAAAGCAGGCATGGCCCTATCAGAGGCGACCCAGGTAGAACCGTGCAAGCCGAGTCAGCCATGTGGCCTGGCCATGAGTGTACTCCTTCTCAAGGGTCGACCTGGAGAAGAAGAACCAAGCAAGAACTGAAGAATCAGACCAAAGGTTTTTTCTCCAACTAGCCACTAAGAGATATTTGCTGTGCTAAGGTAAGCTTATTTCTTCTAAAGTCAGAGCCTTTGGAGAGAGGAGGAGCACACACCTGAGGTTCCCTCCTGGGCTGAAGCAGCAGGTCAGCTTTCCTACAGAGGCTTCATTGCTACCTTACTGAAAATCCAGCCATGAGGGAGCCCTGCACACACTTCTCCTCGCAATCTCATGGTGGTGTCCTCCTGCACAGCAGCCCGGAACACATTTTGCTCTCTCCAGGGAGGTGCTGCCATGTGTACCTCATGGGAATGGCCCCACAGGAGGGGGATGGCCTGCCTGTGCAGACCAGCACCCCGACAGGTGTCCCCAAGAGCCAGCTTACCAGCAAACCTTCACCAGCACCCAGAAACCTACCTCAAGGCACTAATCCAACCTATCATCAAAACCGGCTTCTCTGGAGCAACAAAGGCCTTCCTGATCCCTTTAAGCTCAGAGGAAGAGAGAGTGACCGAGTCGCTGACCTGAGGGTCACTTCCAAGGAGCCAACCTGCTTGGGGGACATGTTCGAAGGCACAGAGACCTGTGTCCGCCAAGCAGACTGACAGCGCTGAGAGCACTGTGCAGGCACGAAGGATAGGCAGCCACCAGGACAAAACAAGCATGCTCGCTCCTTTCAAAGCTACCACCCCACCACAGTCAAGCTGCAGTGCAGCAGTGCAGGTCCATAGGCAGGCCCACGCCACCGTGGGCCGGAGAGCAGCTCCTCTGGAAGGCTCCCCGGGGAAGAGGCCTGTGCCTGGATGTGCAAGGAGGGGCACGTGATGTGAGTCAGGCACTCCTCTGGGCTGGTGCCCTTGTTCTAAGGAGCAGCACCACGGCCAGTAGGGCACAGGCAAGCTGAAGCTGGCCGGGTGGGCAGCCCATCAGGGAGCACCAGGACCCACACCCACCCACAACCCACTCAAGAGCTGGTCCTGGCAAAGCGAGGCCCTGTGGCTGGGAAAGTGGCACGGACTCCCATCAGCAGACTGACAGCTGGAGCACAGACCATCCTGAAGGCTTCCTGTCTAGCCAGAAAGACAGACAGCAGCAGGAGAGACAAGGGAGCCTTGGGGGCAGCCCGCAGGGCTGAGAGTCCCTGGACAATGACAGGACACTAAAGCCCGGCTCTCGTGGAGCTCATGCTCTGGTGGGGAGAGAAGATAGACTCACCCTCCAAAGTGACATCTGCCACTCCACAAATAACAAGGGACATGTCTTCATTACAGGTGAGCGTTCTCACCATTCCACACACCAAAGGAAGACACGCTAAGATGCAGTTCACATCAGGAAACCCTAAAACAGGCCTAGGCAGGTCTGCTCTAGACCAGCAGAGCATGTGGACGGGCCTCCTTCATAAGGCACACCATTCCCAAAGCAAAGGTGAGCTGCTGGGAGCTGACACCTGAAGGACGGAGTACAGGAGACAGAGCCTTGGGATTCTGGGAAAGGCCTGACGGTGCTTCCTGGAGAACCCCACGCACACTGCAGGTCCTGGCTGCCTTGAGGCAGAGCGTGGCAATACCCCCACTGCGTGGGCACATGCTCCAGCCGGCTCTGAACCCCAAAGGCGACTGGGGAACAGGGCCTAGGCCCCAGGCTGCACCCACCGTGGCACTGGCGCTGATGGGAGTGGGCTCAGTGCCCCCGTTGATGTCAGCACCTCTCTCTCGCCTGGTACCTTCCAGGTCGGTCACAGTGCTTGGGCCCTTCTTCTTCTTGAGTTTGGCCAGGATGGAGGACTCGCGCTCTGGGAACGGGGGCATCTCCTCCAGCACTGTAGCCTGTTGGGAAGGCAACCGGGTTGGCCCCAGCCCCCAGCCCCCAGCCAGTGCCTCCCTTCCCAGTACGGGCAGACGTGGGCAGCATTCTCTGTCGAGTGGCCAGCGTGCCTACCAGGATGTCGGTGCTGGCGATGGTGCTGAGCCGCAGGTACTCTACAGCCCTCTGCTGCAGCTCCACGTCAGCGTTCTTCAGCTGGCTGTCACAGCGCAGCACGTCCTGGATGGTGGTCTTCACCTCAGGGAAGAGGTTCACGAACTTGATGTAGGTGGACAGCAGGAGAGCACGGGTGGGCACGCTGCACAGGTGGAACTTGGAGTGCAGCAGGTCGAACTGGACCAAAGGGCTGGGCAGTGGACGCAGAGCAGGCAGTGAGCAGGGAGGCTGCCCATTCGCCTCGAACCCACCCTGCTGCATGGCCAGTGAGCCTGAAGCAACAGCCCAGGCAGCAGGGGCGGGTGATGTGGCTGCCCCAGAGGCCAATGCCACATCCACCAGACTCTCACAGAAAGGGCCTTTCCAAAGCCCAGACCTGACTGCACATCCTGACTTTGAACATCTATGTTCTCCTCTAGGACCCCTTTTTGCTCCTACTGCTTGAAGGAAAATAAAAGATGTGACTCCACAGTGGAAGTGGTCTAGCCACCCTCCATTCCTACTCCCAGCAGTTCTGACAAGCTGTGAAGGGCCTGCCTGTCTCTGCCCCGGCCTCCAGCTGAGAGCAGGAGTAGGACGCCAAACCGGCCCCGGGCTTCCAGAAGGCTTCCTTACCTGGATCTTGGGTCCCCAGCTATCAAGTTTCCAAACTCTCCTAAGATGTAGCCGCCTACTTTGACCAGATTTTCATGGCAGGCTGGAGCTTGAAGAGCCTGTAAAGTCACAGAAACACTGAGCCAGACTCACGCAGGAGCTGACAACCTTAGGGGCTGTCAGGGAGCTGGGAGAAACTGAGATGAGCCACAAGCAGAGAAAGCTCAGACCCCTTTCTTCTAAAGCGTATTTGCCCATGTGAGTGCCAAGCTCCTCCCCCCGATACTTCAAAAAGGCCCCAATTTTACTTCCCAGACACCCTGGGAGGCATATGCAAGGGGACACCCCCAAAGGCAGACCCAAGCTCAGCTGTCCTTGGGGGGGGGGGATCCTGACCCCTCCCCAGGGACCAGCAGCCCTCAGTGGAGGGCAGTGCACCCCGGCACACTCGCGTTTCAGTGCTAGAGAAAGTGGGATCTGGCTGGACCAATCCACGAGTGGGTGGGCCGGGGGCAAAAGACCTGGGACCCTGACAAACGGCTGCGAGGGAGCAGAGGAGGACCCCGCGGGCCTGGCGCCAAGGCCCTGCTCTCCCTGCCACCAGGCAGAGGCACAGCCCAGGCCTCACCTCGAACACGGTCTTGGCAGCGTAGCCCTGCACGTCGTCCCTGTTGATGACGATCTGGATGACCCGATACCACACCTCTTCGCTGACGTAGTCGCCGGCGACGCGGATCAGGTTGAGGATGGTGTCCACATACCAGGTGTAGTCCACGGCGTACTTCTCAGCCAGGATGGCCACCTTCAGCACCTGTGCAGACACGGGCTGCAGTCGCGTCGCAGCGCCAGCCAGCACCTCGCCAACCCCAGACCAGAATCCCAGCGGCGCTGAGAAGGCCCTCAAGGTTTATGGCAAACTCAGAAGCGTGCATGGCGCTTCCGCAAGTTCTCGATTTGCTGGTGAAGGGAGGAGAGCCGGCAGGGCCAGGGCCAGAACAGAAGAGCCCAGGAGAGCAATAGCAAGGCCAGGCAAAGCTACAGCAGGAGCACGAGAGGCAGGCTGGAGCTTCCCTCGGCCCTGCAGCCTCCTCCCCTTCTGGCTGGCTCCCCTGGGGGTCCTGCTCTCCCTCTCCCTGGGCTCCTCCAGACCCTCCACCTTCTGGGATACCTCACCCCCGTCCTCCCACAGTACATGGTGCAGCCGGTTTTATGGTGCCCATCCCTCTGGCAACTCAAAAGCAAACCCCTCGTCTCCCCGAAGCAGCCCTCTCCCTGCACTTCCACCCTCCCTGTACCGCAGGAGCTGCCAGAACAAGGGCTGACAGTGGCCAGACGGTCCCTCCCACAGGCTCCGTCTTTCACACAAGCAACCAGACCTGGCGGGAGCCCCCCCCCCCAGTCCCTTTCCCTCTAGCCACAGCCTCCTGGGGCCCCGACTACCCCCCACCCCAAGCCCTGTTGTGGGCCTGGACCACCTTCCCTCTGCACCCCCAGTCTGTTCTGATCACGCTACCAAGCAGTGTCACCTCAACACACCTTGCCCGCCCTACCCCCATCAGGACCTTCAAGCCAGTGCCCGAGCTCCCAGCCAGGGCCAAGGACCGAGGACCCTCCCTGAGCTTTTTTTTTTTCTGGGGCAAAAGATATAAACAGACATTTTATTGAAGAGGAAATACAAATGACTATAAAGCACATGTTCATCTTCACTAACAATTAGGGAAATGCAAATTGAAGCCATAATGAGATATCACTTCATATGGTTAAGATTGGCTGCCATTAAACAAATGGAAAACTACAAATTTTGGAGAGGATGTGGAGTAATCTGAACACTTATTCACTAATGATAGGAATGCGTAATTTTACAGCCACTGTTGAAAGACAGTTTGGCAGTTCCTCAGAAAAATAATTATCAAGTTGCCCAGGATGGGCAATTCCACTGCCCCACATACAAGCAGAGGATCTGAGAGTGATCACACGAACAGACTCGCACAACGAAGCACACAGTGGTACTGTTTACAGTTGCCAAAAGATGGCAACAAGCCAACTAACAACGAAAAGAGGAATGGATAAACAAAATGTGCCATATATATCTATGCAGCAGTAAGAAGGCATGAGGTCCTGAAGAAGTTGACAACGTGGATGAAAACTGAGGACGTAAACTGAATGAAATAAGCCAGACACAAAGGCATAGCTATTGTACCTCCCTGCGCATTTAAGAGGAAACAGGAACACACACGGAGCTGACCGACATTCACGACCTTACCGTCAGACACGACTCAGCTGCCCTGCCTCGCCTCCGTGCACACGCCCAGAATGAGGAGAGCAGGTGAGGCTACAGTCACCGCTGTGCCTGGGTCCCCACACCCAGCACGACCCCACGCCCCCCAGGCCCTCCACCACAGCCAGCCCCTGACCTCCGTGTCCCTCTGCTGAGGAACCACCCTCACCTGGCACCTGGCACGCTGCACCGCCTGGGCACATGCACCCCACACACCCATGCTCACATTCACACCAACCACGACAGGGTCAGCAGCACTCTGCCTGCTTCCCCACCCCCACCCCAGAGCAACGTGCCTGACCTCACAGGTCCCCTCCCAGAGCACCCTGCCTGCTCCCCCACAGGCCCCCCCAGAGCACCCTGCCTGCCCACCCCCCACAGAGCATCCTACCTGCCCCCCTACAGGCCCCCCCAGAACACCCTGCCTACCCCCCCACGGACCCTGAGAGCCCAGCACCCGGCCCGAGTGAACTCCACAGGGCTCAGGCCCTCTTCTCTGCTGCTGTATAGTATCGAGAATTTCTTGCTCTGAGAACTTTTTATTAAGTTCAGTCTCTCACACAATGAGCAGGTAAAACTTTAACAACATGCCATGCACCCACTTTGTGAAATGACAATATTTGAAATTAAGATGACCCTGTAGTAAAATCCTGGAGATTAGGATTCTAAAGATAAATGGAAAATAGGCCAGGCAAAGGCATAGCAATTCGGGCATTCCAAACCCATGCAGGATGAGAGAGAGTACCACCATGGGCATCGGGACTGAGGGAAGCCTGCTGCAGACTTCAGGACACGAGCTGCAAACTTCACAGCTACACTGGACACTGAAAATTGGAAGGTGCTGGCGAGGACGTGGAAACATAGGAGCCCACTGACTCTGGGATGTAAACGGTGAGGCCACTGTGGAAATGAGTTTGGCAGCTCCTAGAGGCATTAAACACAGAACTGCCACTTGACCTAGTACTTCCACTCTAAGGCATGTGCCCAGAGGAACTGAAAGCGGGACTCAGACCCATACACCAGTGTTCATCTCAGCACGATTCACAGTGGCCAGATGTGGAAAGAGCCCAGCACCCACCCTTAGGGAAATGGATGAACGAAGTGGCCAGCCCACCCGATAGACAGACTTTACTCGGTGTAAGGAGGAGTGAAGGGCTGATGTGTGAACAATGAGGAAGAACCCTGAAAACAATGTGTGCTATGAAAGAAGCCAGATACAAAATGCCACAGCTTCAGGTAGACCTTGCTATCTGCCATAACCTGCCAATCCCCAACCAGGACCATTCCAGCCAATCCTAAAGAGCACCTAGGGCAACAGTAAGATTCCACAAGGGTTCCAGGCACTAGAGTAACTTTCCAGAAACTTACAACCTCCAGACGGGTCCCTGGTCCAGACAAGTCCTAGAACCTAGAGGGCTCAGCCTCTTGAGAACATTAGACAGTTCTACCTCCCTACCCCATATTAGTGACAGACCCTTCCAACACGAAAAACTTAGAATGGCCATAGCCCAGACACCCCTAAAGAGAGGGATGGGAAGATCAGAGGTAATGATTTGGAGTTACACTGAGAAAATATGATTTAACAAATGAATATGAGTGCTGAATCATTAAATTGATACTTCTTTTAGTCTCCAGTATCTTACAGCAGCTAGAAGTAAAAACCTACAATTGTGGAATTGTAACCATGTCAAACTCTGAAATACGTTCTACAACTAATTGTGGTGCTGTGCTTTGAAATTTATTACTTTTTCGTATATATGTTATTTTTTTCACAAAAAAAAGAAGATAGGACGCACAGGTAGTTAGTTTAGTGGTTAGAATGCCTGCCTTTCATGCGGGAGACCTGGGTTCGATTCCTAGACCATGCACACCATCCCCCCCCCCCAAAAAAAAAAGGTAAAAAAGTTGACTGTGATGATAAAAAAACATTTAAGCCTTCTAGCCCCCTATATTCTGGAGCAGCTAGAAGGAAAAATCTGAGAGGATCGTATGGTAGCCCATGACAGACTCTGGGATCTGTCCTGTAACCACTTGTTGTAGAGTGCTTTGAAAACCATTGCATTCTTCTTTATTTGCTTTGTACATACGTTATACTATACTACAAAAGAGTTTTTAAAAAAAAAAAAAAGACCACATACAGTGTGGTTCCTCTTCATGAAATATCTAGGATAGACAAATCCATAGTGACAGAAAGCTGCCTGCTGGCTGCCAGGCACTGGCATGGGGCAGGGGGGCAGGATGACGAGTCAATCCTTGGTGGGTATGGGGTGCTCTGGGGTGATGAACAAGTTTTGCAACTAGAGAGAGAAGTGGGGGCCCAACATGGTGAGTAAATTGAATCCTGCTGAACTGTACACTTCTAAAGGGTTCATGTTTGCTGTGTGAATGTTTCCTCGACAAAAGTTAGTCTTTCATCTAGGGTTTAGCAGATTTTCAATACAAGTTTGCTGAACACAACAGTGAACCCCAGAGGGACCTGCTCCCCGGCCCCAGGCACCAGGGGACTCACAATCTCCTCGCGGATGGAATAGTCGGCAGTCTCCAGGTAGCTCAGCATCTCTGCCACAATCTGCTGCGCATTGCTTCGGTCGCACATGGCATAGAGCAGATCCACCGCCCGCTGCCGCACACTCACGTCCCGTTCCGTCTGGTGGGACAAGGTACAAGTAAAAGGTGCCCGAGGAGCCACAGCTCAGCGGATGGTCACCACCCGCCACATGTATATAGCAAAGGGGCTGAAAGGCCCTTGGAGCCGTTTCCACTACCTGACCCACGCAGGGATAGCTGCTCCTCTCCAGCCCAAAGCTCGACCTCGGAACTCTCCCAACTCACCATCTGAATCTGGAGAACCAGACAGACTCCCCGGGTGGAGCCCCCTGCCCCACCTCTCACTATCTGCACTTGGGACCAAACAGGGCTAGCCCTGGGAACTTGGCTGCCCTGGTGGGCTCCTCTGAGAAACAAGGCCTGGCTGGTCCTGGGCAGGCGGGTCACTGAGGTTTCTCCACTGTGTGGTCACAGACCAGCAGCTTCCGCGTCGCCTGGGTACTTGCTGGAAATGCAGGTTCTCAGGCCCCACCCCAGAACTGCACTGACACAGGCCCAAAATACTGAGAATGCACATGAAGTCCCAGGGGCATCTGCCAAAGTCCTGGGAAGGTTTTCCTCTGTCAGGGAGCCAGGTGACTCTCCTCCACCCCCCATCCTGGGGAGCAGGGTGCCCCCTTCCACCGCCAACCTGAGAGGCCGGGCACCCCACACACCGACTACTATGCCAGGGAGCCAGGTGGCCCAGGGAGCCAGGAGGCCCCCTTCACCCCAATCCCTGGGAGCCAGGCGGCCCCCTCCACCCCACCCCTGGGAGCTGGGCACCCCCCTCCACCCCCATCCCGGGGAGCCAGGCACCCCACCTCCACACCTCCTCTACGTCAGGGAGCTGGGCGGCCCCCTCGGGAAGGACAGACTCAGTGCCCCTAGTGACAGGACACCATCATCTCACAGGGAAACGATGAGTCTTTCTCACTAGAGAAAATGACTAAAACAGACAGCAAAACTACAACCAAGAACCCAGAATACCAAAAATCTAAGTTGCAAACTCTTCGCACAGTCTCCCATTTGCTCAATTACACGCAAATACAAATGTGTCAGATTCACAACGCAGACAAGGCCAGAGTGCTGGGTGCCATGCTCAGTCTTTGGTCATGCACCTACCAGGCTGAATGGACACCACAGGGTCCATCCAGGCAGGACAAGGTCAGGGACAGGGAAGTGACCTCGACCAGCCTCTCTCAAGTTTGGAACTGCAGTTCACCAGGAAAGGTGAATTTTTTTGCTAAGGGTGAGTGTTTTTGGAGGAAAGAACAAAATGTTTTATCTTCGCACCAAAAAGAATTGTTTCTATTTATTCAAACTTTTATTTGGACTTCACCATGTGCAAGACCCCATGGTCGACACTGTGTTAGGAGGCCCATTTCATAGGCAAAGGCCGCGCAGCTACGGCAGAAGAGGAAGCCACGGGCTGAGTCAGGAGCGTGGCCCCTCGGCCTCAGCTGTGCAGCCCTGAGCTGGCGCGAGAGCTCCTCTCGCAGGATGGGGGGAGACTATTCTGTCTGACCGTGAGGATGGCCACAGCAAGGCCAGTTCGGAGTACCCCCTGGCCCCAGGGAGAGCCTCACCCCCAACGTGTGTGCGGGCCTCACCTTGAGGGCGCTGATGACCGTCTCGATGTGCGTCTTGACGGCCTCGTGGGAGAACTCGGAGCTGGCCAGCGCGCACATGCTCTCCAGGGCCAGGTAGCGCAGGTTGGTCTCGCGGTGCTGCAGGAACTGGCCCAGCTGGTTGCAGGCGCGCACCAGCAGGTTGGGCTCGCTGCGGGGAGGGGGTGCACTGGGACCCAGGCATGCGCCTCACCATGCCAACTTATCACACACCCAAGGGGGAACTCACAGGGGCCTGTGGAGACTCCAGAGCCCTCCACTTAAAAAAGGACATTGCTTCTGCTCTGTTCCTCAACCACAACTGAACCAACGCTTTCCGTGCCTGCTGGAGCTGACGCAGCAGCAGCTTGCCTCTCTACTGACAGGTACTGTGGGTCCCACCAGCCCTGGTGGTTAGCACGTCACTGCAACCCTGAGCCCTTACCTAAGAAGAGGCATCTGTCAGCAAGCTTGGGGGCTAGGGGCAGCTGCTCAGTCCTGAGCTACACCTGCTCTCCCTGCACTGGCCCAGACAGCCCACATGGGAGAGGCTTCTCACCTGCCCTGCCTGCAGTCCACACTGCAGCTCTACAGGGACTCGAAACCACTGCAACCCCATACCAGACCCCCAGGCCTCAGGAAGCACGTCTCAGACAGGACCAAAAAGCAAGCCGTGTAAATGTGCCCAGAGTCCTGCCCCTGCATCTCTCCATGGTGCTGGGCCCATGGGTACAGTCACTGCATCCACCTCCTGGTAACTGCCTCAGACACACCAGATCCCCAGTGCTGCTCTGTGCCCTGGAAGAGCTCATGGGGCAAAACACACATGCACATACACACAGGCACAGGCAAATGCACAAACGCATGCACACACATATGCACCCATGCACAGGCACACAAATGCACGCACGCACACATACAAATGCACACGCATACACACACATGCACAATCATGCAAATGCACACACATACACATAAATGAATGCACAGATGCACACGTACACACAGACATGGATGTACACATGTGGACTCATGCATGCACACACATACATGCACACACACACACCCTTTTTCTTTCTGTGTGATTACGTGAGGAGCTAGTCAGGAGCTCGACTGCTCAGGGGAAATGGGAGAAGGCCATCTGCAGGAAGATGTGCCTACAGCCAGCAGAGCAAAGAGCATAGAAACTCTGAGACCAGAGAAAGACCATGACGTCTTGGTGAAGGGAGAAGGAGAAAGGTGATCTCGCAGGGCACATGTGAGAAGATGAAGGCAACATTGTGAGTATTGAAAGAATGGACAAATACCAAATGCTAGCTCTGGGACCTAAGTTCAGTGAGAAAGGGTAATGCATAGGTTGAGGGCGATCCTCTTTCCAGGTAAAAGGAAGCAGAGCACTACAGGCCATGCACTCACCTGTCATGGTGA
Source organism: Tamandua tetradactyla (assembly GCF_023851605.1). NCBI lineage: Eukaryota > Metazoa > Chordata > Mammalia > Pilosa > Myrmecophagidae > Tamandua > Tamandua tetradactyla. The sequence goes on along the minus strand of NC_135335.1, from coordinate 820,890 downwards.
ATGATCAAACTGATGGCCTCAAAGAGCACGGCATTCTTTGCATTGGAGTGTTGGACCTTCTTTGACTTTGGCGGTTCCTGGGCTTTGTTGAGAACCATCTCCAGGCACTCGGTCAGGCGGCCTCGCACTGCAGGGTCTTCTGGGCACGAAAGAAAGCGCTCAGGAGGGGCCCGCCCACAGTACCCTCTGCGCCACGACCAGTCTGCCCACACCCTGCAAGTCTTCCGGGCATTGCTAATGGAGTTTCCCACACCCGAGCACAAGAGGCATGGAGGAAATGGCTGGAAAACACCTCAGATTTCAATACAAGTAACAAACAGAACACCTCTGGTGAGATGTACATCACGTAAGTCAAGGAAAAGAAAAACTTCAGAGACATGGGCAATCCCATGATACAGAAGCTTGAGGAAAATGGACCACACTAATGCAAGGCATAAATGGTGGGGTGGTTCATGAGAACGCAGCATTTTATGCATTATTTTTCTGTATACCTACAACCTGTTTAATTTAAAAAAAATAGAAAAGTCAAAAAAAGAAAGTTTCAAGGAAAAAGGAGGAAGAGATGTTTCCCTCAGTAGAAACTGTAAAGTAAGTAAGAAACAGAACAGGAAGAATGCAGAGGCTATGGGGTCAGACGGCCTGGGCACTCACGGACACACACACAAGCAGGCATTCTGCAAACCAGTCCCCACGTCAGAAACAGGCAGAGAGGGCTCCCAGTCAGGAGCCGGCAAGGGGAGTGAGGAAAGGGCAGCTCCAGTGCCTGGGCCTGCAGGGACACCAGATGCCAGCTGGAAGAAAGGACAAGGCCACACTTCCACAAAAAGGAGGGCGGCCATGAGCCATGGGGAGGCAGGAGCTGCGCCACCGGAACAGCGCTGCACCACTGGAAGAGCGCTGGGCCACTGGAAGGGCGCTGAGCCACTGGAAGAGCGCTGAGCCAGGCCTGCCATTCCACCCACATCGTGACTGTGCAGCTGAGTGCGTGCCCAGCCTTTACACCGAGTGTAAGAAGATATTTAGTACAGAGATACTTATAGTTAACAAAATAAATTAGATTAAAAAGCTAAAGGTTACAACAACAAGGCAATCGTCCTAGAGACAAATTGGGAAATATCTAACAAAAATGTTAATGCACATTCTTCAACCGAGAAATTCTATTTCTAGGTATTTAGCGTGGAATCAAATGTTTTAGAATAAAGTCCAAGCATAACAATATCCTTGATGTATAATTAAGGTTTGTAGACTGTAAAAAATTAAAGGATACAAAGTTTCTAATGATTTCAGGTTTTATTTTAAAGGATTTTTTCAAAATAAAAAATCTGCACAAATCTGAAACTATATAAAAGCATGGGCTTCCCCAAACCTTAGCAGAACGGTCACTTCTCCAACAACTGCTCTGTGGATGTGGGCCTGTGGAAACAAAACCCTGGGGTCCCGGTGTGAACAGAAACTGTGAGGCAAGGTGGGTGCCAGCCCCCTACCCTGACCTGGCCCTCAGACGCGGTGAGACCCCCAGCGTGTTACCTGGGGGCGGGTAGCACTGTAGCAGCCTCAGGAGTTTGACTGACAGCCAGGGAGCCGGGACAAAGTAGTAAGTGTAGTCCTGGAGGTCGGTGGATGCGGACGTCACGATCTGTAAGGAAGCAGAGGGGTGGGGTGGACCCAAAGCAGCCACACTCACGGAACAGGCCACGTGACCACAAAAAACATCCTCTACTGTTTGAGGATGCATGGCACCACTTCTCTGTATTGTACAGGGTAAGAAGGCACAGCCAGCCAAGCAGGCTCAGCTGCAAGCAGGTTCTCAGGCTCGGGAAGCTGCACCCTGCAGAGCAGAGCCCGGGGCTGTTCCTGCCTGGGTGACTTCCCTGCCATGCTAGCGACAGGCCGGCTCATTCCTGCTCGCCCTAGTTGCTCTCAAGAGAGCACTGTGATGGCTGGATTTGAAGTACCATCTTTCCTCTCTGGCCAGGAAACTGAGAAACAGGAAAGGGAGGGCTGCAGCCCTGAGGAGCAAGGGTACACCATCTTGTCTGACACACCCTGCTGCAACAGGGATGCCACCGGCTTCTGGAATAAAGTGTTCGGCCTGGGGCACCATGCTTCCTCCAGCCTCGGGCCAGCTTCTCCCTCCTCTTCTGTCCTGGGGCCAGGGCAGCTCCTCCCCACAACCTCATTTTCACGGCATGAATAAACAGGCCAGCAGGCTCCCCTGACCCCTGCCCTATGCGAGGTACAGGGATGTGGCTACACCTTCTGCCACAGGAAGGTGGGCCCTAAGCTGTGGGCCCAGGAAAGGACTGGGTAAGCCACAGGCAGGAGCCCTTGGAAGGCAGCTGAGCAGCAAGACGGAAGCACAGCACTTCCCTAAGGGCAGAGCCAGAGTCAGTGTAAGCGGCCCTCAAACATGCAATGCACAGACAAAGCCAGGCGTAAAGAGAAACTGACAGCTTTAATGTACATATTTGAAACTAACATAAAAACAAAATGAGTGAAGAATCCACATCAAGAGGCCACGGTGGCTCAGCAGGCAAGAATGCTTGCCTGCCATGCGAGAGGACCCGGGTTTGATTCGGGTACCTGCCCATGTAAAAAAAAAAAAAAAAGCGTCCATCTACCCATGTTGGGACTGTTTCCTTGGAGGGGAGGGAAGGCAGTGAAGTGGGGGCATCAGGGTAGGCGTGACAACAGGGACAGGGACTGATGGAAGGCAAGTCACCAAGTGGACCCTGCACCTCACGACTCACAGAAAGGCTCAAAGGGAAGCCAAGCAGGTACCGCAAGGCTGTTTCCATCCTTGGATTTATAAATTGAGCCAAAGGCCTCACATTCTGAACTGTAAACTAGTATCTTCATGAAGTGAAATAAGACGGAACGCACTGCTGACTCACCCTGCTCAGTCTGGAGACAGCCAAGGAGACGGAGGTCTTAAACTCTTCCGGGCTCTTCTGCGCCAAGGTGGTGATGAGACTGGCAGCAGCAGTGGCCACACCCTGGGAGGACAGCAACAACACATCTGAGACCCTCGGCACAGGTGGTGAGACTTTCAACTCAAGGCATACCCGTTGGTACCCCTGGGCCCTGGCAGCCTCAGGCATATCCTGGCGGTGGCCTGAGGTGCTCCACACCAAGGCGGCTCCTTCCTTTCCCAGCTCCCCTCGGAATGCCGGGGAATCAGCAGGGCCTGGCCCAGCGCCTGCCAGGGAGACGCAGCTGCTACGCTGGGCCTGGCAGGTGGAGCAGGCGCTGCACTCGACCACCGGCCTGCTGCCTCTCTCTTCCTTCAGGTAAGGTCATGTGTACTTGCCACCCCGTTTTAAATCACTCCATGCTGATTATAGAGGGAGATGTCATCTTTAGACTCATTTAGAACCCAAGATTGAGTTTCTGAAAAACAGCAACTGAAAAAGATCATTCTTCCCCTTATGAAAGTGGTCCAGGCCATGTCTCTGTGGTCCCCAAACCCCAGAGGCAGGATGAGCAGCCCCAGCAGGCATGACCCCCGAGAGCAGCGAAGGCCCTGGAGCGCAGCGCCCAGCCTGGCCTTGAGGGAAGGAATGGACAGCCAGGGACGAACCTCCGGGGCGAGGCCCAGAGGCCTTTCCCTGTGTGGCTATTTGCAGCTTCATTTACTCTCGAGAAAACCATCTTCCTGGAGAGAAAAAGACACTCTGAAGAGATCAGCCATGTTCGCTCAGGAAACATCTACTCCAGCCATGTAACTAACCCCTCGCTCCCCCTCTCCACCCCCATGTCTGAGCCTGGGGGAGCCTAGGGACGCCAGTGGCACATGACAGTCTTCAGAGGCTCGCCACGGTGCTGTTTCTTCAGCTTCACTCGAAAGCTGGGTCAAAGGGAAGGACCCATCAGTGGCCTACTCTCAGCAGGTAAATGCCGACAGACTTTCCCACATCTGACAGTGGACTTTTAAGAAATTCAGTATTTAAGATGTGTCAAATTCTTACTGACAGAGACTTCATGCACTGGCTCCAAGTATCTAGAACAAGGCGTGACTCATAAGGAACTTGTGTCAACTGCCTGTGGAGTAACCTGTGATATTTTGACAAAGCTGAGGGCATCGGTCATTTAACAGTGTTCACGTTCATCGCAGGAGACACCGGCCTGCGGCCCTCCTGGAAGGGAGGCGAGAGGAGGTGGCACGGAGGGGCAGAGGCCCTACATGGTCACCTTCCAGAAGGCCCCCACCCCGACTCGTGCCCTTCCCCGCCCCAGCTGCTTGCAGCTCTCTCCTTGGTCAGGACACAAACCCTGTGCAGGCAGAGGGCTTTGCCGGCCAATGCCTGGCACAAAGTAGGTGCTGAGGCCACATCTGGCCCGGTCCTACAGCCCACCTTCAGCGAAGCCCACAGCACTCAACTGGAACCCCAACTTCTTATCGAGTGAATGGGCCCCGACCACATCACCAAACAGCCCCACCCTGCACTCCCTGCCACACAGATGCACATGTACTCACACCTGCACTTGCATGCACACACACACACACATACATGCCCTCACACCTGCACATGCACACATTCCCGAGTCTCCACCACTGCTGTCTTCCCGGTCAGGGCTCCCTTCCCAAGGACTTCCCACCTGGAGACCTGTGTTAGTGTCCTGAGAGGCTGCCATCACAGAGACGACAAACTGGGGGCTTCAAACAACAGAAATGTACCGTCTCCATCCTGAGGCCAGAAGCCTGCAACCCAGGTGTGTGCAGGGCCATGCCCCCTCTGAAAGCTCTGGGGCCCCAGCGCCCCAAGGCTCATAGCTGAGGCACTCTACCCTCTGCCCTGGTCTGCACATGCCTCCCCCTATAAGGACCCAGTCCTACTGGAGTCAGGGCCTACCCTGACCCAAGGCCTCCTCTTAACTTGACCTCATCTGCAAAGACCCTGCTTCAGATGAGGCCCCATCTTGAGCAGATGTGAATTTGGGAGGATACCAGCCAACCCAGCCTAAGACTGGAGAAAGCCATGCCTGAGCCCTCCTAGACGGTGAAGGTGGGCAATGGGTGGCATGGCAGCCATGCAGCCATGTGCCGAGGACACCAGAGCTGAAGGACGGACGTCCTGGGAGCCAAGGCCCTGCGAGTCTCCCCATCTCATCAAGCTGGGTTTCTGTGGCCTACGCAGACTACCCAGCGCACTGGGGCAATGAAGCCATGCTCATGAAACACAAGGGCACACCAAGGGTGGGGTCAGAGTCTCAGGGCCCACCAGGCTGAGCAGCTCATGGGGTCCAGCCAAGCGCCCCACATAGCCTTGGCTGTGCAGCCCAGGCCCAAAGGAGGAGCTGTGCCGGCCTGTCCCTGGCTGTCATTCGGCCACTCGAACTAAGCCAGCTCTCACCCAGCAACACTCCTGGTTCCAGCCTGTGTCTGCGATGAAGCCACTTTGTCTCTTGGAGCCTTGGTTTCCTCATCTGTAAAATCAAACCCTGGAGGGCAAACCTGACGGCTTCAAGCAATGCCTCCTGGTCAGGAGCATCTGAACCCCAGAAGGGGTCTTCTCAGCCCTCCCTCCCTGGCCTTAGCCTGCCAGCCCTCTCCCCGCATTCCACCTGAGGGCGTGGGAAATGACAGTGCCAGTGCAGGTCCAGGGCAAAGATGCCTAGTCGTCCCCACCAGCTCCTGCCCTGAATCCACGTGTAATAAACATTTATTTTTAATTTGTTTCTTTAAAGTAGATTTCTCCTGTGGGAAAAATGTATGGTAACTCACTAACACACTGTGATGGTATGCATATTTTCTTTTTTTTTTATTTGTGTTTGTATATAAAACAACATACAGATTCTTCTATCTTCGCTATCTCATCCCCTTATCATATGACATAAGCTGCATTGTCCATGTCATAATATTTAAGTTATCAATTATCAAGAGATTAGGTACCCAATTAATCCAGTATACCCTATTCTGGAGAGAGTAGTGTGTTTCCAGTTGTACAGAGGACAGCTGAGCATTGTTAGGTGAAATACATGTCCATTATGATGTTCTATTTAGGAATTAAGCATGGTCTAAGGCAATGTGTACAGGTGTCAAGTTGACAAGGGGTGGACTGTGATGGTCAGGTTTGCGTGTCAACTTGGCCAGGTGATGTGCCCAGTTTTCTGGTCAGGCAAGGACATCTCATGGCTGGTTGATAAACCAGAGGGCTGTCTTATTAAATCACCAGTCAGATGACTACACCTGTGGCTGATCAAGGACATCTCTTGCAAGGAAAGAACCCAATCAGCTGAAGACTTTTAAGGGAGAAGAGAGGATTTTCACTGTTTCTTCAGCCAGCGAGCCTCTCCTGTGGAGTTCGTCAAGACTCTTCATGGGAGCTCCAGCCTTGTGGCCTGCTGTTTGGAGTCCAGACTCTTGTGTGCCCATGAGTGCAAGAGATCCCTTTACAAATCTCATGTTTGCAGCTCTCTCCTGATGGTTCTGTCCGCTAGACAACCCTGACTGGTACACACGTGCACGATGCCTCTGCTCAGCGTGCAGGCTGCCCACCATCTTGGCTGAACGGTGATCCTCAACTTCACAGGACAGGATTTAGGCAAGATGAGGCCATTCTCCCCGACTCTGCTCAGACGTGATGGAGCAGACGTTGCTGAGGCACCCGATGCCACCCCTAGTGCCCACCTCTGTGTGGGCCTATCCCCTTCAGCATGAATGGGACCATGACTTGCTTTTAACCCAAAAGGCAGGACAAAGATGACGGATGCTAAGTGTGTGGTGATGTCATGCTACCCAAGACTCCGTGCCTCGCCAGCAGTCTGGACAGACTGCTCTCTGGAAAGACGGCCCCTCTGCTGTCCAGTTAGGGTCCTCCCTGCTCTCCCAGCCTCTCTGTTGCTGGCCTGAGGAAGCTAAGAAGCCTAGACATGGATCCCTGCCCGAAGAAACCTCTAATGAGAGCCCGGTCCTAGCCCCATAGGGATGGCAGCCTCGTGGGCCCCCAGGTTCCCACCCTCCCATGGTGAGAAACCCATCCATGGCAGGTCATTTGGGGCTTCAATCCCACCTCAATTTGGGCCCTTCTCAGAGCCAGGTCTTGATAAAGACATCTAGTGGACACTGTCAAGCCAACAGAGCATGCAGAACATTCTAGAAAAGGTAATTGTGTACAGCACACCTTGCCTAACAACCAGATGACAAGGTCCTTCAGAAGGCAATTTAGTGCAGTGGCCGTGGGCACCAGAGGCAGGTGGGTCAGGGCCTGAGCTCCCTTCCAGTATCATCGCAGTAGCTGTGGCACTGTGGACGAGTGATTGTATCTTCCTAAAGCTCCATTTCCCTGTCTCCAAAACGGGGATGATGAAGCAGAGCCTGGCATGTGGCAGGACTGTGAAGCTCAGTCACATGCCCACCAGAATGCAGGCCAGGCCATAGGAGACCCTGGCTGATGGCACGCCAGGTCACAACCACCTCTTGCAGGGGAGGGCATCTGCAGAGACTCTATACTCACGGCTGGGCATGCAGGAGGCTCTCAGCAAGTGCCTGGGGACAGGGGAAGGAAGGCCTGCGCCTTGCCCACAGGACAGGTACCCTCAGGTTGGAAGGCCTGCTATGGACAACCAGGTGTAGTGGAGGCCTTGCTTAAAGCCTCCTAAGAAACCACCCTGGGCTGCTTTCACAACAGCTGGTACACAGAAGTTTATTCACAGGGCAAGGCCATTTACCAGATGCTGGTCGTTAAGGAGATGTACCACACGGGACGTCCAGTCGGCCATCGGGACAAGGTCGGGGGATGTCCTATACAGGCGTAGCAGGCACAGGGCAGCACTCTGCTTCACGCTGTCCATGGTGTCCCTGGAAGACAGGGCCAGTTACCCGGAGACACTCCCTCTGGGTCCACTAGATATCTCGGAAACCCCAAGCTGAGTGCCCGTGACCACAGTGCCGTCAGAGGCTACAGGGGTACCAGGAGGCCCCATCCCTCTGTGGGAGCACGTACACCTCTCCACCTGCAAAGGGTCTAGTGCCCTGCTTGGCACTGGGCACTGTGCAGACCTGGCCACAAAGTGGACCATGTCCCAACAATAACCAACAACCATCTGCTCAAAAGAGCAGTTCATGTTGAATCTCATCAGCACAGGAGAGTCCCAGGGGTAAAGGTCTTAACTGGTAGCATTCTCAACTCCAAAAACACCAAGTCTAATATTTTTCCCAAGTGCTAAACACAGCTTTGGCTGTGAGGGCAGAAAAATATTCAACTAACTAATATTATTCTCAGTTATTACTTCCTCTGAATATTATTCTCAGTTCCGCATCAGTTGTTTAAACTTGAGCACGTTTGCAACTCATTCAACACACGTCAGAGGGGACATATGTGGGAGCTGTGCACGAGGAGGGGTCCTTCCCTGCCTCGGCCCCTCACTCCCGCTTTGCTCCATGCTGAGGCAGCAGAGGCAGCTGGCCACAATGCCCATCCCCGCCAGCCCTGCTGCCCCTATCAGAGAGGTTCTAGAAGGGGGCAAGGGTTCCAGCTCGTAGTGGTTGAGAAGAACGAGGTGGGGAGTCCTTGGGGAAGACACCTGAGGTGTAGTCTCGGCTCAGGGCACAGGGACCAAGGGGTACATCTAGCTCCTGGCTGCTCCCTCTGCGCAAGAGTGCACAGGCGTGGCGCACCTCCCCATCCCACTGTGCACTGGCTGTAGGGTGCCTGGGGTATGGGGGTCAGGAAAAACAGTCTGCACAGCAAGGGGAGCCCGGCATCCTGGGGCTGGAGGGCTCTGGGTGCTCTCTGAGAGCCTTGCCTTGTGGCCAAGGCTAGGGGTAATCATGAGCTCCGGGTCATTCCAGACCCATGAAGAAAGGAGCAGCATCTAGAGGGTGTTTCTGTTTGTAGTCCTTACTCCTAAACAAAACCCACATGAGAAATACCCAAGCCTCCCCCTAGGATACTCCAGACAGGAGTAAGCACCCTCCTGTATGTGAACCCCGGGGGCTGAGCAGGGCTGAGCTTCCTTCTGGCGCCCTGTGTGGGTGGTCCCTGACCTACAGGACCCCTCACTACACAATCCTCGGACCTGCCCGAGACGAGGACCCCAAAGGCCACTTGCTCTCTCCTTCCTGTTCAGGGTAGGCAGCCTGCTTCTACTGCTGGCAACCAGAACTCCCGACTAAGAGCGGATTCTCCCACCCTCCGCGGTGAGTCAGCCCCTAGTTAAGAGGAGCCGCGCCCCGGCGTGCGCTCAGCAGAGAAAGCAGGAGAACGGACGCCAGTGGTAAAAGGTGGAGAAAATGGACGGGAGAGACTGAGGGACAGTCCTGCCCCCTTTCCCAGTCTGTAGCTCGCGCTAAGGAAGTCAGTTCTTGGACTGTGCACTGCACATGGCGATGACGTCTTTCTCTTTCTGTATCAACTAACTGCATCCCAGGTGTACAAGATGACAGCCTGGTGCTTCAACCGTCAGCCCCGGGCGTCCCCTGCCAGTCCTCGCACACAGAACTCCCTTCCGGAGACTGTATTTTGGGTCATCTGTCTGCTGGATTTCAAGAGTTGGTAATTGTTTTTCAACTAGGATACTGGGTGCTTTATTACCTGCCCATCACCTCCACTCTTACAGTACAGCTCAGTTGGGGCAAGCCTGAGGTCCTGACTTCTTTCTCTTACAACACTGCTCAACTGCTGTCTGAAGAACTCTTCCCTTATCCAGCAGTCTCCAGAACTTTCTCCCACCAGCCCATCTGTACCCTTGCATCAGCGGAGCACCCTCGCGTCATGCAGGGAAAGGTTCCTGTACTACCTCAATAGTTTCTTGGCTCATTTACTGGGTCCTCCATTTCAGAGATTACGTCTGTCTGCTTTAAATTTCAATTACTCAACAAATAGTTATGAAACATTTAACCATGTATCAGGTGTCACTCTAAACGCTGCAGATGAAGCAAAAGTCAAAGCAGACAGAACCTTCTGGCCCCAGGAAGCTGGTACTCTGAGGGTGGAGGCAGCAGTGCCACCAAGAAGGGAAGGGCAGGGAAACTATGGGAGCAAGAGGGATGGATGACGGTCAGGGAAGGCCACACCGAGGGTCCCCTTGTCAGGGCCTCACGGCACTCAGTGGCCCTCAGGGAGGAAGGGGTCCCATGCAGAGGCAGCTGCAGCAGCACTCCCCAGACCTCTTTCAAGTAAATTTTAAGCCCTGAGCTCCCCACCCCACCTCCAGTCACTCTGGCCACCTTGAGTCTGCTTCGTATCGCGGCAATTTCGTTTTTAGGGCATCCGTTTCAGGTCGACTTATTAGATAGACCATGGCCTCCTCTTGGTCCTGCTCCCTTAGTGCCATGACTTCCTTCCCACACTCCTTCTCCTGCTGTGTCGACCTGCCTCTGAGCTCCTGGGGGTTATGCATGCATGGTCACCCACACCGAATGCAGCAGCTCAGTCCCAGCCACATTTCCTCTTCACAGCTTCACGGACACGCAGGACTGGGCCACACCCTGCAGTGGGGGCTCCTGGGTGCAGCGGGCGCTCACCAGCTTTCCTGGACCCTCCACCAAGTGCCAGCAGCACACGCCCCACGTGGCAAGTGAAGATGCTAGGCACACTAGGCTGGAGCCCTCAGAGGCAGCAGGCCCCCGAGAACCAGGGTCTAGACCTAGACAAAGCAGGTGCAGTTTCTCTGACACCCCACTGGATCCCTCCGGGCCCCTTAGTTCTACTGTGGCCTGGTGAGTTGGGATTATGCTGGATCCTGTTTGGTCTTACACGTCATTCTGGGGCACCTACAGTCTGCTCAAGTGTCCTGCCAGGGACGACTCCACTTAGCCAAAAGCACAGCCCCTGGGCAGGCCTGGCCAGCTGTCCAGCTCAGCAAGGCTTCCTGCAGCAGACACACTGCGCACACGCTGGTCCTCCTGGCCCTCCTGGCACCAGCAGATCTTGGCTGTTAGGAAACCCTTTCTAGAGCTTCTTGGTTTCTCTCAAAAATCTGAATTCTCAGAATTTTGATTCATTACCTTTCTTGAGTAATGCTTTTGGGGAAAGAACAAGACCAAAATCCAGACCACAGAGCAAGGGAACTGGGTCTCCTCTGCGGTTCCTACAGAAGGGAGATCCCTGCCTCGAGCTGCAGCTGACCAAGTGGGGCTGCCCCTTGCCATCTCAGCAGGTGTCGGGGGCACAGGCTGGGCCGGGCCTCAAGTCTAAACTCGGGTTTCTTGATTCATGGATCCAAAGTCAGACTCCCACCATGCGAGATGGGGAAATTAATTTGTTTTATAAAGTCTTTAAATAGCACTGTTCGATTTATTTAATGGGAGAGAGAATCCTACTAAACTAGGCACAAGGTACCTACCCAGCGACGAGGATTTTCGGGATCTCCCCAGCAAATGCCTCGGCCATCTCGCGGCTGCCCACGTTGGCGATGCAGTGCAGGGCCAGGCCCATGAAGGTGGGGTTGCGGCTGGCCAGGTCGTTCTTGATGGCGTTGTTGATGAGGCGGATCAGCTCGCTGTTCGAATTCACCAGCACGGAGATAAACAGGTAGCCCTGTGTGGCGAGGAAGACGAGACAGCAGAAGGCTGTGAATGCACGGGCCCTGCTCATGCTTGGCTGGGGAGCTTTACCTAAGCCATGGGTAGTGAGGTGACAGCCCTGACCACGCACACCGCCCCCTGACCAGGTCCTTTGGACCTGTCCTCCCCACAGTACCACTCAGATCACTGCCAGCTGCCTGCTCAGTATCCTGGACGGCCAGCCAGGGCCGGCCTTGCTGCAGCTGAGGGCTTCTGGAAGCCCATCTGACTTAAGCTTGCTGTGTCCCAACAGCCTGCATTTCCCCCACCTGCTCCCACTCGCAGAGGCCATGCCCACCTTCCACACCAGTGACCAAGCGATTTTCTCAAGGCTCACCTGACTTCTGGGTCACCTATTCTGTTCTCCTCCCTCCTGAACCCTCGCCCTACACACTGGTCATCCCTTCCCCACCAGCTCCCCCTGGGGGCCAGAGCTCCCTCCCAGAGACCCAGAGGTCGCTGGACGGTGTCCATCATGGGGCACGGGCCACAGCTGCCACTCTGTACCTATGCGGTCCCCAGGAGTCAGTCTCTTGTTTCTCCAGACCAGGCCTTGAGAAATTCACACCATATAAATACCAGTACTTAACGAAATACTGGGTTTTTTTTTACTTTTTGCTAGTTATAATTTTTGATAAAGAGGAATAAATGTCACCTTATAACAATGGGGAAAATACACAGTAACGTAACTGCAAGAAAAAACACAAAGCTTGAGAAGGCTCTGGAATTTGAAAATACCCCTGGGGGTCTCTGCGAAGACAAACTTAAAGCTGTGACTTCTAAACCATGAGAATGTAGTGCCCATTTAAAAACAAAGTCATAGGGCGGCGGCGACAGCGGCGGGAGGTTCGGTTGTTGCCCGTTGGCCGCGCGGCGCCGCATTCGGTGGCCGCCATTGCAGAAACAAACACTGGACTTCCGGAGAAGATGGCGGCTTAGTAAGATGCGCGGGTCCTCCAAAACAGCTACTAGAGAAGTTGAAACGATACAGAACAGCTCCCGGAGCCACGACAGAGACCAAAAAGACAGCGTACCCCATTCTGGAATGGCTGACTGGCTGGGAGAACTCGCTCCGGTGAGATCGCCAAGGGGCGTGGGCTTCCCCAGGCCGGGGCGGCAGGCGGCCGGAGTCCCTCCCTCCCTCCTTCCCAGGCCGGCTGGGAGAATTGGACAGGCGATCCCCTCAAGCCGCAGCGGCTGGCGCCCCCCCACCAACGCACAGCCCCCCGGACCAGCTGGGAGAATTGGATCGGAGATCCCCCAAGCCGCGGAGAACGGCGACCGGGGTCCCTTCCAAACACGTGGCTTCCCGGTTCGGCTGGGAACAGTGGATAGGCACTCCTCCAAGTCGCGGCGGCTGGCGCCCCCCCCCCGCCACGCTTGGCGCCCCCCCGCCACGCTTGGCGCCCCGGGCCGGCTGGGAAATTTGGACAGGCGCTCCCCCAAGCCGCTTCAGCTGGCGACCCCCCCCCCAACACCGAGAGTTTTCCAAAGTTAAAGGAGCCACAGCATCTTTTACTGGTGGGACCCACAGACAGATGAGCACCACGAGCGCCACCTACTGGGCAGGATAAGAAAAACAGAGCCCAGAGATTTCACAGAAAAATCTTTCAACCTGCGGGGTCTTACACCCAGGGAAATCTGATTAAATGCCCAGACGTCAGCAGAAGATAACGGATCACCCTCAGTAAATTGAAAATATGGCCCAGTCAAAGGAACAAACCAATAGTTCAAATGAGATACAGGAGCTGAGACAACTAATGCTGAATATACGAACAGAAATGGAAAAACTCTTCAAAAACCAAATCGATAAATTGAGGGAGGACATGAAGACGACATGGGCTGAACAAAAAGAAGAAATAGAAAAACTGAAAAAACAAATCACAGAACTTATGGGAGTGAAGGACAAAGTAGAAAAGATGGAAAAAACAATGGATACCTACAATGGTAGATTTAAAGAGACAGAAGCTAGAATTAGTGAATTGGAGGATGGAACATCTGAATTCCAAAAAGAAACAGAAACTATAGGGAAAAGAATGGAAAAATTTGAACAGGGGATCAGAGAACTGAATGACAATTGAAGCGCACAAATATAACGTGTTGTGGGTGTCCCAGAAGGAGAAGAGAAGGGAAAAGGAGGAGAAAAACTAATGGAAGAAATTATCACTGAAAATTTCCCAACTCTTATGAAAGACCTAAAATTACAGATCCAAGAAGTGCAGCGCACCCCAAAGAGAATAGACCCAAATAGGTGTTCTCCAAGACACCTACTAGTTAGAATGTCAGAGGTCAAAGAGAAAGAGAGGATCTTGAAAGCAGCACGAGAAAAACAATCCATCACATACAAGGGAAACCCAATAAGACTATGTGTAGATTTCTCAGCAGAAACCATGGAAGCTAGAAGACAGTGGGATGATATATTTAAATTACTAAAAGAGAAACACTGCCAACCAAGACTCCTATATCCATCAAAATTGTCCTTCAAAAATGAGGGAGAAATTAAACATTCTCAGACAAAAAGTCACTGAGAGAATTTGTGACCAAGAGACCAGCTCTGCAAGAAATACTAAAGGGAGCACTAGAGTCAGATACGAAAAGACAGAAGAGAGAGGTACGGAGAAGAGTGTAGAAAGAAGGAAAGTCAGATATGATATATATAACACAAAAGGCAAAATGGTAGAGGAAAATATTCTCCAAACACTAATAACACTAAATGTTAATGGACTGAATTCCCCAATCAAAAGACATAGATTGGCAGAATGGATTAAAAAACAGGATCCTTCTATATGCTGTCTACAGGAAACACATCTTAGACCCAAAGATAAACATAGGTTGAAAGTGAAAGGTTGGGAAAAGATATTTAATGCAAATAACAACCAGAAAAGAGCAGGAGTAGCTATACTAATATCCAGCAAATTAGACTTCAAATGTAAAACAGTTAAAAGAGACAAAGAAGGACACTATATACTAATAAAAGGAACAATTAAACAAGAAGACATAACAATCATAAATATTTATGCACCGAACCAGAATGCCCCAAAATACATGAGGAATACACTGCAAACACTGAAAAGGGAAATAGACACATCTACCATAATAGTTGGAGACTTCAATTCACCACTCTCATCAATGGACAGAACATCTAGACAGAGGATCAATAAAGAAATAGAGAATCTGAATATTACTATAAATGAGTTAGACTTAACAGACATTTATAGGACATTACATCCCACAACAGCAGGATACACCTTTTTCTCAAGTGCTCATGGATCATTCTCAAAGATAGACCATATGCTGGGTCACAAAGCAAGTCTTAATAAATTTAAAAAGATTGAAATCATACAAACACTTTCTCGGATCATAAAGGAATGAAGTTGGAAATCAATAATAGACAGAGTGCCAGAAAATTCACAAATACGTGGAGGCTCAACAACACACTCTTAAACAACGAGTGGGTCAAAGAAGAAATTGCAAGAGAAATTAGTAAATACCTCGAGGCGAATGAAAACGAAAACACAACATATCAAAACCTATGGGACGCAGCAAAGGCAGTGCTAAGAGGGAAATTTATTGCCCTAAATGCCTATATAAGAAAAGGCAAAAATTCAGGAATTAACTGTCCACTTGGAAGAACTGGAGAAAGAACAGCAAACTAACCCCAAAGCAAGCAAAAGGAAAGAAATATCAAAGATTAGAGCAGAAATAAATGAAATTGAAAACATGAAAACAATAGAGAAAATCAATAAGACCAGAAGTTGGTTCTATGAGAAAATCAATAAGATTGATGGGCCCTTAGAAAGACTGACAAAAAGAAGAAGAAAGAGAATGCAAATAAGTAAGATCAGAAATGGAAGAGGAGACATAACCACTGACCTCACAGAAATAAAGGAGGTAATAACAGGATACTATGAACAACTTTACGCTAATAAATACAACAATTTAGATGAAATGGACGGGTTCCTGGAAAGACATGAACAATCAACTTTGACTCAAGAAGACATAGATGACCTCAACAAACCAATCACAAGTAAAGAAATTGAATCAGTCATTCAAAAGCTTCCTAAAAAGAAAAGTCCAGGACCAGACGGCTTCACATATGAATTTTATCAAACATTCCAGAAAGAATTAGTACCAACTCTCCTCAAACTCTTCAAAACATCGAAGTGGAGGGAAAGCTACCTAATTCATTCTATGAAGCCAACATCACCCTCATACCAAAACCAGGCAAAGACATTACAAAAAAAGAAAACTACAAACCAATCTCTCTAATGAATATAGATGCAATAATTCTCAACAAAATTCTAGCAAATAGAATCCAACACACCTTAAAAGAATTATACATCATGACCAAGTAAGATTCATCCCAGGTATGCAAGGATGGTTCAACATAAGAAAATCAATTAATGTAATACACCATATCAACAAATCAAAGCAGAAAAATCACATGATCATCTCAATTGATGCAGAGAAGGCATTTGACAAGATTCAACATCCTTTCCTGTTGAAAACACTTCAAAAGATAGGAATACAAGGGAACTTCCTTAAAATGATAAAGGGAATATATGAAAAACCCACAGCTAATATCATCCTCAATGGGGAAAAATTGAAAACTTTCCCCCTAAGATCAGGAACAAGACAAGGACGTCCATTATCACCACTATTATTCAACATTGTGTTAGAGGTTCTAGCCAGAGCAATTAGACAAGAAAAAGAAATACAAGGCATCAAAATTGGAAAGGAAGAAGAAAAACTATCACTGTTTGCAGACGATATGATACTATACGTCGAAAACCCGGAAAAATCCATAACAAAACTACTAGAGCTAATAAATGAGTACAGCAAAGTAGCAGGTTACAAGATCAACATTCAAAAATCTGTAGCATTTCTATACACTAGTAATGAACAAGCTGAGGGGGAAATCAAGAAACAAATCCCATTTACAATTGCAACTAAAAGAATAAAATACCTAGGAATAAATTTAACTAAAGAGACAAAAAACCTATACAAAGAAAACTACAAAAAACCGTTAAAAGAAATCACAGAAGACCTAAATAGATGGAAGGGCATACCGTGTTCATGGATTGGAAGACTAAATATAGTTAAGATGTCAATCCTACCTAAATTGATTTACAGATTCAATGCAATACCAATCAAAATCCCAACAACTTATTTTTCAGAAATAGAAAAACCAATAAGCAAATTTATCTGGAAGGGCAGGGTGCCCCGAATTGCTAAAAGTATCTTGAGGAAAAAAAACGAAGCTGGAGGTCTAGTGATGCCGGACTTTAAGGCATATTATGAAGCCACAGTGGTCAAAACAGCATGGTATTGGCATAAAGACAGATATATTGACCAATGGGTTCGAATAGAGTGCTCAGATATAGACCCTCTCATCTATGGACATTTGATCTTTGATAAGGCAGTCAAGCCAACTCACCTGGGACAGAAGAGTCTCTTCAATAAATGGTGCCTAGAGAAATGGATATGCATATGCAAAAGAATGAAAGAGGACCCGTATCTCACACCCTATACAAATTAACTCAAAATGGATCAAAGATCTAAACATTAGGTCTAAGACCATAAAACAGTTAGAGGAAAATGTAGGGAGATATCTTATGAAACTTACAATTGGAGGCGGTTTTATGGACCTTAAACCTAAAGCAAGAGCACTGAAGAAAGAAATAAATAAATGGGAGCTCCTCAAAATTAAACACTTTTGTGCATCAAAGAACTTCATCAAGAAAGTAGAAAGACAGCCTACACAATGGGAGACAATATTTGGAAACGACATATCAGATAAAGGTCTAGTATCCAGAATTTATAAAGAGATTGTTCAACTCAACAACAAAAAGACAGCCAATCCAATTACAAAATGGGAAAAAGACTTTAACAGACACCTCTCAGAAGAGGAAATACAAATGGCCAAAAGGCACATGAACAGATGCTCAATGTCCCTGGCCATTAGAGAAATGCAAATCAAAACCACAATGAGATATCATCTCACACCCACCAGAATGGCCACTATCAACAAAACAGAAAATGACAAGTGCTGGAGAGGATGTGGAGAAAGAGGCACACTTATCCACTGTTGGTGGGAATGTCAAATGGTGCAACCACTGTGGAAGGCAGTTTGGCGGTTCCTCAAAAAACTGAATATAGAATTGCCATATGACCCAGCAATACCATTGCTGGGAATCTACTCAAAGGACTTAAGGGCAAAGACACAAACGGACATTTGCACACCAATGTTTATAGCAGCGTTATTTACAATTGCAAAGAGATGGAAACAGCCAAAATGTCCATCAACAGACGAGTGGCTAAACAAACTGTGGTATAGACATACGATGGAATATTATGCAGCTTTAAGACAGAATAAACTTATGAAGCATGTAATAACATGGATGGACCTAGAGAACATTATGCTGAGTGAGTCTAGCCAAAAACTACAGGACAAATACTGTATGGTCCCACTGATGTGAACCGACATTTGAGAATAAACTTGGAATATGTCATTGGTAACAGAGACCAGCAGGAGTTAGAAACAGGGTAAGATAATGGGTAATTGGAGCTGAAGGGATACAGACTGTGCAACAGGACTAGATACAAAAACTCAAAAATGGACAGCACAATAATATCTAATTGTAAAGTAATCATGTTAAAACACTGAATGAAGTGGCATCTGAGCTATAGGTTTTTTTTCTTTGTTTGTCTGTTCGTTTGTCTTTTTTTCTATTATTATTATTTTTATTTTTTTCTCTATATTAACATTCTATATCTTTTTCTGTTGTTTTGCTAGTTCTTTTCCTAAATCGATGCAAATGTACTAAGAAATGATGATCATGCATCTATGTGATGATGTTAAGAATTACTGATTGCATATGTAGAATGGAATGATTTCTAAATGTTGGGTTAATTTCTTTTCTTTCTTTAATTAATAAAAATAAATAAAAATAAAAAATAAAACAAAGTCATAAAAGCGGCAATTAGGCAACTGTGACAATGTATAAATGCTGTAAGAGGCCCACGTGTCCCTTTAATTTTTTTTTACATTAACTTATTGTGGTGAAATACACATTACATAAAATTTACTTTTCTCAGCATTTTTAAGTTCATAATTCAGTGGCATCAAATACATCTGCAACATTGAGGAATCACCACCACCTATTTCCAAAACATTTTCATCTCCCCAAACAGAAAGTGTCCACACATTAAGCAATAACTCCCATGTCCGCCTCCCCCAGCCACTGGTGCCCTCTCACCAAATCTGTCTCTATGCGCTTGCCAATTTCAAACACCTAACAGAAGCAGAGTCATACAGTATTTGTCCTCTTGAGTCTGGCTTACTTCACTCAGGGTTTTGTTGTAAAGGTTTACCCATGCTGCAGCATGTACCACAATCTCATTCCGTTTGTATAGCTGAATAAATACCCCACTCACTGTCTGGATATCTCATGTCCCCATTGGACTCTTTCTGCCTTTTAGCAACTGTGAATTAGGCTGCAGTGGACTAACTGGCACCAGGGACCTGAGTCACAGCTCTCAATCCTTGGGGTACATACCATGTTGTGGCATTGCCACACAGTAATTCTGCATTTAACTTCTTGAGGAACCTCCAAACTTTTCCCCACAGCAACAGTACCACTTTATATTTGCACCTGCAATGCATAAGGGTTCTAATTTCTCCAAATACTCAAAATGCTTATTTTCCTTCTTTATTGTTTACAGCCATTCTAGTGGGTCTGAAGTGGTACCCCGTGGTTTTGATTTGCATTTCTCTAGTGTCTAATGATGTTGAACATCTTTTCATGTGCCTGTTGGATACTCTTCGGAGAATTACCTATTCAAGTCCTTTGCTCTTTTTTCAGTTGGGTTGTTTGCCATTTTGCAGTTGAACTGTAAGAATTCTTGGTATTTTTTGGATATTAAAAACTCACTTGGGGTGGGTAACGGTGGTTCAGTAGCAGAGTTCTCGCCTGCCATGCCAGAGACCTGGGTTTGATTCCTGGTGCCTGCCCATGTAAAAAAAAAAGAAAAAAAGAAAAGAAAAACTCACCTGATAAATCTGATAAATGACTTCCAAATTTTTCTCCCATTCTGTAGGTTGTCTTTTCACTTTCTTAAAAATGGGCCTCGATACACAACAGTTCTTAATTTTGATTAAGTCCAATTTATTTTATATTTTGTGCTTTGGGTGTCAAATCTAAGAATCCATTGCTTAATTGAGGTCATCAAGATATTCCCCTACGTTTTCTGGCAAGAATTTTACAGCTTTAGCTTTTATACTTAGGTCGTTGATCCATTTAGACTTAATTTTGTATATGATGAGAAGATGGGGTGCAAGTTCCTTCTTGTGCATGTGGATTTCGAGTCATCCCAGCACCATCTGTTGAAGAAACTGCTCCTCCCACTGGCCCACTGTGGAAGACAACGCAGGCTGATTTCCAGACTCCCTATTCTCAGTTCCACTGTTTGGATTACTGTAGATCTGTAGTCAGTCGAATGTGAGTCCTCCACTTTGTTCTTCTTTTTCAACATTGCTCTGGCCAGGCAGGGTCCCCTGCAGTTCCATATTAATTGGTATTTCCATTTTGCAAAAAAGGCCAATAGAATTTTGACAGGAATTGCACTGACTCTGTTTTGCATAGTGTTGCCATCTTGACAATATTAAGTCTTTCAATCCATGTTGCCTTTCCATTTATTTAGGTCTTTTTAAATGTGTTTCAGCAATATTTCACCTTGGTTAAATTTATTCACAGGTATTTTATTCTTTTCAATGATATTATAAATAGAATATTTCCTTAATTTCTTTTGCTTTTATTTATATAAAGAAGCCTAACCGACTTCTGCACTTTTGTCTTGTATCCTGGAACTTTGCTGGATGTATTTATTAATTCTAGTAGCTTTCTTGTGTGGATTCTTTGGGATTTTCTATATATAGAATTGTGTTATCTGTAAATGGTGATGGCTTTTACTTCTTTCTTTCTAATTTGGATGCCTTTTATTTCCTGTTCTTGCCTAATTGCTTGGGCAAGAACTTCCAGGACAATGGTGAGTAACAATGGTGACAGGGGGGATTCCTGTCTTGGTCCCAATCTTAGGGGAAAGCTCTCAGTCTTTCACCATTGATAGAAAGCTAGCGGTTGATTTTCTACATATGCCCTCTATCATACTGAGAAAGTTTCCTTCTATTCCTAGTTTTCTGATTGTTTTTATCATAAAGGATGCTGAATTTTGTCAAATACCTTTTTTATATCAACTGAAATAATCATGTGTTCTTTATTCTTCACTCTATTAATGTAGTGTATTATTAAATTGCATTGTATTGTTTTAATTGTCTATAAAATAGAAAATCTTTACATTCCTGGGATAAATTCCACTTGGTCATGGTGTATAATGCTTCTATATTACCGTTGGATTTGGTTTGCTGGTATTTTCTAAGGATTTTTACATCTATATTTATAAGGGATATTTGCTGTAAATTTCTTTCCTTATACTGTCCTTATTTGCCTTTGGTATCAGGGTAATGCTGGCATCACAGGATGAGTTAGTAATAATCCCTTTGCTTCTATTTTTTGGAAGTCTTTTAAGGACTGGTGTAAATCTTCTTTGAATGTTTGGTAGAATTCACCGGTAGAGCCATTTGTCCTTGACTTTCTTCTGTTGGGAGGTCTTGTGGGAGCCAGGGTTAATGGAAAACCTGCAGAATTTGTTGGGAGCAACTGGCTTCAGAGTGGCGTCGGCAGTAAACTGTGGAGACTGCTATCTGCTTAATTGGAGGACAGTCTGAGAGGGAGAGAATGTTTGTTTTTTCTTAAGCCCCAAGGTCTTGTTAGCTATCTCTTGTATGTAGAGAGTAATATACTGATAAGTAAGCACTCTGTTTTTTCACGAAATGTATGCATGCTTTTAGCCACCTAAACCCTGCAGTATATAAGCAGGAACCAGTTAAGAATAAAGCTGTCTGTTGTCTGTTATGGCTAAGCTTCAGACCCCCTGAACCCGTCTGTCTCTTTCTTTCTTTCTTTCTTTCTCATCATTCCTTAATATCGTTCGAGCTCCGTTTCATAGGAAGCAACAAGGTCTTTGATTTTTTATTCAATTTCTTTATTTGTTATAGGTCTGCTGAGATTTTCTATTTTTTCTTTAGTTTAGGAAATTTGCATATTTATAGGAATTTGTTCATTTCATCCAGGTTATCTAATTTGTTGGCATAGTAATTCATAATATTTTCTTATAATCCTTTTTATTTCTGTAAAATCAGTAGTCTATTTAAAGTCTATTTTGTCTGACAATAACACAACCACTCCCACTGTGTGTTGCTAATTATTTGCATTAAATGTCCTTTTTGTCTTTCTCGTTTCAACTTTTCTGTGTTCTTATAGCTAAAATGAGTCTCTTGTAGACAATATATGGTTTCTGTTGTTTTTAATCCAGCCCTTCAATCTCTGCCTTGTAACAGAAGAGTTTAATATATTCATATTTGATGAGATTGCTCATAAAGAATAATTTACTTCTACCATTTAGTGATTTACTTTCTCAATGTCTAAAATATTTTATGGTCCTCAACTCCATTACTGCCCTTTTTTGTATTTAGCTTTTTTTAAATATATAGTATACCGTTTTGATTCCCTTCTTTCCTTCTCTATAAATTTTTTTAGTTATTTCCTACTGAGAAATAACTAAGGATTATAAATAATAGTTTAAACTTAGAACAATCTAATTTGTATAGCACCACCCTGTTTTCCACATATACAAACCCTGTGCTCCTATACATCTCCATCCCTCCAACTTCATATTAAACATCTTTATACGGTTTGTGTCCATGTACCCAGATTTACAATTATTTTTTATGCATTTGCCTTTTAAATCATATGGGAAAAACAAGGAAGTTCAATAAGACTGACTTTTATATTTACCTCTGATTTATAAATAAAAATACATAGATATAGATATAAAATAAATATCATTAATATTTATTGCTTTTTATTGTTTCAAGTTACTATTTAGTATCTGAAGAAATCTTTTTAGCTTTTCCTGTAGGGCAGGTCTACTAGTGACGAACTCACCTCAGCTTTTGTTTATTTGTAAATGTCTTAATTTCTGCTTCATTCTTGAAGAACAGTTTTACCAATTAGAGAATACTTGGTTGACTGTTTTGTTTTGTTTTGTTTTCTCTTTCAGGACTAAATATATTATTCTACTACCTTCTGGCATGCATGGTCTCTGGGGTGAAATCAGCTTTTAATCTTGTTGAGGACCCTTATGTATGACGAATCCCTTCTCTTTTACTTCTTTCAATTGTCTCTCTGTTCCTGGATTAAGACAACATGCCTGTGAGCTGCCTTGGTATGAATCTCTAGATTTATTCCTCTTGGAGTTAGCTTATTGGGATTCCTGGATATGTATATTCATGTTTTTCATCATTTTTGAGGAAATTTGGTCCTTATTTCTATAAATATTTTTTTCTGGTCCTTTCTGTTCACCTTCTGAGATGCCTATAACGCATATGTGGGAAGTCAGTCTGATGGCGGTCCACATGTCCCTGAGGCTCTACTCATTTTTCTTCATTGTTTTTCTTCCTCCTCATACTGGATAATTACAATTGTGTTATCTTTCAATTTTATTCCAATTGATCCTTTCTTCTGCCTGCTCAAATCTGCTGTTGACTCCCTCTAGCTGGGATTTATTTTTTGTACTTTTCAATTCCAGAATGTCTGGTTTTCTTTCATAATTTCTAGTTCTTAACTGATAGTATAATTTAGTTCAGACATACTTTCCCTTATTTCCTTTAGTTCTTCGTCCATGGTTTCCTTTGGTTCATTGAGCACATTTAAGGCATTTGATTTAATGTCTTTAGCTGATATCCTCATAAATTGTTTTTTTTTTCCTCCTGTGAATGGGCCATACTTTTCAGTTTCTTTGTATACTGTGTAAACTTTTTCTGCTGAGAACTGACAATGTGAGTATTAGATTGTGGTAACTCTGGAAATCTAATTCTGCCACTCCTCAGGGATTTCTGATTTTTGCTTCTTGTTCAGATGGCTTGCGGGAACCATCTGTTTTTCCAAACTATATTACCTCTGAAACTGGGAAAGTGGCAGGGTGGTGGGGGAAGGGGAACTACTGTCTCTTTAAATTTCCTTTGGGGCCACTTCAGCCCATGAGGATTGAAATAATGGCTGCCACTGGTGGTGAACCCCAGCAACCAAAAGCAACGATCAGCACTCAAGACACACAACCCCAAGTTTTCTAAGACAGAGCTAATACAGCCCACCTTCTCTCCAGCAAGCTGCACAAGAAATGTCTGCAGTCCCTACAGCTACCTGCCACTAGGATAAAGGATAAAGGTGAAACAGTGAATTTAAAAGATTCCTAAGTCAGTGTTCCACTAGACTCAAGTTCCTAAAAAAGTTCATATAGACAGTTCCTGCCAGTTCAATAGTTACTTTGGTGAGGGACTGAATCCAGGAGCTTCCTACCATCTTACCTCAATCCTACACTTCCCTTTTGAAGCTCATGGGAGGCATAAGGCACCATAAGATACTGAACACATCAAGTACTGGGCTTCACCTGTAAGGTACCCATCACATCAAGTATTGGGTTTCACCTGTAAGGTACCCATCACATCAAGTACTGTGCTTCACCCGTAGGTACCCATCTCATCAAGCACTGGGCTTCATCAGTACATACCCATCTCATCAAGTACTGGGCTTTAGGCCCTAAGGTACCCATTTCATCAAGTACTGGGCATCAGTAGTGCCAGGCTAAACCAAAAGTGAACTTCTTATATTTGATGGAACAAAAGTATATAAACAAAGTAGCAATAAAAATGGCTACCTATTTTGTCCAGAACCTAAATTTTCTGTAGCACGTAATCTAACTCAACCTTTCTAGACAGATCATTTAAATAATCCAAACACAGGGAGCCCAGAATAAGAATGAAGGCCTTTTTTTTTTCTTGAAGATGAACGTAGAAAGATGTAACATTTACAATTGTGACTGTGTGATTGTGAAAACCTTGTTTCTAATGTTCCCTTTATCTAGGGCATGGACAGATGAGTAAAAAATATGGATAAAAAATAAACAAATAATAGGAGGTACAAAGGTTAAAATATATTGGGTAAACGGAAACACCAGTGGTCAACGAGAGAGAGGAGCAAGGAGTATGGTATATATGAGTTTTTTCTTCTTTTTATTTCTTTTTCTGGAGTGATACAAATTTTCTAAAGAAGATGAATACACAACAATGTGATGATATTGTGAGCCACCGATTGTATACCATATATGGAATATATACGTTAAGAATGTTTGTGTTTGTATGTTGTTCTGTTAATATTAAAAAAAAACAAACGGTTACCTTATTAAAAGAACCTCGGGCAGGCAACAGCAGCTCAGTGGCAAAATTCTTGCCTGCCATGCTGGAGACCTGGGTTCGATTTCCAGAGTCTGCCCATGCCAAAAAAAAAAAAAAGAACCTCACCTAGAAAAATAACTCCCATCCTTCAGAGTCCTGCAGACCTGGGTTCGATTCCCAGAGTCTGCCCTCACCTAGAACAATACCTCCTGTCCTTCACAGTCCTGCTTTCCTGAGGCTGTCTACCTTGGTGGTGGCTGTGCGGCTGCTTCTGTGGGCATCTGTGGCTTGCAGAACAAATCCTGGGGCATAGCAATGTTTCCATCTCGAAGCAGAGCCACAGCATTTGTGTTAAAAGATGAGGTAGAAAGGGGGAGAAAAAGAAGAGCATTCTACACACTAGTACACAACCTATAATATTCGATGTTCTGTACCAGCATTTTTAGAATGTCTGCATGAGTAAGTACTCACGATCTGCTTCTCTGTGTACCGGTTGGAGCTCAGCAGATTCACAGCTTCCATGTGTCCAAAGTCGATGTCGTGGCCAAGGAGGAAGATGAAAAGCAGCTTGCAGACATACTTCTTTTTACTATAGCCATCCAGGGCTTTGTCACCTACAGAAAAGGTGAGAAAAGGTTTTTACTCCAGGGTGGGCGTGAGGGGGAGAGGGGAGTAGAACTTGCCGGCTGCAGAGCACTGGCACAGAGAGAAGAAGCTGACCACGAACCACAAGTGCTGTTGGGCCTGGCCAGTTGTGGCTGCAGACCTGCAGCTGAGTGTGAATAATTTTGTGTGTAGAACACACAAAATTCCCAATTCAGGGCTTCACTTTAAAAAAAAAAAAAAGACTATTGAGCAACAACACATTACCCTTCCCACCAACACCCTTTGGTGGGCCTGGAACCAGGCTGTGCCCATCCAGGCCTCGCCATCGGCCCGCCATGACCCTCAGGCCCACAAATCCCATCTGAAATTGCCAAGTTAATCCTTTAATAACCCCACCTAATTTAGGCAGATGAACGTACACTAAATATACTATTTTCCATCTTACAACAGTTTTAGGACAAAGCACCAAGCCATAAAATTCACACACAAAGAAATCATTCCCAGAGGATTTCTGCCTCTTTAATCTGTCTAATAATCAGAGCGCGAGTGAAACCTGCACCAGAGGTCTAGGCAAGGCCAACTCAAAACATGTAACTGGCAGAATATGAAATTCCACGAAGAAAAAGAACCACTCCACAGGGACTTTTGAAAGGTCAGAGAAGGATAGGAAGCTTCCTCAGAGTCGCCCTTTAACAGGCAGCAGAGGTTATGCCTAAGGGGCCCGACTGCCTCTCCCAGAGGTTTGGAGGTCTCCTGCGGACGTGTGTGACTGTTCAACAGGACACCGAGGCACCAAAGAGATGTGTGCAGTGCCCGAGCTCCCCTCACAGCCGAGGAGGCAGGAGCATGGACACGCTGCTTCTGGACAGGAGCACTGGACATCCTGGAACTGCTCAAAGAAAGCAAGTGAAGTACCTGCTTGCTGGGTACCTGACCTTGAGGACCACTTCAGAAAACTTTTCTCCTTTTCAGGAGCAAATGGACAAAAACTAAAGGACTGAACAAACATGAAACTGCAAACCCGACCTAGCTCCAATGTCCCTTGCTGATCCCAAACACTCACTCGCTGCCTTTACAGTACCCGGCCCTGACACTTTCTGGCTGTGGCACACTCCTCGGGGCCACCAGCCTATAGGGGAGGACCCCCCCTTCCTCCGCCACAACAGCAGCTGTCTGCTAAGCACCCAGCACCTGTGGCAAGCAGCAGCAGCAAACAACGGAGCCGCCCCTTGTCCAGGACACAACTGGCATCTCTCCTAGCCCATGCAAGCATCCCAGGAGCCCCTCTGCCACCACAGCCTGCACTGTGCTCTCCCTCCCCTCCCGACTCCTGGACACCTGTCTCTATCACCTGTCACTGAAGGCCTGAAGTGTGAGTAAGGACAGGCCTGGCACCCCAACTGGACTGAGCTGTGAAAGTCTCCTTCAGGTGCCATCCATGCTCTGTACAAACCTCGGCTTCGCACTGGATCAGATGTTCTGTACTGCAAAGTCCCTTCCTGAAAACCTACCAGATGTTCAAGGAAGCACCATGGGCATACTTTAATGAAAGCACAGCTGAGCCGAGCGAAAGGGCCCAGAGTGTCACTGGCATAGAGAATGAGGAACAGGCTGGCCCTCAGAGGACGTCCTCAGACCACAGCCAGGACTGACCCAGCCAAGGGCCAGTGTCCAGAGGCTGTTCTGGGAATTCAAAGAGGTGAGGAGAGCAGGACACAAAACTCTGGGTCTAAGCACAGCAGGGAGTGGAGCAGGAACCCTGACGAAATGAAGAACCAACGGGGTGGTATCCCCCATGAGAGAGTAGGTGGCGACGGCCTGCGACCCACAAAGGCCATCAAAAGTGACAGTGGTCTGTATGTTTCAGCATACATGGCCCAGGCCTGGCTGGCCAAGGCTGGCAGTCCCTGATGCCCACCATAGCAGCAGACACACTGCTCACCCCCTGCACAAGTCCCTCCTCAGTATATCCCCCTGTTCTCGGATGCTCCCTACCTGCCCAGGGACCACCTGGGGAAACTGTGCCTTTGCCACCTGAGTTCTCTTCTGAGAGCCCTTCTTACTGGCTGGCAACCATATGGCTTCTGGCCGCTCTGCGCCTGGTCTCCCACAAGGGGGGCTCCCAGAGGACACAGATGCCTGGTGTGCCCACCGGCACTCTGCAGCACATGGGCCTGGCCCACAGAAGGGCTCACTGTGACTCCCAAAGAAGGGACCTCTTGTTTCCACCATACAGATGCTGGAGCAGCACTCACAGGGCCTGCAGAACTTCTGCTCTGTGGCACGAACCACAGTGAAGGCTTGCCCTGCTCGCCTCTGGGAAGATGGAGACTTCAGCTCCTTTTCCACAGGTTGGAAATCACCAAACTTCTTGATCATGGCTTTTCAGCAGCAGCCAGACACAAGGATGGCAGTGCCCAAGGGGCCACAGTGGTCAATCTTGGCCCCTGAGGGCTGCCGCAGTCAGAGAGAAGTAAAAAGGGCAGCCATGCCTGCCGGAGAGCGCCTCTAAGATAGTGCAGTGAGCAGGCCTGCTTCCATGCCTTGACATGCAAAGAACACCACTCGTCTCTCATGCGCCAACACTCCCTTCTCTCGGAACGTGAGCCTCCTGGCTCTGTTGGCCTTCCACCACACACTCCTGCACACAACAGAGAGCAAGGCCAAGACCCCTCAGGCACCTGACGCTGCTGCAGGGGACACTGTGGGTCCTGCCCCTCACCCCTCGCCACCTCCCAGCTCATGAGAGGCCAGGCCAGGGCTCTCTGCGATGTCTCATGTGTTTCTGTGTGCTCACCCAGCTGCGGCCTCTAGACCATGCCACACAAGACTACTTCATAGCAGTGAAGGTGAGGTCATGGGTGCAGCTTTGCCCCGGCCAAATGCCCAGACACACACTTCCACAGCAACCTCACAGCCTCAGCCAGCAGGGAACCTTTCTCGGTCCTCTCAGCACAGGACCTGGCACCCTGGAGGGGACCAGACTGCCCAGCACCCCATTTCCCCCTGCAAGCCCCTGGGCGGCCTGCCTGCAGCATGGAGGGTCCCATGCCACCAGAGCCTGACCATCTGTGCTGGGTGCTTTCCTGCTGGCCAGGCAGCTGGCTTTAAGGAGGTACCCTTGGGAGGGGTCCTTCTAAACTGTTCCTCCTTGGGGACTCTCCTTCAGCCCCAGGGGACTATATAGTTCCCCTATATCTTATAGCCACTGCTTAATCAGAGTTTAATAATTCTTTATTATAAACATCTCCCTCTAGCCCACTTTGTGGTTTCTACCTCCTGAGTGGACACAGTCTAGTACAGTATTCAAAATCCTAGTTTTAGCACTGGGCAAGAAGTACAATAACGTCAAAATGCTCTGATGGGGGGAATAAAGTTCTGATGAGCTGTAATTTTCTGAGCTGTAAAGTGGGTAGGGACTAGCAATGCCTCTCCCCGGCTTGCTAAGGGATGGAAGGAGAGACTGGATGGAAAGCTGCACTAGCCGCCAGGTCCCCGGGGCAACTCCAGGTTCAGCTCACACAGTTGCAGTTTCTCCAGGCCTCAGGACCCTCAGCGGGTCATCCGTGCAGACCCCAGGACAGTGTCAGGTACAAATAAGACCGCAAGGTGCCACTGATCAACACCACTCACTTCTAAGACACACTTTCATCTCAGAGAGGTGAAAATGCCCACCTCAGGGTCACTGACACCCGGACCTGGCAGGGTACAAGGCAGGACCTGCCCAATGACCAGAGAGGCAGGCGATGAGTGGCCCCAGCACCAGAGGTGCAGACTGAGTGCTCCCCTGGGTTGCGTGCCATCACGCCGTGCACCCCTCTTCTCGACACGCTGTTTCCCCAAAGTGCTGCTGACCCAGCCTGACCCCTTGACCAAACCCATGTGCCATCCAAAGTGGGAGCTGCGCACCAGGCTTTTGTTAATTAAAGTTTGAGTGAGCAACTGAATAATTCATAAATTGGAAAAGAGGGTTGACCAAGTAAAAGAAAAGTAAAATTCAATTTCAGGCTATTAACAAATGAAGTTTAACTTTGAGCTGGGAAAACAGCTCTGTTAAAATAAAGAAAAATATTTTTGTTTATTTTAATGCAATGAATCTTCAGTAGTAATAAAACTCATGCAAAATTCAATTTAATTGCTTTCTTCTGTTTTCTAGTATCAAATGTTTAATATTTCTGCCTTTAAACTGTTTATTATTTTAAAATCTATTATCTGCCTTCAACTTCATCATCATTTGCAGGTAGACTGTTTGCTGCTCTGGAACTTTAAATATACTGATCTTCTCTGAAATAATAGAAACATTTAAAAATGTTCCCTCCTTAAAACAATCACCTAAAGGAAACTTCTGTATCAAATAATCGTAAAGGGAATCACCATCTGGCAAATTATTTTTAAGAGGCTTTAGAGCACTGTAAGCAAACAAAAAACAAACTCCCATAAAAATGGTATGTTAGTTTGCTAGCTGCCGGAATGCAATACACTAGAACTGGAACAGCTTTTACTAAAGGGGAGTTTAATAAGTTACAAGTTTACAGTTCTAAAGAAGTGAAAGTGTACAAATTAAGGCACCAATAAGAGGTTACATTAATTCAAGCAATGTCCATGGGTTAGGAGCACATTGTCAGCTGGGTAGTCACATGCTGGCATCTGTCTTTCCAAGCTCTGGCTTGTTACCATCTCATGGTGATGCCTGCTGGGCTCCGAGCATCCTGACACATCTGTGTCTGTTCTCCAGGTGTCTGCATCTGTGTCAGCTCTGCTGTGCAGTTTCTGTCAGCTCTGAGGCTACTGTCATTTCTCTCACTTCTGTCATTTCTGTAGGCTCTGTCTGCTCTGAGCTCTCTCCAAAATGCTTCCTCTTTTAAAATATTCCAGTAAGCTAATCAAGACCCACCTGGAGTGGGTGGAGTCACATCTCCCTCTAATCTAATGTCATACTCACAACTGGATGTACCACATCTCTGTGGAGACAAATCTAATCAAGTTTTCAACCTACAAAGCTGAACAGGGATTAAAATAAGCAGCTGCTCCCACAAGACTGGATCAGGATTAACATATGGCTTTTCTGGGCTACACAATACATTTAAGCCAGCACAAATGGAGGCTTAACATACTTAATACTTTTTAAAGTAGTACCATATAGGGCGGGCCACGGTGGCTCAGCAGGCAGAATTCCTACCTGCCATGCTGGAGACCCGGATTCGATACCCAGTGCCTGCCAATGCAAAAAAAAAAAAAAAAGTAGTACCATATACCCCAAATAACTAAAAAAATAACAGAACATGACATCTGAAATTTGCTTAGAATATTCAGGGTTAGATGCAGCCAGCCCACCCTGGCTGGAGATGCCCTGCATTCTCCCTCTGCTTCTGCAGGTGCCTGAAAGGCTCTGTGATGAGTTTTCAAAAAAGGCAGGGGATATGTGGGAAGACAGCAGAGCAGGGTAGGTTGGACTCACCCCTGCTCCACAGGGAGAGAATGATGGGACTGCAGTCCCAGGGGGTGTGTGGTCGAAGATGGTCTTCAATATTTCACAGGGAGGGCAGAGGCAGGGATCGGGACAGGGTGGGTCAGTTCAGCCGTGACCCCCACTGGGGGTGGGCAGTGGTATATGGGGACCGGCAGATGTGATCTCTCTGCTCCATCCTGCCCCCGCTACTGGCCGGAGAAACCTCCCCAAGTGGCTCCACAGTCGGCAGCTCCCATGGGGAGCCTGGGGGCAGGCCTGGCTGTCCACTATGAAGACCTGTGCCCCCGAGTGCTGGGAACAGTCGCCTGGTCAGACACCATGAAAAGCTATCCCATCAGGTGTGGTAATGGCAGATCCAGCAGGCGCCAGGCACAGGATCGGCTCCCCATCCTGCCACCGTGCACTGGGAGTAGTCCCTGCTGAGCATGCCATCCCCCAGCCACCCCTGCAGTCGGGGAGGGAGGACTGAGGGAGGAGGAGCCTTGGCAGCACCCCCTGCTGGCGGGAAGTGCTAAGTGCAGGCAGGCAGACTCCCCATCTTTTCTTTTCTTTTTATTTTGTAATACATACTTTTATATATTTATATATATATATTTTTCCCTCCTTTCTGTGGGCACCAGTCTGAGTCCATAACAAAATACTTTGTATGCATTCTTCTGACTTTGAGGCCAACTACTGCTGTGTTGGGTTGTAAAATTTATTTCATTATTATTTGTTTTTTGGGGTACATGGGCCAGGAAACAAGCCCGAGTCTCCTGTTTGGTAGTCGGGCACTCCGCCACACCCCGCCTAGCTTTACAATAGACCCTCAAGTAGAACTGTGCCCCTACATAAGATCTGGTGGTGAATAACTGACAAACCAAATGGAAAAGGGAATCTTAGATGTAAAACCACGTAAATACAAAACTTGAGAAAAGTGAAGGAAACCAACTTGCAAAACAACCTTATTAAGTTAATAGAATGCCCAGGACACAAGAGAAAGTCACAAAGCACAGGGAGATCCAAGCAGAAACGGCCCAGGGTAAAAAACAAATCAAAATTCCAGAGGGGACACAGAATACAGAACAATTATTCAAGAACATTTATAAAGAAATAAAGGCTATTAGGAAGACAGCAGAATAGCATAAAGAAGAACCTGAAATATTAAACAGAAAAATGGCAGCTCTCACAGACATGAAAGCTACAGTAGACCAAATTAGAAGAATACCAGAGACACACAATAGATTCAAAGAAGCAAAAGGAAAAATAAATGAGAGAGATGACAGAACAACTGAACTAGAGAGTATAAAGGAACAAATGGCAAGAAAGATGGGAAAAAAATGGAACTGGCTCTTAGGGAAATGATGGACAACAAAAGGTGCTCAAATAAAAGAATCACTGCTGTTCCCAAAATGACTAAAAGAAGAGTAAAGGACTGGGAACGCTGGTTAGAACATATAATCAGGGAAAACTTTCCAACCCTTATAAAGGACATAAATATGCAAATCAAAGAAACCCAACAAACCCCAAACAGAATAAATCTAAATAGGCCAACTCCAAGACACACACTAATCAAACTGTCAAATATTGAATAGAAGCAGAAAGTAGGACGAGAAAAATGATCTACTACATACAAGGGAAAACATTTAAGCCTGAATTCAGACTAGTCAACAGGCAGCATGGACGCAAGAAGGCAGTGGTATGATATATTAAGATCTGAACGAGAAAGGCTCCCACCCAGGAATTCTTTATTCAGCCAAATTGTTTGAAATTGAGGAAGAGATTAAAATTTTCAAAGACTAACAAAGGTCGCAAGAACTAGTCAACAAGAGACCTGCCTTTTAGTATTTAGAAATACTAAAAGGAGTTCTGTTAGCTGAAAAAAGAGATAGGAGAGGGAGATGTGAAGGGTGTACAGAATTGAAGAGTACCAGTAACAGTAATTTGAAGGTTAAAAAGACAGAGGGAAAAAAAGAACGTACAGATTTGACAAAAACTGAAAGACGGTAGGTTCAAAAACTGCTTTTACAGTAATAACTTTGAAGGCTAACAGACTAATGTCACTGAAGCCTAACGTCAGCTTCTCGGGCTCCAATGCCCCAGGCATAGGCAGAAATAAGCTTGTTTGAGTGTTTCTCTGGAGGCTGTGCCGCCACTAAGAGAGGGGTGGGGCCAGCTCAGGTGGATTCCCTCCCTCAAGGAATTCAGACCACAGGGTCTGGAAAACTGAAGGATTAAAGCCAAGATACAACCTCTCCTCTGTCTCCACCAGGCCCCAGCAGGGAGAGTCTGAAGTTAAGATACCTCATCACCTTATGCTGGTGGGACCCAAGGCAGACAAGCACCACACACCAGGTAGGATAGGAAAAAACGCAGAGCCCAGAGACGTCACAGAAAAGTCCTTCAACGTGCAGGATCTCATCCTCAGGGAAAACTGATGCAGGTGACTCTTTCCTCCTGAGAGGAGGCGAGTTTGGTCCGGGAAAATCTGACTGGGGTCTATAATACCTAAGTAGACCCTCCTAATGGGTGGGGGAAAGGCACCATGCAGGTAGGGCAAGAAACAAAAAAGCAAGAACTGAAACATTCTGATCTGATGAATAAAACCTAAGCTAGAGGACTAGAATACACTGAACTGAATGTCAAAGGACAGATAGACAACAAAGTCAGCCAGCAAGAAAATCCTAGGAAAAAATAAAGTGAAAACAATCTCAAGAATAAACTAAGGTAATTAAATGCCTAGATGCCAGCAAAAAGCAATGAATCATACCAAGAAAATTGAAGATATGGCCCAGTCAATGGATCAAACCAACAATTCAAATGAGATACAGGAGATGAAACAATTAATTCAGAATCTTCGAACAGACATGGAAAAACCCATCAAAAATCAAATCAATGAATTGAAGGAATATAAAGAAGTCAAGGAATGAACAAAAAGAAGAATGTGACAGTCTAAAAAAACAAATCACAGAACTTACGGGAATGAAAGGCACAGTAGAAGAGATGAATAAAAACAGTGGAAACCTACCATGTCAGATTTCAAGAGGCAGAAGACAGGATTAGTGAACTGGAGAATGGGACATCTGAAATCCACAAGCAAAAGATAATACAGGGAAAAGAATGGAAAAATATGAGCAGGGACTCAGGCAACTGAATGACAACATGAAGCACACGAATATACGTGTTGTGGGTGTCCCAGAAGGAGAAGAGAAGGGAAAAGGAGGAGAAAAACTAATGGAGAAAATCATCACTGAAAATTTCCCAACTCTTATGAAAGACTTAAAATTACAGATCCAAGAAGTGTAGCGTGGACGAAATAGAACAGATCCAAAAGACGTACTCCAAGACACTTACTAATCAGAATGTCAGATGTCAAAGAGAAAGAGAGAATCCTGAAAGCAGCAAGAGAAAAACAACCCATCACCTATAAGGGAAGGCCAGTAAGACTATGAGTAGATTTCTCAGCAGAAACCATGGAGGCGAGAAGACAGTGGGATGATATATTTAAATTACTAAAAGAGAAAAACTGCCAACCAAGAATTCTATATCCAGCAAAACTCTCCTTCAAAAATGAGGGGGAAATTAGAACATTTTCAGACAAAAAAATCACTGAGAGAATTTGTGACCAAGAGACCGGCTCTGTAAGAAAAACTAAAGGGAGCACTAGAGACAGATAAGAAAAGACAGGAGAGAGAGGTGTGGAGAAGAGTACAGAAATGAAGACTATCAGTAAAGGTAAAAAAGAAGAAAAATCAGATGTGACAAATAAAATCCAAAAGGCAAAACGGCAGAGGAAAGTACTGCCTATACAGTAATAACACTATATGTTAATGGATTAAGTTCCCCAATCAAAAGATGTAGACTGGCAGAATGGATTAAAAAACAGGACCTATCTGTATGCTGTCTACAGGTAACAAATCTTAGACCCAAGGATAAACATAAGTTGAAAGTGAAAGGTTGGGAAAAGATATTCCATGCAAATAAAAATCAGAAAAGAGCAGGAGTAGCTATACTAATATTCAATAAATTAGACTTCAAATGCAAAACAGTTAAAAAAGACAAAGAAGTACACTATGGATTAATAAAAGGCACAATTCAACAAGAAGGCATAATAATCATAAATACTTATGCACCAAGCCAGAATGCTTCAAAACACATAAGGTAAACACTGAGAAGAGAAATAGAAACATACACCATAATAGTTGGAGACTTCAATTTCCCACTCTCATTAATGGACAGAACATCCAGACGGAGGATCAATAAAGAAACAGGGAATTGGAATAATACAATAAATGGGCTAGACTTAACAGATATATATAGAACATTACACCCCACAACAGCAGGATACATCTTTTTCACAAGTACTCATGGATCATTCTCAAGGAAAGATCATATGCTGGGCAAAAAGCAAGTCTCAACAAATTTTAAAAGATTCAAATCATACAAAACACTTTCTCAGATCATAAAGGAAAAAAGCGAGAAATCAATAATAGGCAGATTGCCAGAAAACTCACAAATATATGGAGGCTCAACAACACACTCTTAAACAACCAGTGGGTCAAGGAAATCAGTAAATATCTCAAGGCAAATGAAAACGAAAACACAACATATCAAAATTTATGGGATGCAACAAAGGCAATGCTAAGAGGGAAATTTATTGCCCTAAATACCTATATCAAAAAAAAAGAAAGAGCAAAAATCGAGGAACTAACTGTCCACTTGGAAGAACTGGAGAAAGAACAGCAAACTAATCCCAAATCAAGCAAAAGGAAAGAAATAATGAAGATTAGAGCAGAAATAAATGAAATTGAGAACATGAAAACAATCGAGAAAATCAACAAAACCAGAAGTTGGTTCTATGAGAAAATCAATAAGATGGTTGGACCCTTAGTGAGGTTGACAAAAAGAAGAGAGAGGATGGAAATAAATAAAATCAGAAATGGAAGAGGAAATATAACCACTGACCTCACAGAAATAAAGGAAGTAATGAGAGGATACTATGAACAACTTTATGCTAATAAATTCAACAATGTAGATGAAATAGACAACTTCCTAGAGAGACACGAACAACCAACATTTACTC
Source organism: Tamandua tetradactyla (assembly GCF_023851605.1). NCBI lineage: Eukaryota > Metazoa > Chordata > Mammalia > Pilosa > Myrmecophagidae > Tamandua > Tamandua tetradactyla. The sequence continues at coordinate 784,889 of NC_135335.1, read as the reverse complement.
AAGAAGAAACAGGCAACCTCAACAAACCAATCACAAGTAAACAAATTGAATCAGCCATTAAGAAGCTCCCCCAAAAGAAAAGTCCAGCACCAGATGGCTTCACATGTGAATTCTACCAAACATTCCAGAAAGAATTAGTACCAATCCTGCTCAAACTTCAAAAAAATTGAAGAGGACAGAAAACTACCTAACTCATTCTATGAAGCCAACATCATCCTCATACCAAAACCAGAGAAAGATATTACAAGAAAAAAAAGAAAACTACAGACCAATCTCTCTAATGACTTTGATGCAAAAGTCCTCAAAAAAATACTTGCAAATCAAATCCAGCAGCACATTAGAAAAATTACACACCATGACCAAGTAGGATTCACCCCAGGTATGCAAGGATAGTTCAACATAAGAATATCACTTAATGCAATATACCATATCAACAAATCAAAACAGAAAAACCACATGATCATCTCGATTGACGCAGAAAAGGTATCTGACAAAATTCAATATCTTTTCTTGTTGAAAACACTTCAAAGCATAGGAATAGAAGGGAACTTCATCAACATAATAAAGGAAATATATGAAAAACCCACAGCTAACATCATCCTCAACAGGGAAGAACTGAAAACCTTCCCCCTAACATCAGGAACAAGACAAGGATGTCCACTATCGCTTTATTCAACATTGTGTTGCAAGTTTTAGCCAGAGCAATTAGACAAGAAAAAGAAATACAAGGCATCAAAATTGGAAAGGAAAAAGTAAAACTCTGTTTGCAGATGATATTGTACTCTATGTCAAAAACCCTGAAAAATAGACAGCAAAACTATTAGAGCTAATAAATGAGTACAGCAAAGTGGTAGGTTACAAGATCAACACTCAAAAATCTGTAGTGTTTGTATACACTAGTAATAAACAATCTGAGGGGGAAATCAAGAAAAAAAATTCCATTTATAATTGCAATCAAAAGAATAAAATATTTAGGAATAAATTTAACTAAAGATACAAAAGACCTATACATAGAAAACTATAAGAAATTGTCAAAAGAAATCACAGAAGACCTAAAAAAAATGGAAGGGCATACCATGTTCATGGATTGGAAGACTAAATATAGTTAAGATATCAAGTCTACCTAAACTGATTTACAAATTCAATGCAATACTAATTAAATCCCAAAAACTTACTTTTCACAAATAGAAAAACCAATAACCAAATTTATCTGGAGGGGCAGGGTGCCCTGAATAGCTAAAAATATCCTGAGAAAGAAAAATGAAGTCGGAGGTCTCACACTACCTGACTTTAAGACATATTATGAAGCTACAGTGATCAAAACAGCATGGTACTGGCATAAAGATAGATATACTGAACAATGGAATTGAATAGAGTGTTCAGATGTAGACCCTCTCATCTATGGACAATTGATCTTTGATAAGGCAGTCAAGCCAACTCACCTGGGACAGAACAGTCTCTTCAATAAATGATGCCTAGAGAACTGGATATTCACATGCAAAAGAATGAAAGAGGATCCATACCTCACACCCTATACAGAAATTAACTCAAAATGAATCAAAGACCTAAACACTATATCTAAGACCATAAAACTTTTAGAAGAAAATGCAGGGAAATATCTTATCAATCTTATAATAGGAGGTAGCTTCCTAGACCTTACAACAAAGAACGAGCATGGAAGAAAGAAAGAAATTAAGGGGAACTCCTCAAAATCAAACAGTTTTCTGCATCAAAGATCTTCATCAAGAAAGTAAAAAGACAGCCTACACAATGGTAGACAATATTTGGAAATGATATATCAGATAAAGATCTATTATCCAGAATATAAAAAGAGATTGCTCAACTCAACAACAAAAAGACAGACAACCCAATTACAAAATGGGCAAAAGACATGAACAGACACTTCTCAGAAGAGGAAATACAAATGGCCAAAAGGCACATGAAAAGATGCTCAATTTCCCTGGCTATTAGGGAAATGCAAACCAAACCATGATGAGATATCATCTCACACCCACCAGAATGGCCATTATCAATAAAACAGAAAATGACAAGTGCTGGAGAGGATGCGGAGAAAGAGGCACACTTATCCACCGTTGGTTGGAATGTCAAATGGTACAACCACTGTAGAAGACAGTGTGGCAGCTCCTCAGGAAGTAAGTATAGAATTGCCATATGACCAGGCAAAACCACTGCTAGGTATTTATTCAGTGGACATGAGGGCAAGAACACAAACGGACATTTGCACACAAATGTTTATAGCAGCATTATTTACAACCAATAGATAGAAACAGCCCAAATGTCCATCAACAGAAGAGTAGCTAAACAAGCTGTGGTATATACATACGATGGAATATTATGCAGCTGTAAGACAGAATAAAGTTATGAAGTATGTAACAACATGGATGGACCTTAAGGACATTATGCTGCGTGAGATTAGCCAGAAACAAAAGGACAAATACTGTATGGTCTCACATATGTCAATATGAACTGACATTAGTGAATAAACTTGGAATTTCATTGGTAACAGAGACCATCAGGAGATAGAAATAGGGTAAGCTATTGGGTAACTGGACCTGAAGGGTTACAGATTGTGCAACAGGACCAATGGTAAAAACTCAGAAACAGATACCACAATACTACCTAACTGTAATACAATTATGTTAAAACACTGAATGCAGCTGAATGTGAGAATGATAGAGGGAGGAGGGCTGGGGGCACAAATGAAATCAGAAAGAAAGACGTTAAGGACTGAGATGGTATAATCTAGGAATGCCTAGTGTGTATAATGATAGTGACTAAATGTACAAATGTTAAAAATGTTTTTGCATGAGGAAGAACAAAGGAATATCATTACTTCAGGGTGCTGAAAGCAGATAATAGATGTTTTAAAATTTTAACTTATGTGTGAGACTTAGGCAAAAAAAATGTTTATTTGGTACAAAATTTGTATTTTGATTAGTGCATTTTCTAATATAACTTATGTGGAAAGCTTAATTGAAGACCATAAGTATATGGAACCTTGAGTAGGGCATAAGATTTTGTTTGTTCGTCCAGAGTGATGCCCCGATAAATTCCAGAGTGATTTGAACAGTAATAAAAAGGTATTTGCAAAGTTCCCTTGGGGGAATAGCGAAAAAGGGGTAAAATTCAACTTCTCCATGTGGAGAATTCCTGATGTTCTCACAAGCAGTGGGGACAACCAAAGCAATAGGCTGAGCCCTCAATGTTGGGGTTTGTTCATATGAAATTTATCCCTGCAAAGGATAGGCTAAGCCTACTTAAAATCAGACCTGAGAGTCACCCCCAGAAAACCTCTTTTGTTGCTCAGATGTGGCTTCTCTCTCTCCTTCTAAGCGCAACTCTGCAAAGAGAATCATTACCCTTCCCCCTACATGGGACATGGCATCCAGGGGTGAAAGTCTCCTGGCCAACATGGGACATGACTCTTAGGGATGAGCCTGGCCCTGGCACCATGGGCTCGACAATACCTTCCTGACCAAAAGCGGGAAAAGAAATGTAACAAAAGGCATCAGTGGCTAGGAGAGATCAAATGGAGCCAAGAGGCTCTTCTGGAGGCTACTCTTAGGCAAGCTTCAGCTAGATATTACTAATTTCCACGGTTTGCCAAACCCCAACCAACAGTATTATCGTTAACTCTTAAGAACACCTACAGCTCTATCTGAGACTCTATAAAGGTTTCACTCACTAAGTTTACTTTTCAGAAACCTAAAACCTGGATGGTTCCTAGGCAGATAAACCTTGAAACATAGAGTTACCGCCCTCCCCATATACCTACTAGTTCCAGCCCCCTATCTCATATTGTCAACAGCCCTCTACAACATGAAAAAATTAAAAAGGGCATAGTCCAAATATTCCTAAAGACTGGGAGAAGGATCAAAGGAGAAGGAAGAGTTATAATAGAGAAGACAGGATTTAACAAATAAGTATGACTGCTGAATCATTATACAGATATTTCTTTTAGTCACCAGTGTCTCAGAGCAGCTAGAAGGAAACACCTGAAATGGTGGAAGTGTAATTTACACCAAACTTTGAAATCTGTTCTGTAATTACTCGTTAAAATGTACTTTGAAATTTATTGCTTTTTTGTATATATGTTACATTTCACAATAAAAAATGTTTAAAAAAGTTGCGTTAGATGTCCAACTATCCTTCAAGAGATGAAAAACCACAATATAAAAGTTTTCTTCTAAGTGAAAAACAATCATGTACTCATTTTATATTTTAAAAGGTGGAATATAAAACTAATTGAAAGATAAGCATACAGGTTTACAGTTGCCACCCCTGACACGGGTGGTCCTGGCTTCCAGACAGGATTTCCTGGAGCGCAGAGGCAGAAAGCACATCTCCATGTCCCTATTAACCCTGACTTCTCACAAGCAGGAAAAGTACTCTGGTCATGGGATTTTTAGGGTCAAACTCTTCCTAAGTTTAAACACTGGGTTCAATTTCCTTGTCTACATGAAAACTACAGAAACCAAAAGCATGTCAAATGAATCAATGAAAATTAATTTTCAAATCTCCTTCCCACAGCTATAACCTACTTTAAGTTTTAGTAAACCTCCAAAGAAAAGGTTTTAGATATTTTATATCTTTATCCTTGACAATAAATACAAAAATCTAATCTCTTTAAAAATTAACACCTGGGTGTCTATTCATCTCAAAGCTGAATAAAGGACTTGGAAACCTTAGAAGAAAGAAATCTGTCAACTTAAACAAAAACACATTAAATGTGGACTTTCACATGCTCCATCCTTTTTAACGTAATAACCCAATGACATGGTCACTCATGCTTTTGGGGCATCTCATCCTGCCTCTTTCAACAGTGACTGTAGCAAAAATGAGTCCAAGATAACGGTTTTGCAGGGATGAGGGAAACAGGCCACCAGCCCTGCTGAGAAGCACTGCTCCTGCTTCCAGGAGGCAGCTAGGCTGCCAGGCTGACCATCTGTCTACAAGTGGCCACTTCGGGAGGGCCTTCCAGGAAGGGGCTGTGTTACATGCAGCCAGTGCTGGGGACCTAGACAGAGATAGGCAGGTTTCAAAACTGGCAGGCTCTGACACGAGGGCGGCAGGCCTTGGGATCGGATACCCATGGAGAAGGCAGGTGAGTACCTGACCAGCCCCGTCAGACCCTATTCTACCCAGTGAGAGGCTCACTGTTGAAAAAGAAGAGGAGTAACCTCAAGGCCTCTCCTGAGCGCAGGGATGTGCCCGAAGAGTAAGCCACACTCTTTCGGCTTGCTTGTTGGCACCTTTTCCCCCTGCCTCTTAGTTGGTGATCTGCACTCTGTAAACATTAGATGACATTCAAACAGAAGAACAGGACAAGATATCAAGGATGGACGAGTCAGACATCACTGACAGGAAGACTCTCCCAGCAACACCTGCTCTACGGAAAGCACTAGAATCGCCCTCACCAGATGCAGGAGTTACTCCTCCTCAATGGCCCCCACAATCCAGGCCAAGTTTCCTTACTATGTGTGGCATTAACTGAATTTAGCTGTGAAAAACGTCTTATGTCTTTCGTCATGAGGGGGATGCAAACGAATCACAACTGCATGCCACTATACAATCCCCACAACCACAAGGGAGCAAGAGCAGGGAGGAAACTGTTAGAGGGAATGGAAACAACACAGCTACTTTAGCGCACAGGTTGGCAGGCCCTCAAAAAGGGGGCTAATCACCCTCCACATGATGCGACATTCCACCTCTAGGAATGAAATGTGCCTCCCGCAGGACTCAGGCAGAAGCACTCACTAGAACCGAGAAAGGGACGTGACCCAAGCGCCCATTACCCAGTGACAGGACATGCGAGCTGTGACACAGAGGTCTCCGGAAGACCTAGTGCCGCACCATTACCAGCCTGGACGTCCCCAGAAGCCAGCACAGGACACACTCAGCACACAAGTGCTCAGGTTACTTAAAACATCTACCAGGCCAGAATCTTGGTAAGAGGAAACAGCCGCATTTGATTAGTGATTATTTCAACTCCAGGAAAAGAAATGTTCCCAGGAGGGGCCCACACTCTCTGTACCAACTGAATGTGTACCATCCCAGCAACTCAAGAATAACCCATGGCTGAGCCTTAAACATTATTAATTCTGACAGAACCTTAAACATTATTAATTCTGACAGAGCAAACATTATTAATTCTGATAGAGCCACAATAGTAACTGTTTACTAAACCAAAGAACTTTACTTTGGTTTGAGGTAAAAAAAAAGTAATAGTAATAACAAAAATAAACAAGATATTAAAAGATTAGGTCCTTACTATATAAAATATACAACAGGACATTTCATGGAAAAAGTTAAACACACTTACCTTTAAATTTTGATCTAATATTTGCCAATTCTTTGTTTATCCTCTTTATTTCTGCTTCTTTGCTTTTGCCTAAAAAAAAAAGAAAAGAATAAAAACGCATTCTTACTGATTTCTAAAGAAATGCCCATTTCCCCATCATGGCAGGCAGCGATCACGGTGTTCAGGCGCAGCACCTCGGGCACAGGCCCAGCTGTGGGGAGCACACCCACCCCCCTTCCTTGCATGGTGGGCCAGGATGCCTGTGGCCTAAGGCAAAGGAGGATTCACGTACATGGTTGCCTTTTTCAGGGACTGAAGGAAGCACTCAAGATGCCTGCTAAATGTTTTCACAGAAATCATTATTTGCTTATAATAGTTTACTTCTCAAATTGATTTTCACTGCCAAAGATGACAGAAGTATAAAGTCTTAACTACTGTAGGCTTCCGATGAGATACATCAAGTACAATACCTGATAAGGGCACTTTGTTCTCAGTGAAGACTGAGAACTCTCCATTGTACAACACAGGGATCCAGGTAAATAATACATATTACAGCCAAATTCTGCTGCCTCCTAAATCTACCAATGAACTTGCATTAATTTGAGATGTGCATGCATATAATGCAACAGGCCAGGAATGAAGACTGAACCATATTCAGGTTTCCCCCACTGCGATGAGCTGTGAAAGCCAAGGCCCAGCACACAGGTGGTTTCACTAGGGTTATACAGCCCAAAGGGGGCTGCAAACATGTAATAAGTAAAGTAATAAGCCTTTACTTATTAGTAAAATTGTAATAAAAGATGCACCTCATTTAATGTGATAAGGTGGCGTATATAGAGACTGTCGGTTTATCACATAGAAAAAAACAAGTCTGTGTAAATGTAATACACTTCTGAAAGCCCAAGAAAGTTCACTGTTAAGGAGACGCTCTCTCAAGGTAAATGGTGGGTCACCGAGTCCATCTCCAGTGGGAGGGAGCACCCGTGCAGCCTGCCCACCCCAGGAGAGCCTGCCACTCCCTCCGCTGCCCCAGCCTGTGGGCTCCCCACTGCTGCTCTGGAAACAGAGGTCCCAACCCCTTCTCAGCCTTGGGGAACCAGCAGCACCCTCTTCCACACAGCCCACCCCTACCCCACCCTGACAGTCTCAACACACACCACCTTATCACATTAAATGAGGTGCATCTTTTATTACAATTTTGCTAACAGGTAAAGGCTTCATACATGTTAAATAAAAGGGACATTTTACATTGGGAGGCACGGGAGGCAGCAAAAAGTGGAAACAATGTAAATGAGCAAAATAAACTTTCAAAGCATTATCTAAGGTTGGTAAATCAATAAATAAAAGTACATAATTTAGAATTACAGAGGTAACCTCCAGAAGAAACAAACAAATGGTTAAAAAGCATAATCCTCTGTAGAGCACGACCAGGGCTGGAAAAAGAAGCAACCACGTTTTGTTTTCCCTTATTTTGTAGTTGGAGAATGGAGTTTAACAGCTTTACAAATGCAGATTTTCTTCTTTGATACTAGACCAAAACTCAACAAGCGGTAGTTGATAAAGATTAGTTACAATGTGGAATCTGGAACCTTATCAATGAAATTTTTCTATACTTTTACATTAAAATCCACTGCTCAGGGGAGAAGGGACCAAGATGGCGGTTTAGCAATGTGCGCATTTTAGTTCATCCTTCAGAACTACTACTAAATAACCAGAAACAGTACAGAACAGCTCCCGGAGCCACGACAGTGACCAGACACACAACGTACCCCAGTCTGGACCAGCTGGACCGGCTGCGAGCCTCCCCAGAACCATGAGTTCCCCAAGCTGCGGCAGCTGATGCCCGGCACCCCTCCCACACAGGCGGCTTCCCAGAGGGAAAGGAAAGAGACTCTAACAGTAGCAGGGGTTGAGTCCAACCAAACACCAATTGTGGCATTAATTAACAAATTATGACTACTAAAAATGGGGCAGAGGTCGCTTATTGGGCTAATGGAAAAAGAGGAAAGGGGAAGAAACGGAGGTTTTTGTGGCTGTGTTTCTACAGAGACGTGGCTGCCTCTGGATTCAGCAGTGGGACTTCTTCGGCTGCAACTGTCACAGGCATAGGCAGAAACGGACTGCTTTCAGGGCTGTCTCCCGCCTGTGCCTTCCCCAAAGGAGGGGTGAAGCCCAACTCAGGTGGAATCCCTCTCTCAAGGAATTCAGACACCAGGGCTCGGTAATTTGAAGCCATTAAAACCAGCTGACAATCTCTCCTCGGTCTCCACCACACCCCCAACAGGGAGAGTCTGCCAAAGTTAAAGGTACCACATCATCTTATGCTGGTGGGACCTATAGGCAGACAAGCGCCACATACTGGGCAAGATAAAAAAAAAAACAGGGGGCGGGCCACAGTGGCTCAGCAGGCAAGAATGCTTGCCTGTCATTCCAGAGGACCCGGGTTCATTTCCCAGTGCCCGCCCATGTAAAAAAAAAAAAAAAAAGGTTAAAAAAAACAGAGACTTCACAGGAAACTCTTTCAACCTGCTGGGTCTCACCCTCAGGGAAAACTGACGCAGGTGACTCCTTCACCCTGATGGGAGTACAGTTTAGTCCAGGAAAACCCAGCTGGAGTCTGTAATACCTACGTAGACCCTCCTAAGGGTAGGGAGGAAAAAGGCACCATACAAGCAGGGCAAGAAACAAGAAAACAAGAACTGAAAAATTATCCTCTGTTAAACAAAACCTAAGCTAGAGGTCCAGAAAAAGCTGAACTGAAGGTCAAAGAACAGACAGACAATAAATTCATCTACCAAGAAAACCCTAGGTAAGAGAAGTGAAAGCAATCTCCAGAATAAACTAATTAAGGTAATTAAATGTCCAGATGCCAGCAAAAAATAACAAATCACACCAGGAAAACTGAAGGTATGGCCCAGTCAAAGGAACAAAGGAATAGTTCAAATGAAATACAGGAGCTGAAACAACTAATTCAGAATATACAAAGAGACATGGAAAACCTCATCAAAAACCAATCAAAGAATTGAGGGAGGATATGAAGAAGGCAAGGAATGAACAAAAAGAAATGGAAAGTCTGAAAAAACAAATCACAGAACTCATGGGAATGAAAGGTACAGCAGAAGAGATGAAAAAAACAACGGAAACCTACAATGGTAGATTTCAAGAGACAGAGGTTAGGATTAGTGAACTGGGGGATGGAACATCTGAAATCCAACAAGAAACAGAAACTATAGGGGAAATGGTGGGAAAATATGAGCAGGGAATTAGGGGATTGAATGATAATATGAAGTGCACAAATATATGTGTTGCGGGTGTCCTGGAAGAAGAAGAGAAGGGAAAAGGAGGAGAAAAACTAATGGAAGAAATTATCACTGAAAATTCCCCAACTCTTATGAAAGACCTAAAATTACAGATCCAAGAAGTGCAGCGTACCCCAAAGAGAATAGATCCAAATAGACGTTCTCCAAGACACTTACTAGTCAGAATGTCAGAGGTCAAACAGAAAGAGAGGATCCCGAAAGCAGCAAGAGAAAAACAATCCATCACATACAAGGGAAACCCAATAAGACTATGTGTAGATTTCTCAGCAGAAACCACGGAGGCAAAAAGACAGTGGGATGATATATTTAAATTACTAAAAGAGAAAAACTGCCAACAAAGAATTCTATCCCAGCGAAGTTGTCCTTCAAAAATGAGGGAGAAATTAAAACATTTTCAGACAAAAAATCACTGAGAGAATGTGTGACCAAGAGACCAGCTCTGCAAGAAATACTAAAGGGAGCACTAGAGACAGCTATGAAAAGACAGGAGAGAGAGGTGTGGAGAAGAATGTAGAAAGAAGGAAAATTAGATATGACATATAAAATACAAAAGGCAAAATGGTAGAGGAAAGTACTACCCAAACAGTAATAACACTAAACGTTAATGGATTGAACTCCCAAATCAAAAGACATAGACTGGCAGAATGGATTAAAAAACAGGATCCTTCTATATGCTGTCTACAGGAAACACATCTTAGACCCAAAGATAAACAGAGATTGAAAGTGAAAGGTTGGGAAAAGATATCTCATGCAAATAACCAGAAAAGAGGAGGAGTAGTTATACTAATATCCAACAAGTTAGACTTCAAATGTAAAACAGTTAAAAGAGACAAAGAAGGATACTATGTACTAATAAAAGGAACAATTCAGCATGAAGACATAACAATCATAAATATCTATGCACCGAACCAGAATATCCCAAAATACATGAGGCAAACACTGCAAACACTGAAAAGGGAAATAGACACATCTACCATAATAGTTGGAGACTTCAATTCCCCACTCTCATCAATGGACAGAACATCTAGACAGAAGTTCAATAAAGAAACAGAGAATTTGAATATTACAGTAAATGACCTAGACTTAACAGACATTTATAGGACATTACACCCCACAACAGCAGAATACACCTTTTTCTCAAGTGCTCATGGATCATTCTCAAAGATAGACCATATGCTGGGTCACAAAGCAAGTCTCAACAAATTTAAAAAGATTGAAATCATACACAACACTTTCTCATATCATAAAGGAATGACGTTGGAAATCAATAATAGGCAGAGTGCCAGAAAATTCACAAATACATGGAGGCTCAACAGCACACTCTTAAACAACCAGTGGGTCAAGGAAGAAATTACAAGAGAAATCAGTAAATATCTCGAGGCGAATGAAAATGAAAACACAACATATCAAAACCTATGGGACTCAGCAAAGGCAGTGCTAAGAGGGAAATTTATTGCCCTAAATGCCTATATCAAAAAAGAAGAAAGGGCAAAAATTCAAGAATTAATTGTCCACTTGGAAGAACTGGAGAAAGAACAGCAAACTAACCCCAAAGCAGGCAAAAGGAAAGAAATAACAAAGATTAGAACAGAAATAAATGAAATTGAGAACATGAAAACAATTGAGAAAATCAATAAAACCAGAAGTTGGTTCTATGAGAAAATCAATAACATTGATGGACCCTTAGCAAGATTGACAAAAAGAAGAAGAGAGAGGATGCAAATAAATAAGATCAGAAATGGAAGAGGAGACATAACCGCTGACCCCACAGAAATAAAGGAGGTAATAACAGGATACTATGAACAACTTAATGCTAATAAATACAACAATGTAGATGAAATGAACAACTTGCTAGAAACGCATAAACAACCAACTCTGACTCAAGAAGAAATAGATGACCTCAACAAACCAATCACAAGTAAATAAACTGAATCAGCCGTTAAGAAGCTCCCCAAAAAGAAAAGTCCAGGACCAGATGGCTTCACATGTGAATTCTACCAAACATTCAAGAAAGAATTAGTACCAACCTGCTCAAACTCTTCAAAAAAATTGAAGTGGAGGAAAAGCTACCTAATTCATTCTATGAAGCCAACATCACCCTCATACCAAAACCAGGCAAAGATATTACAAAAAAAGAAAACTACAGACCAATCTCTCTAATGAATATAGATGCAAAAATCCTCAATAAAATTCTAGCAAATCGAATCCAGCAACACATTAAAAGAATTATACATCATAACCAAGTAGGATTCATCCCAGGTATGCAAGGATGGTTCAACATAAGAAAATCAATTAACGTAATACACCATATCAACAAATCAAAGCAGAAAAAGCACATGATCATCTCGATTGATGCAGAGAAGGCATTTGACAAAATTCAACATCCTTTCCTGTTGAAAACACTTCAAAGGATAGGAATACAAGGGAACTTCCTTAAAATGATAAAGGGAATATATGAAAAACCCACAGCTAACATCATCCTCAATGGGGAAAAACTGAAAACTTCCCCCTAAGATCAGGAACAAGACAAGGATGTTCACTATCATCACTGTTATTCAACATTGTGTTGGAAGTTCTAGCCAGAGCACTTAGACAAGAAAAAGAAATACAAGGCGTCAAAATTGGAAAGGAAAAAGTAAAACTATCACTGTTTGCAGATGACATGATACTATAATGTCGAAAACCCGGAAAAATCCACAGTAAAACTACTAGAACTAATAAACTAGTATAGCAAAGTGGCAGGTTACAAGATCAACACTCAAAAATCTGTAGTGTTTCTATACACTAGTAATGAACAAGCTGAGGGGGAAATCAAGAAACGAATTCCATTTACAATTGCAACTAAAAGAATAAAATACTTAGGAATAAATTTAACTAAAGAGACAAAAAACCTATACAAAGAAAACTACAAAAAACTGTTAAAAGAAATCACAGAAGACCTAAATAGATGGAAGGGCATACCGTGTTCATGGATTGGAAGACTAAATATAGTTAAGATGTCAATCCTACCTAAATTGATTTACAGATTCAATGCAATACCAATCAAAATCCCAACAACTTACTTTTCAGAAATAGAAAAACCAATAAGCAAATTTATCTGGAAGGGCAGGGTGCCCCAAATTGCTAAAAGTATCTTGAGGAAAAAAAACGAAGCTGGAGGACTCACACTGCCTGACTTTAAGGCATATTATGAAGCCACAGTGGTCAAAACAGCATGGTATTGGCATAAAGATAGATATATTGACCAATGAGTCAAATAGAGTGCTCAGATATAGACCCTCTCATCTATGGACATTTGATCTTTGATAAGGCAGTCAAGCCAACTCACCTGGGACAGAACAGTCTCTTCAATAAATGGTGCCTAGAGAACTGGATATCCATATGCAAAAGAATGAAAGAGGACCCGTATCCCACACCCTATATAAAAGTGAACTCAAAATGGATCAAAGATCTAAACATTAGGTCTAAGACCATAAAACAGTTAGAGGAAAATGTAGGTAGATATCTTATAAATCTTATAATTGGAGGCAGTTTTATAGACCTTACACCTATAACAAGAGCACTGAAGAAAGAAAGAAAGAAATGGAAACTCCTCAAAATTAAACACTTTTGCACATCAAAGAACTTCATCAAGAAAGTAAAAAGACAGCCTACACAATGGGAGACAATGTTTGGAAACGACATATCAGATAAAGGTCTAATATCCAGAATTTACAAAGAGATTGTTCAACTCAACAACAAAAAGACAGCCAATCCAATTACAAAATGGGAAAAAAGACTTTAACAGACAACTCTCAGAAGAGGAAATACAAATGGCCAAAAGGCACATGAACAGATGCTCAACGTGTCTGGCCATTAGAGAAATGCAAATCAAAACCACAATGAGATATCATCTCACACCCACCAGAATGGCCATTATCAACAAAACAGAAAATGACAAGTGCTGGAGAGGATGTGGAGAAAGAGGCACACTTATTCACTGTTGGTGGGAATGTCAAATGGTGCAATTGCTGTGGAAGGCAGTTTGGCAGTTCCTCAAAAAGCTGAATATAGAATTGCCATATGACACAGCAATACCACTGCTAGGTATCTACTCAGAAGACTTAAGGGCAAAGACACAAACGGACACTTGCACACCAATATTTATAGCAGCATTATTTACAATTGCAAAGAGATGGAAATAGCCAAAATGTCCATCAACAGACAAGTGGCTAAACAAACTGTGGTATATACATACGATGGAATATTATGCAGCTTTAAGACAGAATAAACTTATGAAGTATGTAACAACATAGATGGACCTTGAGAACATTAGGCTGAGTGAGAGTAGCAAAAAACTAAAGGACAAATACTGTATGGTCTCACTGATATGAACTGACATTAGTGAATAAACTTGGAAAATGTCGTTGGTAACAGAGACCATCAGGAGATAGAAATAGGGTAAGATATTGGGTAATTGGAGCTGAAGGGATACAGATTGTGCAACAGGACTGGATACAAAAACTCAGAAATGGACAGCACAATACTACCTAACTGTAACATAATTATGTTAAAACACTGAATGATGCTGCATGTGAGAATGATAGAGGGAGGACGGCTGGGGACATAAATGAAATCAGAAAGAAAGATAGATGTTAAAGACTGAGATAGTATAATCTAGGAATGCCTAGAGTGTATAATAATAGTGAAATGTACAATGTACAAATTTTAAAAATGTTTTTGCATGAGGAAGAACAAAGGAATGTCATCATTGCAGGGTGCTGAAAATAGATGGTAATTAATATTTTAAAATGTCACCTTCTGTGTGAGACTAAAGCAAAAAATGTTTGTTACAAAATTTATATTTTGACTAGGGCATTTCCAAATATAACTTATGTAGATAGTTTGATTCAACACCATAAGTACTTGGAATCTCAAGTAGGACATGAGATTTTGTTGGTTTGTCCAGAGTGATGCCCCGATGAATCCGAGAGTGATTCGATCAGTAAGTGGAAAAGTATTTGCAAAGCCCCCTTTGGGGAATGGTGAGAGTGGGGAGAAATTCAACTTCCCCAAGTTGAATTCTTGATATTCTCACAAGCAGTGTGGACAACCAAAGCTACAGGCTGAGCCCCCAGTCTTGGGGTTTGTTCATATGAAACTTAACCCCACAAAGGATAGGTCAAGTCTACTTAAAATGTAGGCCTAAGAGTCACCCCCAAGAGAGCCTCTTTTGTTGCTCAGAAGTGGCCTCTCTCTCCAGCCAACACGACGAGCAGTCTCTCCACCCTCCCCCTCTCTGCGTGGGACATGACTCCCAGGGGTGTGGACCTTCCTGGCAACGTGGGACAGAGATCCTGGAATGAGCTGAGACTCAGCATCAAGGGACTGAGAAAAACCCTAGAATGAGCTGAGAATTAACATCAAGGGATTGAGAGAAACTTCTCGACCAAAAGGGGGAAGAGTGAAATGAGACTAAGTGTCAATGGCTGCGAGATTCCAAACAGAGTCGAGAGGTTATCCTAGAGGTTATTCTTACACATTAAGTAGATATCACCTTGTTGTTCAAGATGTAGTGGAGAGGCTGGAGGGAACTGCCTGAAAATGTAGAGCTGTGTTCCAGTAGCCATGTTTCTTGATGATGATTGAACAATGATATAGCTTTCACAATGTGACTCTGATTGTGAAAACCTTGTGTCTGATGCTCCTTTTATCTACCATGTCAACATAAGAGTAGAACATATGGAATAAAAATAAATAATAGGGGGAACAAATGTTAAAATAAATTTAGTTTTAAATGCTAGTGATAAATGAAAGCGAGGGGTAAGGGGTATGGTATGTATAATCTTTTTTTTCTCTGTTATCGTTTTCTTTCTTTTTCTGTTGTCCTTTTATCTCTTTCTCTAAATCGATGCAAATGTTCTAAGAAGTGATGAAGATGCAACTATGTGATGATATTAAGAATTACTGATTATATATGTAGAATGGAATGATATCAATGTTTTGTTTTTTTAATTTTTTTTTAATTAATAAAAAAAAATCTACTGGTCATCTTGCACTGTGAATGGCTCTTTTACCCACAGGTAATTAGGAAAATATTCTTTCACTGTATTATCCAGAATTTCCATATATCAGCATATCATAAAATATTTTTTAAAAGCACATTCATTAAAAAAATAATAATAAATAATAAAAAGAGAAAACAAACAAAAAATCGCATTCATTAATTTCACCACCAATCTCATCAGAAAAGTTGTCACATATTCGGAAAGTATAAAGTTCATGGTGACAAATCCAAGTTTTCCAAAATTCTAACTTTCAAAATTTTATCACTGGCAAAAATGAGAGGCACACCGTTTATTTTCAAGAAAATGTCGGCTACTGCTCAAGTGTGAATAAGCATCATGTGTCTGCCAGTCATTCTTTATGAAAAAATGATATTCCATGCAGCTGGTTCAACCCAATCACACAAGTGCTTTTCCTTAGGACAACTGTTACACTCCAGTATGTAACGGCAATGCTCAGTAGATAATCTTGCACTTCATTATTCAGAATAGAAGAGATACTTATTACAAAGATGAGATTTAACAAAATTACAAGATAATTGATATAATGTTTAGTGCTTCATCCAGGACAGTCTTCTGTGAAGCAGGCTCTTGTGTTTTCGACTGTGAGAGTGTGGCAGGGAAGAAGACTGCAACGACACCTGCGTCGGGTTCAGTGCCACTGCCTTGATCCATGCTTTGGTGCCATCCATCTCCTCTACCATTACTCTAGCACCAATGGTGCAAACATTAATAAAGATGCTCCAGGATAAACTGTGAAATTCAAAAAAAGTTTTCATCCTTTTGAATATTTATCACTACTTGTATGTGTTGCCCAAGCATTCCCACAAAACAAAATGTCCTTCAAAGAGTAGTTGATGCTGATGCAGCAAGTCCAGCCAGGGCTGTAGATCTGCTCAGTTGTAAGGTAAAAGTGACATTCTGTAAGCAAGATACTAACTCAGTCTGTAAGTGCACAGCTACATCTTTAATTCAACAAGTCACAGTAACACCACAAGTGCCACTGCCTGATTTTTACGGACTATTCATCCAGTGGGCATTTAGCAACATCAGGACTTTACTGTTCTCTCAGCTAATGTGTGGGCTTCTCCAGCAAAGCAAGGTGATAACTTACCCTGAGAGAGGCTTCAGTGGCTTTTTCTTTTGAAAAAAAAATTTTTTTTTATTGTGAAATATAATATATATACAAAAAGCAAAAAGTTTTGAAGTACATTGTAACCAGCTATAGAACAAATTTCAGAGTTTGGTAGGGATCACAGTTTCACAATTTCAGATTTTTCCTTCCAGCTGCTCCAAAACATTCAGTGACTTTTCTATTTCTAGTTTGAAAACCTGGAACAATGTGTATACTTAAATGTTCAATTATTTTCTTCTTTAAACTCTCAATGGTGGTCTCAAAATGATGCTGCAACTTCACAGGAGTGTACAAAATGTTGTGCTGCATTAAGACATGGGGTATCAACCACATCTATAAAGCTGAGAGGAAGATAGCTTTCATTTATTTTATTTTTTCCATTTCTTACAAGTTTCAATACCTTTAACTATAAAGTTTGCAGCTGCAAGTTGAGAAAGTAAGGCTTCGAATCTCCCTTTTTCTAACCCAACAATCCATCTTCTTGTTGTATTTCCTGGAAGGCACCAAGAAAATGCTGCGATTTCAAAATAATGGTTCACTGGACAGCAATGAGGTTACAGAGACAACAGCAGAGATAACTGAAGAGGGCAGCTCTGTACCCGTCTCCTTCAGTGGGCGTAGAGGGGTCTGGGCGCTGGACCTGGCACCCACATCTCAGGAGAGGGAACCGAGAAGCTTGGAGAAAGGGAGTGAAGGGAAGGCTCAGAGACCAGCCAGGCTTCTCACAGTAGGGCCCCCACCACATGGGCCCCCACTTCATGAGCCCTGGCCAGGGTGCGGGGAGGCTGGACAGCCACTCACACCAGCCCACGTGGCTTCGAGAGGCTCCGGACAGCACCCCAACCCCCGCTGGGCCACTGCCTTCCCTCCTCTGCCCACCTACTCTCTGCCATGAAGCCCCCCTGACCCTGGCCCTGACCCCAACTCTGGCTGGGCTTCCTTACCCCACCCCGCCTGCCATGGACAGCAGGAGCTCCTGAGAAAGAAGAACGAGCAACGAGAAAGCCTCGCTGAAATATTTTTTTAAAGAACAGATTTTAAACTGCATATTTCAAACGCATACCAAACCTACCAGGGAATGTCAACCCCAAACAACCCCACCAAGACATACGCTAATAAAACTGCTAGACTTTAAAGAAAAGAAAAGAAAATCTTTGAGCATCAAAGAAAAAAGAGCAAATGGCTTATACGAGGCACAAAATCAGATCACGACCAGATTTTGACAGAAGTTTACACCAAAAGAAAGGGACCTGACAAATTTAAGATACCCAAGGAAAGAAATGTGAGATGAGAGTTTTTATATTCAACAAAATTCATCTTCAGGTATAAAGGGAACTCACCAACTTTATCAACACGTAAGAATGCAGAAAACAATGTTCTATAAGCTTTTTCTGGGGATTCTATGAGAGAATGAACTTCAGATATCCAAAATTACTAGAGACATCAAGATAAAAAATTACAGTGAGCATAAACTATCTGATGGGGGCTGCAAGGAAAATATGTAGGTTAGGGTTGGTAGCTCAGATCAAGTAGAGAAGGGAGACAGCTATTAAAAGCAGATAGATGCGATGGTAGTTGTACATTTTTTGTTTCCATGGAAATGTGACCCACCCAATTGTAGGTGGTAACTTCTCATTAAATGGTTTCCTTGGTGATGTGTTTTCCATGGGGATGTGTCTCCACCCTTTCAAAGTGAGTCACTTACTGGAGCCCTTTAAGAGGAAACTATTCTGGAAAAAGTTTTAGAACCACCAGAACTAACACAGCCAACAGAACAAACAGAGCCCTGGGGAAACCACTGAAGATTCCTGGAGAATCTTCTAGCAGACATCACCACGTGCCTTTCCAACTGAGGGAGAAACCCTGAACGTCATCGGCTTTCTTGACCAAGGTATCGTTCTCTGGATGCCTTAATTTGGACATTTATATAGCCTTGCCTTAATTCGGACATTTTCACAGCCTTAGAACTGTAAATTTGCAACTTAATAACTTCCCCTTTTTAAAAGCCGTTTCATTTCCATATTGCATTCTGGCAGCTTACAAACTAAAACAGTAACACAGTATTGTAAGTAATAGTCACAAAGTCAAGCGTGAATCTGGTTGAAAGAGGAAGGCTACGGGCATGTATGGCATCAGAAAGAAAGATAAAGGACAAAAACCAGGACTGTTAAACTTAGCAAAACCTAGAGCGGACAATGATAGTAGTTAATTGCACAAATATAAAAAAGTTTTTACATGAACAAGAACAAATATATATCACTATTACAAGGAGTTAAAACTGAGATGGTACATGAAAAATATATAATCAATGCAAACTAGGATCTATAGTTAACAGTAACACTGTAATATTCTTTCATTAATTGTAACAAAGGCAATATACTAACGCTAAATGTCAATAAATGGGGGGAGATAAAGGAGGGGTTTGGGATTCCTGTAGCTATTGTTTCTCCTTCTTTGTTTTCCTCTTCTTTCTTTGCAGAAGAAATGGAAATGTTCTCACAGACTACGTGGTAAAGGCATAACTTTGTGATTATACTGGGAGTCAGCAACTGTACTCTTGGGATGGACTGTAAGGTTTGTGAATAAAATTTAAAAAAAAAAAAATGAAGAACCACGGGAGAAGCTCCTGGTACCCTTGCCGGCTTTTCCCGCTCCCTGGGGCGATGTGCAGCAGGCCAGCACTCCTTTTTCATGGCCTAATTCCAGCTGGGAAAGATTTACCTAGGAAACTCTGCCCAGACTGGCATCCACCCCCATTCCCAGAATTTGCCCTCAGGGAAAAAGCAGCTCAGGACAAGCAAAACAGTATAGGACACAACTGAATCAGCTAGCCTGGGGCATGACATTCAGGGATGAAAGTCGATTGTGGGGATAAAAAAATATTTAAGCCCTCTAGCCACCTATATTCTGGAGCAGATAGAAGGAAAAATCTGAGAGGACCGTGTGGTAGCCCATGACAAATTCTGGGATCTGTCCTGTAACTACTTGTTGAAGACTGCTTTGAAAACTATTGCTTTTTTATTTCTTTGTTTTGTATATATGTTATATTATACAATAAAAAAGTTAAAAAAAATTGACTTGAAAGTCAAAATTATTCCTTGATCCATGAGCTGTAGAATAGATGTTGAATTAGCAGGCATGAAAACAATACTCACCTTATCACACATCCCCATCAGAGCTTTTGGGTGACCAGGTGTGTGGTCAACGCACGGCCATATTTTGAAAGGAATCCCTTTTTTCTAAGCAGTAGGGCTGAACAGTGGGCTTAATGCACTCAGTGAACTATGTTGTGAACTGATGTGCTATCACCCAAGCTCTGCTGCTGCACTGATAGAGCACAGGTATAGAATATTCACGATAAGTCTTAAGGGCCCTAGATTTACCTAGAATGGTAAATAAGCATTGGCTGCAT
The DNA here is from genome assembly GCF_023851605.1 of Tamandua tetradactyla. Classification (NCBI taxonomy): domain Eukaryota; kingdom Metazoa; phylum Chordata; class Mammalia; order Pilosa; family Myrmecophagidae; genus Tamandua; species Tamandua tetradactyla. The sequence continues at coordinate 764,656 of NC_135335.1, read as the reverse complement.
TTACCTAACAAGAGAGTCAGCCTGTCTTTTTATCACCTCAACCAACTTTTTTTTTCTTTTTCGTGAACAATAACACATACACAAAAAAGCAATAAATTTCAAAGCACAGCACCACAATTAGTTGTAGAACATATTACAGAGTTTGGCATGGGTTATAATTCCATAATTTAAGGTTTTTACTTCTAGCTGCTCTAAGATACTGGAGCCTAAAAGAGATATCACTTTACTGATACAGCAATCATATTCTTTTTTGCATGGGCAGGCACCAGGAATTGAACCTGGGTCTCCGGCATGGCAGGCGAGAACTCTGCCTGCTGAGCCATCGTGGCTCGCCTCATATTCATTTTTTAAATCCTATCTTCTCTGTATAACTTCACCATCACCTTCAATTTTTCTGTTCCTTTCTTTAGGGGTGTTTGGGCTATGGTCATTCTAACTTTTTCATGTTGGAAGGGGCTGTCACTAATATAGAGTAAGGAGATGGAACTATCTGATGTTTGGAGAGGCTGGGCCCTCTAGGTTTCAGGACTTATCTGGTCCAGAGACTCATCTGGAGGTTGTAGGTTTCTGGAAAATTACTCCAGTACATGGAACACTTGTGGAATCTTATCTATTGCCCTAGGTGTTCTTTAGGATTGGCTGGAATGTTCCTGGATGGGGGATGGCAAGTTATTATATGCAGTAATGTTTAACTGAAACTTGCCACTGATACTTTATTAGTTATACTCCTTTTCCCCCTTTCGGTAAGAACAGCATTGCTGATCCCACGGTGCCAGGGCCAGATTCATTGCTGGGAGTCATCTCCCATGCTGCCAGGGAGACTTTCACCCTGGATGTCATGTCCCATGTAGGGGGGAGGGCAATGGTTTCACTTGCAGAGTTGGGCTTAGAAAGAGCAAGGACACATCTGAGCAACAACAGAGGTCCTCCAGAAGTAACTCTTAGGCATGCCTATAGGTAGGCTAAGCTTCTCCACTACCTATATAAGCTTCACAAAAGCAAGCTCAAGATCAAGGGAATGGCCTATTGATTTGGGTGTCCCTAAAGTTTGACACAGTATCAAGGGATTTCCTGATGGTAAAGTTTAATAGTTCCATATTTTTTCTCCCATCCCTCAAGGGACTTTGCCAATACTTTTTTGATTGTCTGCTTAATATACTCTAGGATGTATCCAGGCATTACATTAGGCCATACAGGATTAAAGGACCTCTTCCTCATTCTGGACTCCCTGTGTTTCAACTGTTCAAATGAGCTATCCAGACAGGTTGAGTTAGATTATGTGCTATCGAAAATTTCAGTTCCAGACTAAACAAACATTTCTTCTTTTGGTCTCAAAGGGTATGTGTGGTTCTAAAATATAGAAATTGACTTCTTTACCCGTGTTCTGAATTACTTTAACTCCTATTTGATCAGCTTTGTTCTTATCTCTAAATATCAGTTTGCGTGTGTGTATGTGTGTGTGTGTGTGTGTGTGTGTATAAAACAGCCCCTCGAAATCCAGAAATAACAATTACCACTTTGGACTAATTGTGTCAGCTATAAAAGCTTACAATCTAGGCCCCTGACATTTCTTAAAAAATATTTTAATTTTGACTCGCAAGTCTTATTATTTAAGAAATATTTAGACTATTGCCATAGCTGCTTCCAATAGTTAGGTTCAGGCACCAGCTTGGCCAGGTGATGGTGCCCAGTTGTTCTATCACTGTGGACTTAAACCATCAGCCTGTGAATTTCATCCATGGCTGATTACATCCGCAGCTGGCTAAGGGGAATGCCTTCGCAATGGGTGATGTTTAATTTAAAATAACTAGAGGCTTAAAAGAGAGAGGTCAAAAAAGAGTTCAGCAGAGCTCAGGAGCACAGCCCAGATCAGCTCAGAGCTCAGAGCAGCTCAGACCCAGACATTTGGAGATGCCAAAAGGACACACCCTGTGCAAAGCCATTTGAACCCAGAAGCCAGGAGAGATGGCCAATAGCCATCGTCGTGTGCCTTCCCAAATTAGTACATTTGTAACTAAATAAATTCCCTTTATAAAAACCAGCTCATCTCTGGTGGATTGCATTCCAGCAGCATTAGCAAGCTAAAACACAGCCAAAGATAGCGATTCCTCCAACGGATCTGGACAAAGTAAACAGAAAACCTTCTGGAAAGAACTCACCATTCTAGATGCTATTAAGAACATCTGTGATTCATGGGAGGTGGTCAAAATATCAACATTAACAGGAGTTTGGAAGAAGTTGATTCCAACCCTCATGGACCACTTTGAAGGGGTCAAGGCTTCAGGGGTGGAGGTAATTGCAGATGTGGTGGAAACAGCAAGAGAACTAGAATTAGAAGCAGAGCCTGAAGATGAAAATGAAGTGCTACAATTTCATGATAAAAGCTTAACAGATAAGGAGTCGCCTCTTGTGGATGAGCAAAGAAAGTGGTTTCCTGAGACAGAATCTACTCCTGGTGAAGCTGCTGTGAATACTGCTGAAATGACAACAACAGAGAGTCAATAAAGCAGCATCAGAGTTCCAAATTTGAAAGAAGTTCCATTACAGACAAATGCTATCAAACAACATCACACGCTACAGGGAAATCTTTCCTGAAAGGAAGAGTCAATCAATGCAGGGAACTTCACTGTCATCTTATTTTAAGAAATTGCCAGGTGGTGCGTTGGTGGCTCAGTGGCAGAATTCTCGCCTGTCATACCAGAGACCCGGTTTCGATTCCCGGTGCCTGCCCATGCAAAAAAAAACAAAAAAAAAGAAATTGCCACAGCCACTTCAACCTTCAGCAACCACCACTCTGATCAGTCAGCAGCAATCAATATTGAGGCAAGACCCTCCACCAGCTTTCCCTCTAAGGTCTGGAACAAGGCAAGGATGCCCACTGTGACCAACCTTAGCCAACACTGTACTAGAAGTTCTGGCCAGAATTATTAGGCAAGAAAAAGAAATAAAAGACATGCAAATTGGAAAAGAAGAAATAAAATTTTCCCTATTTGCAGATGACATGATCCTGCATACAGAAAATCTTGAAAATTCCACAAAAAAGTTACTAAGCCAATTAACAAAATCAGCAAAGCGGCAGGGTGCAAGACACATTACTAGAATAAAAATTTAAAAAACAAAAGCCATAGGACGGTACAATACAAGCAGGGACCCTAATGTAAACTATGGACTATAGTTAACAGTACAATTATAACAATTTATTTTAATCAATTGTAACAAAGGTACCACACTAATACAAAGAGTTAATGATGGGGGGGTAGAGTATGGGAACCCCATATTTTCTGCTTGATGTTTCTGCAAAACTCCAACTTCTCTGAAAACAAATCTAAACTAAATAAGCAAACAAGAAAGAATGAGAAGTTTTCAATAGAGGGGAAAAAATACTAAAATAACTGTGCCACTGCCGTGCCATGAAGTGTGTTTAGAGACTAAATCTACTCGAATGCAAGTCAACAAATGTTGTGGAAGAAATAAGTTTGTAAGACTCTTAATTTATTAAGAAGCAAATGGGTGAATATTATATTAATAACTACTAAATTTTTTACAAAGTATGACATGTACAGAAATGGGCAAGATGAAACTGTAGGTTTAGGGATACACTCTTGGGAAAGAAATGCATAAGGACACACAGGGGGCCCAGGACGGAAGTGCCTGAGGGGGGATGTGGTGGTGGGCCAGCTCCTGATAGAGTTTCCAGGATGAGGCCAGAGTTCGGGTCCTTGACCTGGGTGGCAGGGACACGGTTAAGTGCCTTATAACAACTCACTCTTCATTAAACATGTGCTTTGTGTGGTTTTCTCCATTTGTGCTTTATTTTACCAAAATAATAAAAATAAAAGAAAGAAAAACTAAGAGTAGGCTTCCTGGTGAGGCACTGGATTCCCCAACTCCAGGAAATGTTGAAGTTACACCTGACAGCTACTTCCCCTTCTTTAAGTCCCAGGCTCCTCTGAGTACAGGGGAACAGCATGCAGGCCCTGCCTGCTCTGGGCCCTGTCCACCTGCTCACTGCCCTTTCCTCAAGGGACAGACTCAAAGGGATTCATCGAAACTCCCAACATGCCCCACATCCCCCTCTAGACTTCAGCATTCTATGTCCTCTACCGTCAACTTCCCTTCCATACTTTCCACTCATCCCAGAGGCTGATGCCTCTCCCAAAAACCTCTCCTTTACCCTCCAGCTAGATCAGGTGACCGCCATCTGCTGCCCCAGGACACTGGGCTGGACCTTAATGCATCACCGCCCTGCCTCCTCTCACTGAACCCTCCTGTCCTCAAGTACACGGACAGTTACCGGGCTCAGAGACACCTTCCCCCACAAGGCTGCCAACCACAGCAGAAGCAAAGCTGGGTAGGGTGGCCACTGGACACCCCCAGCCCCTCTCCAAATGAACACTGGGTTTGCTCATTTGGAATACTGGCATCAAGGAAATCATGAGACCAGTGTAGACACCCAGACCTTGGAGGGCAAATGCACACCAGGGCAAGCGGGGTCCCCATCCTAAGAAATCAGTGGCCGACAACACTGGCTCAGCTCTCGGGTACTGGGGTCCAGCCAGGCTCAAATCTACACTGGACCCCTGGGGGAGAGCAATTCACCACCCAGAGGCGCCAGCCCCACTTTCCTGCACCATCAGGAAGATCCAGGAAGAAAAACCCCAGCACGCAGGTCCACAAACACCAGCCCCTCACACTAGCACTATACCCTGGAAGTGCCAAAAGGAAACGCCACCAAAACAAACTGCTGCACTTGGCCCAAACATGCAAGTCAAAGGGAAATGTCTAGAGACAATCTGGTATGCTCATGGGGTCTGGTCTAGTCCCAGATTAGCACGCTTAAATCAGCTACAGCAACTATGCTGCACAGCCCGAGTGCTGTGGCACACTCCCCATGTGCAAGCTCGGCAACCCTGCAGAGGCAGCTCTGGGAAGGTATTTCCCTGGTGGTGTCTGACTTAATGTGCACTCCAGCTGCACTTCCCTCTACAGGCAGAGCCCACCCCATTCTGCTAGGAATCACTAATAAAAAACTCTTAGATAAAGAATGAGCTTTGGGAGAGGGGAGAGGGGGATTTTCTGACCTACCCTGGCTTCAGAAATCAACTTTAGAATAGTAAAGGCTCCGCAAGAGGAACGGAACTGCGATAAGCCTCACCTTAAAGGTGTTTGAACTTTAGTCTTTGTACCCTGCGCTGTTTCTGCCTTAAAACGCAGCCTGCTACTAAACAGGCAGTCACCAGGGGGGAGCTAAGGGGTCCTATGGCTAATGAGAAACCAAGGCTAGCCCCTCACCATGAGCCAAAAGCAGGCTTCAGTTTACATTCTATAGAGTAGCAAAGAATGCACTCTGTGAAGATAGGCATTGGATAAAAGCTCCTGAAATTTTAGAATTACTGCCCCTGGTTATTCTTCAGGAGTGGCATGCTGGTTAATTATTTCTTCTCATTTGCAAGCTAACTAATCAACTGACAGTACTGATATTTCTGAAACAGCTCAAGTTCCAAAACAAACTGTATAGGATCCTATAACACAAGATTATGAAATACCAAAACATCAAAATCTTAACGTAGGGTGTCTTTGATATATACAACAAAACTTGTCTAAAGGAAAAATGTACATCTTTAGTTTTAAATAATTTCCTTAGATCAGCCAAAAACCTAGAATCCACCAAAAGAAAGCATATTTTTAAATGCAAATATGTTGCTAAGATTAAACTGAAGGCAGTCCAAGCCCCGCCCTTCTGTTGCCCTGCCTGGGAACCCCGTTCCACGCTGACCTCAGCACTCTGCATGGGCTTATTTACAGGTTTGTCAGCCACTTGAGGACAGGTACTTGGTGGTTTGGAGCTGTCATGTGCCCCAAAAAAGGCCATGATCTCTTTTTTTTATTTTAAAGTGTAAAAAATAAATTAGATATAAAAATGCAATAAATTTCAAAGCACACTGAAACAATTAGTTGTAGAACAGCTTTCAGAGTTTGGTATGGATTACATAATTCCACAATTTTAGATTGTTACTTCTAGCTGCTCTAAGGTACTAGAGACTAAAGAGATGTCAATATAATGATTCAGCACTCACACTCATCTGTTAAACCAGACCTTCTTTGAATACCTTCACCATCTCCTTTCATCTTTCTCCCGCTCTTTAGGGGAATTTGGGCTATGTCCATTCTAACTTTTCATGTTGGAAAGGGCTGTCGATAATATGGGGTACGGGGGTGGGACTATCTGATGTTCTGAAGAGGCTGGACCCTCTGCGTTTCAGGACTTAGCTGGTCCAGGGACCTATCCAGAGGTTGTAGGTTTCTGGAAAGTTACCCTAGTGCCTGGAACCTTTATAGAATATCATATAAAGCCCTAGGTGTTCTTTAGGGTTGGCAGGAATGGTTTTGGTCAGGGTTTAAGGCCATGATCTTTCAATCCATTCCTGTGGGGGCAGATGTGCTATGGGTGGGACCTTTTGATTACATTGTGTTGGTCTGCACCTGTGGTGGACCCCAGAAAAGCCATGCCCTTTGATCCTCATTCAATATTGCTGAGTGGGAGCATTTTGATTGTTTCCATGAAGATGTGACCCACCCAGTTGTGGGTGGTAACTTTTGATTAGATGATTTCCATGGAGGTATGTCTCCACCCATTGAAGGTGGAGTTGCTTGCTGGAATCTTTTAAAAGAGGAAACATTTTGGAGAGAGTCCCTTTTTTGGTAGAGACACGTGAAAGCCAGCAGATGCCGCCATGTTCGCCAAGTGCCCTTCCAGCTGAGAGAGAAATGTTGAACGTTGTTGGCCTTCTTGAACCAAGGTATCTTTCCCTGGATGCCTTAGATTGGACACTTCTTTAGACTTGTTTTAATGGGACATTTTCTCAGCCTTAGAACTGTAAACTAGCAACTCATTAAATACCCCCTTTTAAAAGCCATTCTGTTTCTGGTATATTGCATTCTGGCAGCTAGCAAACTAGAACACATTGTTTCAATTGAGATGTGACCCAGCCAATTCAAAGTGGGTCTTATTCCCCCTTTATGAGACTGTGCTGGTTTGAAAGGAAGTATACCCCCTAAGCAAAGCCATGTTTGAATATATCCCATTTCATAAAGGTAGAATAATCTCTATTCAATGCTGTATGTTTGAAACTGTAATGAAATCATCTCCCTGGATGATGTGATTTAGCCAAGAATGGTTGTTAAAGTGGATTAAGGGGGAGGAGGGGCCAAGATGGCGGCTTAGCAATGTGCACGTTTTAGTTCGTCCTCCAGAACAACTACTAAATAACCAGAAACAGTACAGAACAGCTCTCAGAGCCACGTCAGTGACCGGACACACAGCGTACCCCAGTCTGGATCAGCTGGACCGGCTGCAAGCCTCCCCAAAACCGTGAGTTCCCCAAGCCGTGGCACACGGCACCCCTCCCCCACAGGCAGTTTCCCAGAGGGAAAGGAAAGAGACTCTAAACCTGGTCAAGCAGAGTTCACTCATTGGGCTTACGGAAAAAGAGGAAAGGGGAGGAAACGGAGGTCTTAGTGGCTGTGTTTCTACGGAGACTTGGTAGCCTCTGGATTCAGCGGCGGGACTTCTCGGGCTGCAACTGCCCCAGGCATAGGCAGAATCCGGCTGCACACAGGGCTGTCTCCTGCCTGTGCCTTCCCCAGGGGAGGGGTAAAGCCCAACTCAGGTGGAATCCCTCCCTCAAGGAATTCAGACCCCAGGGCTTGGCAATTTGAAGCCATTAAAACCAGCCTACAACCTCTCCTCCGTCTCCACCACACCCCCAACAGGGAGAGTCTTCCAAAGTTAAAAGTGCCACAACATCTTTTGCTGGTGTGACTCACAGGCAGACGTGCCACATACTGGGCAGGATAAGAAAAACAGAGCCCAGAGACTTCAAAGGAAAGTCTTTTAACCTGCTGGGTCTCACCCTCAGGGAAAACTGACGCAGGTGACTCCTTCCCCCTGATAGGAGCCCAGTTTAGTCCGGGAAAACCTGGGTGGAGTCTATAATACCTACGTACATCCTTCTAAGGGTGGGGAGGAAAAAGGCACCATACAAGCAGGACAAGAAACAAGAAAACAAGAACCAAAAAATTATCCTCTGTTAAACAAAACCTAAGCTAGAGGTTCAGAAAAAGCTGAACTGAAGGTCAAAGAACAGATAGACAACAAATTCATCTAGCAAGAAAACCCTAGGTAAGAAAAGTGAAAGCAATCTCCAGAATAAACTAATTAAGGTAATTAAATATCCAGAACACCAGCAAAAAATAACAAATCACACCAGGAAAATTGAAGGTATGGCCCAGTCAAAGGAACAAACCAATAGTTCAAATGAGATACAAGAGCTGAAACAACTAATTCAGAATGTACGAACAGACATGGAAAACCTCATCAAAAACCAAATCAATGAATTGAGGGAGGATATGAAGCAGGCAAGGAATGAACAAAAAGAAGAAATGGAAAGTCTGAAAAAACAAATCACAGAACTCATGGGAATGAAAGGTACAGCAGAAGAGAGAAGAAACGAAAACCTACAATGGTAGATTTCAAGAGACAGAGGTTAGGATTAGTGAACTGGAAGACGGAACATCTGAAATCGGACAAGATACAGAAACTATAGGGACAAAAATGGGAAAATATGAGCAGGGACTCAGGGAACTGAATGATAATATGAAGCGCACGAATATACGTGTTGTGGGTGTCCTGGAAGGAGAAGAGAAGGGAAAAGGAGGAGAAAAACTAATGGAAGAAATTATCACTGAAAATTTCCCAACTCTTATGAAAGACCTAAAATTACAGATCCAAGAAGTGCAGCGCACCCCAAAGAGAATAGATCCAAACAGACGTTCTCCAAGACACTTACTAGTCAGAATGTCAGAGGTCAGAGAAAGAGACTCTGGAAAGCAGCAAGAGAAAAGCAATCCATCACATACAAGGGAAACCCAATAAGACTATGTGTAGATTTCTCAGCAGAAACCATGGAGGTGAGAAGACAGTGGAATGATATATTTAAATTACTAAAAGAGAAAACCTGCCAACCAAGAATTCAATACCCAGCAAAGTTGTCCTTCAAAAATGAGGGAGAGGGGAAGAACAAAGGAATGTCATTATTTCAGGGTGCTGAAAATAGATGATAATTAATACTTTAAAATGTCACCTTATGTGTGAGCCTAAAGCAAAAAATATTTGTTACAAAATTTATATTTTGACTAGGGCATTTCCTAATATAACTCATGTAGATAGTTTGATTGAATGTCATAAGTACTTGGAATCTCAGGTAGGACATGAGATTTTGTTGGTTTGTCCAGAGTGATGCCCCGATGAATCCGAGAGTGATTTGATCAGTGAGTGGAAAAGTATTTGCAAAGCCCCCTTTGGGGAATGGTGAGAGCGGGGAGAAATTCAACTTCCCCAAGTTGAATTCTTGATATTCTCACAAGCAGTGTGGACAACCAAAGTATAGGCTGAGCCCCCAGTCTTGGGGTTTGTTCATATGAAACTTAACCCCACAAAGGATAGGTCAAGTCTACTTAAAATTTAGGCCTAAGAGTCACCCCCAAGAGAGCCTCTTTTGTTGCTCAGAAGTGGCCTCTCTCTCCGGCCAACATGACGAGCAGTCTCACCACCCTCCCACTCTCTGCGTGGGACATGACTCCCAGGGGTGTGGACCTTCCTGGCAACGTGGGACAGAGATCCTGGAATGAGCTGAGACCCAGCATCAAGGGACTGAGAAAAACCCTAGAATGAGCTGAGAATTAACATCAAGGGATTGAGAGAACCTTCTCGACCAAAGGGGGAAGAATGAAATGAGACTAAGTGTCAATGGCTGAGAGATTCCAAACAGAGTTGAGAGGTTATCCTGGAGGTTATTCTTATGCATTAAGTAGATATCACCTTGTTGTTCAAGATGTAGCGGAGAGGTTGGAGGGAACTGCCTGAAAATGTAGAGCTGTGTTCCAGTAGCCATGTTTCTTGATGATGATTGAACAATGATAGAGTTTTCACAATGAGACTCTGTGAATGAAAACCTTGTGTCTGATGCTCCTGTTAGCTACTATATCAACAGAAGAGTAGAACATATGAAATAAATATAAATAATAGCGGGAACAAATGTTAAAATAAATTTAGTTTTAAATGCTAGTGGTAAATGAAAGCAAGGGGTAAGGCGTTTGGTATGTATAATCTTTTTTTTTCTCTGTTATCATTTTATTTCTTCTTCTGTTGTCTTTTTATTTCTTTTTCTAAATCGATGCAAATGTTCTAAGAAATGATGAATATGCAACCATGTGATGATATTAAGAATTACTGATTATATATGTAGAACAGAATGATATCTTAATGTTTTGTATGTTAATTTTTTTAATTAATAAAAAAAAGTTTAAAAAAATGAGGGAGAAATTAAAACATTTTCAGACAAGAAATCACTGAGAGAATTTGTGACCAAGAGACCAGCTCTGCAAGAAATACTAAAGGGAGCACTAGAGACAGATACGAAAAGACAGAAGAGAGAGGTGTGGAGAAGAGTATAGAAAGAAGGAAAATTAAATATGACATATAAACTGGATTAAGGGACAACATGTCTCCACCCATTTGGGTCGGTCTTGATTCGTTTCTGAAGTCCTATAAAAGAGGAAACATTTTGGAGAGGGAGATTCAAAGAGAGCAACACTACGAAGCCGAGAGTCCACCAGTCAGTGACCTTTGGAGATGAAGAAGGAAGATGCCTCCCAGGGAGCTTCAGGAAACCAGAAGCCAGGAGAAGAAAGCTAGCAGATGACGCCGTATTCGCCATGTGCCCTTCCAGCTGAGAGAGAAGCCCTGACTGTGTTCGCCATGTGCCGTCTCATTTGAGAGAGAAACCCTGAACTTCATTGGCCTTCTTGAACCAAGGTATCTTTCCCTGGATGCCTTTGATTGGACATTTCTATGGACTCGTTTTAATTGGGACATTTTCTCAGCCTTAGAACTGTAAACTAGTAACTCATTAAATTGCCCCTTTTAAAAGCCATTCCATTTTGGTGTACTGCATTCCAGCAGCTAGCAAACTAGAACAGAGACGATAAAGGACACAAAGGAAAAACCCCAGAGAGCTCAACGAAGTCTCAGAGAAGCTGAGAAACAAGGACACACCCACAGAAGCTGAGAGAGGAAGCTGCTGAAGCCAAAAACTGAAAGCAAGGAAAACCAAGAGCAAAGGACGAGCAGACGTTGCCACGTGCCTTCCCAAGTGACAGACGTATCCTGAATGCCAGTAGCCTATCTTCAGAGTAGGTATCAGCCTGTTGGTGCCTGAATTGGGATATTTTCATGACCTTAGAACTTCAAATTTGTAAGCTAATAAATTCCCATTGTAAGGGCTGAGTCATTTCTGGTATATTGCATTTCAGCAGCTTTAACAATCCAGAAAAGGGACCATGTCTTGTCCTCAATGTTTAGCATTCAAGAAAAACACCCCAGTCTTTATAATGTGCTACAAAAGGTTCCACCCCAACAGAGCCTTTTCTATCACCCCTCAGACCATTCCTCTCTCTCCCACTACTTGCCCCAGGCTCACTCTACTGCAGCCACAGAACTCCTTCTTTTCCCATATCCTGGGTCTTTGCACATGCTGTGCCCTCGACCCAAGAGGCCCTTTCCACGAATGCTGTACAGCCCCATGCCTCACCCACTTCAAGTCTCTGCTCAAACTGTTACCTTCACAACCAACCCTGGTCACTCGATTTAAAACTGAAAAAACCCTCACCCTATTCCCTATCAGCTTCCTTCCTTAATCCTTCTCTGTTACATTTCTGGTCTTCTACCAAAGCAATTATTTTTATTTTTATTTTCTATCTCCCACCACCAGAATGCTGGCTCCACAGGAGCAGGAAGTTTTGCAGCTTTGTTCACTGCTATATCCCCAGAGACAAGGACAGTGCCTAGCACCTAATATCTAGAGAGGAATGAATGCCTGACACGTGGCAGGGGCCCGGACAAGTGCTCACTGCATGCTGAGAACTGTCCCAGAGTGCTAAAGCAACAGAGCCTGGGAACAGCCCATGCTCACTCAGCACTGGGAGCCACTGCACAGCAAGTTGCATCCATGTTCCCGGCCCTTCCTCAGGTCCCCCCTTCACTCATCTTGCCCATTTTTGCCTCCACCTGAGTGCCTGGTTTGCACCCTCTCCTTTACCTCCACCAACTCTTGTCTGGACTTCAACAGCTTCCACCTTCTACTCACGGCCTCCTCTGACCTATTGTCCACGTAGAAGCTGGGGTCATCATTTAAATACAGCCAGCAGCCTCATTCACTTCACTTTCCTTCAACAGCTGCCTGCCTAGCGCTGGGGACGAAATTGGGCTTCATGTCCCTCTTCTGACTGCTCCAGCTGTACTGCCCACAGGTCATGAACAGGGAACAAGCTCCTGCCCACTCAGGCCCCTCTCACCCCACAGGGCCAGGTCCCAGGCCCTGGGTTTGGACATGGTCACTGGCTCAGAGAGGCCCTCATGGTCACACCTCAGCAAGCCTCCCTTCTGCCTCCAACAACGTGATGACGTGCACATTGAAAGTTTTCTAATTTTTAAAGCACAGGCTCGGTAGGAGCCAACAGAGTAGTTTAGTGAGGAGTGGGATTTAGTTCATCCTCCAGAGCAGCTAGTAAATAGCCAGGAACAGGACAGATCAACTGCTGGGGCCACATCAGTGATGGAACACAGAGCAGACCCCAGTCTGGACCAGCTGCGAGCTCCCCCAGAACCATGAGTTCCCCAAGTAAGGGAGCCGGCACCCCTCCCCTACAGGCTGGTTCCCAGAGGGGAAAGGAAAGAGACTTCACCAGCAGCAGGGGCTGAGCAAAACCAAGCTCCAATTGTGGAATCAATTAACAAATTCTGACTACTAAAAATAGGCCCGCAGCACAGCTGAACCACAAGTAAAAGCTGAGGTTGCTGGTTTTTGCCCTGGTGCAGAGGGGGCAGGGTAGATGAAAAAAGAAAAAAAGAAATAGAGGCTTTTTGGATCAGACAGTACATAATACTGGAAAGGGTCCCAGCCCTGAAGGGAAGGAGGGGGCACACAGGACCTACACATATTCAAAGTAACATACCAACTTAAACTCTTGATTGGCAAACTGAGGAACAGGGGTCCTACTCTGAAAAGGATTTTTTTGTTGTTTTTTGTGGCTGTGTTTCTACAGCTTCACTGCTCTTTGGATACAGCTGCAGGGCTTCTCAGGCTCCAACTGCCCCCGGCAAGGGTGGAATTAGGCCTGTTTCAGAGCTTGTCTGGAGCCTGTGCCTTCCCCAGGAGAAGGGTGGGGCCCAGCTCAGGTGGATTCCCTCCTTCAAGGAAATCAGACCCCAGGGACTGAAAAACTGAAGGATTAAAGCCAGCATACAACCTCTCCTCTGTCTCCACCACACTCCAGCAGGGAGAGTCTGCTGAAGTTAAGATACCTCATCACCTTATGCTGGTGGGACCCACAGGCAGACAAATACCACATACCAGGCAGGATAGGAAAAAAACGCAGTCTAGAGATTTCACAGGAAAGTCTTTGAACCTGCTGGGTCTCACCTTCTGGGAAAACGAAACAGATGACTCTTCCCTCCTGAGAGGAGGCCAGTTTGGTCTGGGAAAATCTAACTGGCGTCTATAATACCTAAGTAGACCCTCCTAAGGGGAAAAAAGAGCACCACAGAGGCAGGGCAAGAAACAAGAAAACAAGAACTGAAAAATTCTGATGTGTTAAACAAAACTTAAGCTAGAGGACTAGAATAAGCTGAACTGAATGCCAAAGAACAGATAGACAACAAAGTCACCCAGCAAGAAAATCCAAGGTAAAAAAAAAAGTGAAAACAATCTCCAGAATAAACTAATTAAGTTTATTTCTGTTGAGAAATCTACACATAGACTTACTGGGCTTCCCGTGTATGTGATGGATTGCTTTTCTCTTGCTGCTTTCAAGATTCTTTCTTTCTCTTTGACATCTGACATTCTGATTAGTAAGTGTCTTCGAGTACATCTATTTGGATCTATTCTATTTGGGATACGCTGCACTTCTTGGATCTGTAATTTTACAGATGCCAGCAAAAAAATAACAAATCATACTAGGAAAACTGAAGATATGGCCCAGTCAAAGGAACAAACCAACAATTCAAATGAGATACAGAAGTTGAAACAATTAATTCAGAATGTTCGAAACAGACATGGAAAACCTCATCAAAAATCAAATCAATGAATTGAGGGAGGATAGAAAGAAGGCAAGGAATGAACAAAAAGAAGAAATCAAAAGTCCGAAAAAACAAGTTTCAGAACTTATGGGAATGAAAGGCACAGCAGCAGAGATGAAAAAAACAATGGAAACCTACAATGTTAGATTTCAAGAGGAAAAAGACAGGATTAGTGAACTGGAGGATGGAACATCTGAAATCCGACAAGCAAAATAAAATATAGGGAAAAGAATGGAAAAATATGAGCAAGGACTCAGGGAATTGAAGGACAATATGAAGCACACGAATATACGTGTTGTGGGTATCCTGGAAGGAGAAGAGAAGGGAAAAGGAGGAGAAAAAACTAATTGGAAGAAATTATCAATGAAAATTTCCACCTCTTATGAAAGACTTAAAATTACAGATCCAAGAAGTGCAGTGTACCCCAAACAGAATAGATCCAAATAGATGTACTCGAAGACACTTACTAATCAGAATGTCAAATGTCAAAGAGAAAGAAAGAATCTTGAAAGCAGCAAGAGAAAAGCAATCCATCACATACAAGGGAAGCCCAGTAAGTCTATGTGTAAGATTTCTCAGCAGAAACCATGGAGGCAAGAAGACAGTAAGATGATATATTTAAATTACTAAAAGAGAAAAACTGCCAACCAAGACTCCTATATCCAGCAAAACTGTCCCCCAAAAATGAGGGGGAAATTAAAACATTTTCAGGCAAAAAATCACTGAGAGAATGTGTGATCAAGAGACCAGCTCTGCAAGAAATACTAAAGGGAGCCCTAGAGACATATAGGAAAAGACAGGAGAGAGACGTGTGGAGAAGAGTATGAAGACTATCAGTAAAATTAGACATGACATGTAAATCCAAAAGGCAAAATGGTGGAAGAAAGTATTGCCCTTATAGTAATAACACTAAATGCTCATGGATTAAATTCCCCAATCAAAAGACATAGAATGGCAGAATGAATTAAAAAACAGGACCCATCTATATGCTATCTACAGCAGATTCATCTTTGACCCAAGGATAAACACAGGTTAAAAGTGAAAGGTTGGGAAAAGATATTTCATGAAAACAACAATCAGAAAAGGGCAAGTGTGCTGGTTTGAAAGGATGTATGTCCCCTAGAAAACCCATGTTTTAATCTAAATCCCATTTCATAAAGGCAGAATAATCCATATTCAATACTGTATGCATGAAACTGTAACCATATCCTCTCCCTGGAGATGTGATTTAGTCAAGAGTGGTTGTTAAGCTGGATTAGGTGATGACATGTTTCCACCCACTGGGGTGGGTCTTGATAAGTTTCTGGAGTCCTATAAAAGAGGAAACATTTTGGAGAATGAAAGAGATTCAGAGAGAGCAGAAAAGAATGGCATAGCCATGAAAAGCAGACAGCCCACAATCCAGTGACCTTTGGAGATGAAGAAGGAAAATGCCTCCCGGGGAGCTTCATGAAACAGGAAGCCAGTAGAGAAAGGTAGCAGATGACACCTTGCTCACCATGTGCCCTTCCAGCTGAGAGAGAAATTGTGACTGTGTTCACCATGTGCCTTCTCACTTGAGAGAGAAAAACCCTGAACTTCACTGGCCTTCTTGTACCCAGGTACCTTTCCCTGGATGCCTCCGACTGGACATTCCTACAGACTTGTTTCAATTGGGACATTTTCTCAGCCTCAGAACTATAAACTAGCAACTTACTAAACTCCCCTTTTTCAAAGCAATTCCATTTCTGGTATATTGCATTCCAGCAGCTAGCAAACTAGAACAGCAAGAGTAGCTATACTAATATCCAACAAATTAGACTTTGAGTGTAAAACAATTAAAAGAGGGCGGGCCGCGGTGGCTCAGCGGGCAAAGTGCTTGCCTGCTATGCCGGAGGACCTCGGTTCGATTCCCGGCCCCAGCCCATGTAACAAAAAACGGAAAAACAAAATACAATAAAACAAGAAAATGTTTAAAGATGTTTCCCTTTCTTCCTTCCTTCCTTCCTTCTATCCTTCCTTCCTTCTCTCTGTCTTTCCTTTAAAAAAAAAAAAAAAAAGAGACAAAGAAGGACACTATGTATTAATAAAAGGAACAATTCAACAAGAAGACATAACAATCATAAATATTTATCCACTGAGCCAGAGTGCTCCAAAATACATGAGGCAAACACTGAAAAGAGAAATAAACATAATAGTTGGAGACTTCAATTCCCCACTCTGATCAATGGACAGAACATCTAGGCAGAAGATCAATAAAGAAACATGAATTTGAATAATACAATAAACAAATTAGACTTAACAGACATTTATAGAACATTACACCCTACAACAGCAAGATACAGCTTTTTCTCAAGTGCTCATGGATCATTCTCAAGGATAGACCATATGCTGGGTCACAAACAAAGTCTCAATAAATTTTAAAAGACTGAGATCATACAAAACACTTTCTCAGATCATAAAGGAATGCAGTTGGAAATCAATAATAGGCAGAGGGCCAGAAAATTCACAAATATGTGGAGGATCAACAACACACTCTTAACCAACCAGTGGGTCAAGGAAGAAATTACAAAGGAAATCAGTAAATATCTCAAGGCAAATGAAAATGAAAACACAACATATCAAAATTTATGGGGTGCAGCAAAGGCAGTGCTAAGAGGGAAATTTACTGCCTTAAATGACTATATCAAAAAAGAAGGAGCAAAAGTGGAGGAATTAACTGTCCACTTGGAAGAACTAGAGAAAGAACAGCAAACTAACCCCAAAGCAAGCAAAAGGAAAGAAATAATGAAGATTAGAGCAGAAATAAATGAAACTGAGAACATGAAAAAAATTGAGAAAATCAACAAAACCAGAAGTTGGTTCTATGAGAAAACTGACGTTGACTAAAGAAGAGAGAGGATGCAAATAAAATCAGAAATGGAAGAGGAGACATAACCACTGACCCCTCAGAAATAAAGGAGGTAATGAGAGGATACTATGAACAACTTTATGCTAATAAACTCGACAATGTAGATGAAATGGACAACTTCCTAGAAAGGCATGAACAACCAACTGACTCAAGAAGAAATAGACAACCTCAACAAACCAATCACAAGTAAAGAAATTGAATTAGTCATTCAAAAGCTTCCTAAAAAGAAAAGTCCAGGACCAGATGGCTTCACATGTGAATTCTACCAAACATTCAATCAAGAATTAGTACCAATCCTGCTCAAACTCTTCAGAAAAATTGAAGAGGAGGGAAGGCTACCTAACTCATTCTATGAGGCCAACATCACCCTCATATCAAAGCCAGACAAAGATACAAGAAAATTACAGACCAATCTCTCTAATGAATATAGATGCAAAAATCCTCAACAGAATTCTTGCAAATTGAATCCAGCAACACATTAAAAGAATTATACACCATGACTGAGTAGGATTCATCCCAGGTATGCAAGGATGGCTCAACATAAGAAAATCAATTAATGTAATACACCATATCAACAAATCAAAGCAGAAAAACCCACATGATCACCTCGATTGATGCAGAAAAGGCATCTGACAAAATTTAACATACTTTCTTGATGAAAACACTTCCAAGGGTAAGAATTAGAAGAGAACTTCATCAACATGATAAAGGGAATATATGAAAAACCCACAGCTAACATCATCCTCAATGGGGAAAACCTGAAAACTTTCCCCCTAAGATCAGGAACAAGAAAAGGATGTGCACTATCACCACTGTTATTCAACATTGTGTTGGAAGTTCTAGCCAGAACAATTAGACAAGAAAAAGAAACACAACGCATCAAAATTGGAAAGGAAGAAGTAAAACTCTGTTTGCAGATGATATGATACTGTATGTCAAAAACACCGAAAAATCAACAGCAAAACTACTAGAGCTAATAAATGAGTACAGTAAAGTGGCAGCTTATAAAGTTAACACTCAAAAATCTGTACTGTTTCCATACACTAGTAATGAACAATCTGAGGGGGAAATCAAGAAAAAAATTCCAAAATTACAACCAAAAGATTAAAATATTTAGGAATAAATTTAACTAGGGATACAAAAGACCTATACAAAGAAAACTACAAGAATTGCTAAAAGAAATCAAGAAGACCTAACTAAATGGAAGGGCATACCGTGTTCATAGACTGGAAGACTAAATATAGTTGAGATGTCAGTTCTACCTAAATTGATTTATAGATGCAATGCAATGCCAATTAAAATTCCAAAAACTTACTTTTCAGAAGTAGAAAAATTAATAATCAAATTTATCTAGAAAGGCGGGGTGCTCTGGAAAGCTAAAAATATACTGAGAAAGAAAAATTAAGTCGGAGGTTTCATACTTTAAGGTGTATTATGAAGCTACAGTGGTCAAAACAGCACGGTACTGGCAAAAACACAGATATACTGACCAATGGAATCGAACAGAGTGTTTAGATATAGACCCTCTCATCTATGGATGATTGATCTATGATAAGGCAGTCAAGCCAATTCACAAGGGACAGAACAGTCTCTTCAATAAATGGTGCGTGGAGAACTGCATATCCACATGCAAACAAATGAAAGAGGATCCATACCTCATACCCTATACAAAAATTAACTCAAAATGGATCAAAGACCTAAACAGTAGATCTAAGGCCATAAAACTTTTAGAAGAAAATATAGGGAAATATCTTATAAAACTCATAATAGGAGGCGGTTTCCTAGACCTTACACCCAAACCACAAGCATTAAAGAAAGAAATAGATAAATGGGAACTCCTCAAAATTAAACACTTTTGTGCATCAAAGAACTTCGTCAAAAAAGTAAAAAGGCAGCCTACACAATGGGAGACAATATTTGGAAAAGTTATAGCATATCCAGAATATATAAGGAGATTGTTCAGCTCAACAACAAAAAGACAACCCAATTACAAAATGGGCAAAAGACATGAACAGACACATCTCAGAAGAGGAAATACAAATGGCTAAAAAGCACTTGAAAAGATGCTCACCTTTCCTGGCTACAAGTAAATGCAAATCAAATCCACAATGAGATATCATCTTACACCCACCAGAATGGCCATTATCAATAAAACAGAAAACGACAAGTGCTGGAGAGGATGTGGAGAAAGAGGCACACTTATCCACTGTTGGTGGGAATGTCAAATGGTACAACCACTTTGGAAGGCAGTTTGGCAGTTCCTTAGGAAGCTAAGTATAGAATTGCCATATGATCCAGCAGTACCATTGCTAGGTATCTACTCACAGGACATGAGGGCAAGGACACAAACGGACATTTGCACACCAATGTTTACAGCAGCATTATTTACAACTGCCAAGAGATGGAAACAGCCCAAATGTCCATCAACAAACGAGTGGTTAAACAAGCTGTGGTATATACATACAATGGAATATTAAGCAGCTGCGAGACAGAATAAAGTTATGAAGTATGTAACAACATGGATGGACCTTGAGGACATTATGCTGAGTGATATTAGCCAGAAACTAAAGGACAAATACTATATGGTCTCAATGATGGTATGAACCAACACTAGTGAATGAATTTGAAGAATTTCAGCTAAGAACAGAGACCATCAGGAGATAGAAATAAGGGAGATATTGGGCAATTGGAGGTGAAGGGTTAAAGACTGTGCAACAGGATTGTAAAAATTCAGAAATGGATAGCACAATACTACCTAACTGTAATACAATAATGTTAGAACACTGAATGAAGCTGAATGTGAGAATAATAGAGGGAGGAGGGCTGGGGGCACAAATGAAATCAGAAGGAAAGATAGACAATAAAAACTGAGAAGGTATAATCTGCAAATGCTAGAGTATATAATGATAGTGACTGAATGTACAAATTTTAAAATGTTTTTGCATGAGGAAGAACAAAGGAATGTCATTACTGCAGGGTGTTGAAAATAGCTGGTAATTAATATTTTAAAACTTTAACTTATGTGTGAGAAAAGCAAAAAATGTTTATTTGGCACAAAATTTATATTTTGACTAGTGTAGTTCCTAATATAACTTATGTGGACAGCTTAATTGAACACCATAAGTACATGGAACCTTGATTAGGGCATAAGATTTTATAGGTTTGTCCAGAGTGATGCCCCAATAAATCCCAGAGTGATTTGAACAGTGAGTAAAAAAGTATTTGCAAAGTTCCCTTGGGGGAATGGTTAGAAAGGGGGAAAATTCAACATCCCCTAGTGGAGAATACCTGATATTCTCACAAGCAGTGGGGACAACCAAAGCAATAGGCTGAGTCCCCAGTCTTGGGGAAACTTAACCCCACAAAGGATAGGCTAAGCCTACTTAAAATTAGGCCCAAGAGAACCTCTTCTGTTGCTCAGATGTGGCCTCTCTCTCCAGCCAACACAATAAGGAAACTCACCACCCTCCCCCTGTCTACGTGGGACATGACTCCCAGGGGTGTGGACCTTTCTGGCAACATGGGACAGAAATCCTAGAATGAGCTGAGAATCAGTACCAAGGGATTTAGAAAACCTTCTTGACCAAAAGGGGGAAGAGCAAAATGAGACAAAATAAAATGTCAATGGCTGAGAGATTCCAAAGAGAGTTGAGAGGTTATCCTGGAGGTTATTCTTACACATTAAATAGATATCCCACCTTTTTAGTTAAGGTATAATGGTGAGGCTGGAGGGAACTGCCTGAAAATGTAGAGCCGTGTTCCAGTAGCCATGTTTCTTGAAGATGACTGTATAATAATATAGCTTTTGCAATGTGACTGTGTGATTGTGAAAACCTTGTGTCTGATGCTTCTTTTATCTACCTTATGGACAGATGAGTAAAACATATGGATTAAAAATAAACAAATATGTTTGCATTTGCTTTGCATTTTTTGGTATTTTAAAAAATAAAATAAATTAAAAATTAAAAAAATAAATAATAGGGGGAACAAATGTCAAATTAAATTTAGTAGATTGAAATGCTAGTGATCAATGAAAGGGAGGGGTAAGAAGTACGGTATTATGAATTTTTTCTGTTTTCTTTTTATTTCTTTTTCTAAATTGATGCAAATGTTCTAAGAAATGATCATGATGATGAATATACAACTAGTGATGATACTGCGAATTACTAATTATATATGTAGAATAGAACGATCATATGGTAAGAATATTTGTGTTTGTTAGTATGTTTAATAAATAAAATAAATTTTAAAAAAAGAATGGCCTCTATTAAACAAATAGGAAACTATAAATGTTGGAGAGGATGTGGAGAAACTGGGACACTTATGCACTGCTGGCGGGAATGTATAATGGTACAGGCACTGTGGAAGACTGTTTGGCGGTTCCTTAGGAAACTAAATATCAAACTGCCCTATGACCCAGTAATAGCACTACCTGGTATATACCCAGAAGAGCTGAAAGCAATGACACAAACAGACATTTGCACAGCAATGTTCAAAGCAGCATTATTCACATTTGTCAAAAGATGGAAACAAACCAAATGCCCATCAACAGATGAATGGATCAACAAAATGTGGTTTATATATATATATGATGGAATATTACGCAGCAGTAAGACAAAATGATGTCCTGAAGCACATGACAAGATGGATGAGCCTTAAGGACATAATGCTGAGCAAAACTAGCCAGATAAAAAAGGATAGATACTGTATGATTCCACTTTTATGACCAGCATAAAGGTATAATTACAGGCTTATAATAGAGAATATAGGGGACTCAGATGCATAGAAGCTAGAGGTGGGTGAACCATTAGCTAATGAAGTTGAACTCCAATGTAAAGGAATAGATAGGAGCAAAGATGATTCTCTAGTGGATCTAGAAGTAATATTACCATATAGAAGATGAACAAGATTGAAAGAGATTAATATAGACCCACAGACCCACTGACTCACACTAGAAATACTAATGAGTTCTTCTAAGAATTACTTCAACGATATGATTATTGTACAAAGAGTGTTTAAGTCCAGGGTGCAGGGGGAAAACTGCTATTGCATGCTATGAGCTGTGTTCCAAAGGAAACCATCAGCACTACCACAGCAACAGCAGAGGTAAATAATTGGGGGAGGGACAAGAGTTAAGAGAAGGTTTAGATTTCCTGCTTGGTCAGGGGGTATTTATTGGTTTTCTGTCTCTTGGGAACAATGAAATTATCTAAAATTGAGAACGTTGATGGACTGTGGACTTTGAGCCTTCTACATGATGCCCAATGAATGCAGGTGGCTGAAGGATGCACTGACAGAGAAGTAGATTGGCAAACAATAATAGTATATGCTTATGAATGGAGGTTGTACTGCTACAAAAAGGAACAATGTTGGGAGGCATGCAACAATGAGAATGAACATGTGGGACATTTGGTGAAACAAAATAAGCCAGAAACAAAAAGAATACGATGGTATAGTCACCTTAAGAAAATGCTTATAAGAAAACAGGGGCCTAGATTGTAAACTTTTAGAGCAGATGCGTTAAGTCCAGAGTGGTAATTGTTATTTCTGGAGTTTGAGAGACTGTTTTATATACTTCACCTGATATTTAGAGATAAGAATGAAACCAAACAGGTAGGGGTTAAAGTAATTCAGAGCATAAGGGTAAGGAAGACAATGTCTATATTTCAGAACCACACATACTCTTTGAGACCAATGGAAGAAAGGTTTATTTAATCTGGAAGTGAAATTTTCTGTAGTGCATAATCTAATTCAACCTATCTGTACAGCTCATTTGAACAACTGAGACACAGGAAGCAAGAATAAGAAAGAGGTCCTTTAATCCTGTATAGATTATTGTAATGCCTGGAATCATCCCAGAGTTATAACTCTATAATATAAGAGCAGATAATCAAAAAGTATTGGCAAAGTCCCCTGAGGGAGGGGAGAAAGACTATGGAACTATTAAACCTTACCATCAGGGAATCCCCTGATACTGTGTCAAACTTTAAGGACACCCAAATCAATAGGCCATGCCCTTGATCATGAGACTTATTCTTTCGAAGCTTATGTAGGGAGCAGAGAAGCTTAGACTACCTGTAGGGATGTACAGGACCTCTTTTGTTGCTCAAATGTGGCCTTACTCTCTCCAAGCCCAACTCTAGCAAGTGAAACCATTGCCCTCCTCCCTACGTGGGACATGACATCCAGGGGTGAAGGTCTCCCTGGCAACATACGAGATGACTCCCATGCATGAGTCCAGACCTGGCACTGTGGGATCAACAATTCCATCCTCACCAAAAGGGGGAAAAGAATTGTAACTAATAAGTATCAGTGGCAGAGAGTTCAAATAGAGTTGAGAGGCTGCTCTGGAGGTTGCTCTTATACAAGCTTCATTTAGACCTTGCTATCTGTCATAATCTGCCAACCCCCAACCAGGACCATTCCAGCCAATCCTAAAGAACACCTAGGGTTTGTCCAGAGTAGTGCCCCGATAAATCCTAGAGTGATTTGAACAGTGATAAAAAAGTATTTGCAAAGTCCCCTTGAGGGCATGGCGAGAAAGGGGGAAAATTCAACCTCCCCATGTGGAGAACTCCTGATATCCTCACAAACAGTGCAGACAACCAAAGCAATAGGCCAAGCCCTCAATCTTGGGTTTGTTCATATGAAACTTATCCCCACAAAGGATAGGCTGAGGCTCCTTAAAATTAGGCCAAAGAGTCACCCCCAGAGAACCTCCTTTTGTTGCTCACATGTGGCCTCTCTCTCTCAACCGACACAACAAGCAAATTCACTGCCCTCCCCATCTCTACATTGGACAGAAATCTTAGGATGAGATGGGACTGAGCACCAAGGGATTAAGAAAACCTTCTCGACCAAAAGGGGGATGAGCAAAATGAGGCAAAATAAAGTGTCAATGGCTGAGAGATTCCAAACAGAGTTGAGAGTTTATCCTGGAGGTTATTCTTACGCATTAAAAAGATATCACCTTTTTAGTTAAGGTATAATGGAGGGGCTGGAGGGAACTGCCTGAAAATGTAGAGCTGTGTTCCAGTAGCCATGTTTCTTGAAGATGATTGTATAATGATATAACTTTTGCAATGTGACTGTGTGACTGTGAAAACCTTGTGTCTGATGCTTCTTTTATCTACCTTATGGACAGATGAGTAAAACATATGAATTAAAAATAAATAAATAATAGGGGGAACAAACGTTAAAATAAATTTAGTAGATTGAAATGCCAGTGATCAATGAAAGGGACGGGTAAGGGTAAGGGGTATGTATGAATTTTTTTGTTTTCTTTTTATTTCTTTTTCTAAATTGATGCAAATGTTCTAAGAAATGATCATGATGATGAATATACAACTATGTGATGATATTGTGAGTTACTGATTATTTCTCAAGAATGGAATGATCATATGATAGAATGTTTCTGTTTGTATGCCATTATGTTTAATTAATTAATTAAGGTTAAAAAAAAAAAGAAGGAATGAAGTACTGAAGCACACGACAACATGGATGAACCTTGAGAACACTATGCTGAATGACATAAATCAGACACAAAAGGACAAATATATTATCTCACTAACATGAACTAATCACAATATGTAAACTCACAGACATAAAAATCTACCAATAGGTTACCAGGAGATGGAATGAGGCTAGAGAATGGGGAGCATTTGCTTAATGTGTGCAGAATGGTTAACTAGGTTGAACTCAAACATCTGGAAAAGGATGGAAGTGATGGTAGCACGTTACTGTGAGAATAACTAACATGCTGAACAGCGTAGGTGAATGTGGTGGAAAGGGGAAGTTTAGAGTCACGTGTGTCACTAGAAGGAAAGCTGGAGGTTAAAACATGGGAACATACATGTGAACAAGTAAATCCTGTGGTGGAAGATGACTGTGATTAACTGTGTAAATATAAAAAAGTTCTTCCATGAACTAGAACAAATGTACAACACCTTTACAAAGAGTTAGTAACAGACAGGTGTACAGGAGAAAATCTACCTATTCCAATCAAGATCTACAGTTAACAGTAATATTTTAATATTCTTTTATCAACACTAACAAATGTACTATACCAATACTACATAGGGGTCAATAATAGAGGAGGATGAGGGTTATGGGATGTTTTGGATTTTCTTTTTATTTTTATTTTGGGGGGAGATTGTAATGAAAATGTTCTAAAATTGACTGTGGTGAATAATGCCCAACAGTATGTGACACTATGATTGTATACTTTGGATGGATTATATAGTGTGTGAAGGTATTTCAATAAAAATATATTTTAAAAAATATTTTTTAAGAAATCAAGAAAGTAAAAAAAAAAAAAAAACTCACAGAGCTTCCAGGAAGATAGTGGAATAGGATAGGCTGAGTTCACCCCTGCTCCATGGAACAAGGAGAAAAGGGATAGAAAAATGACCAGGACTGCAGTTTCCAGGTGCAAGTGACCAGAGAAGGTCTCGTGTAATATAGATGTAGGTCCTGGATGAAAAAGTACAGAACTTGAGATAGCGAGATCGGGTGAGTAAGCTTGGGCGTGACCCCACGGGGGCAAAGGGCAGCACGCAGGGAAGCATGGGTTGGAAGGAGCTGACTGGCCTCCACTCCAGCCTACCCCCACAGCTGGCCTGGGAGATCTTCCCATGCAGCCCTGCAGCCAGAAGCTCCTGGGGAACAGGAAGTGCACCCAGCTGCCACACGAACCAGCCCCCCAGCAGAGCCACCATCAGCTGCCCCGCCCCACACCCAGAAGAGCCACCAGAGATTTGGAGCCAGCTCTGGGCAGGGGCCACTGAAGTACCCAGCCCCACAGCGCAAGGTCATCCCAAGCAGGAGCCTGGGCCACCAGCCCTATTGGGCCCATGAGTGGTGTCTCCGCTGAGGCACACACTGCCCACCCGCAGCCTCAGGGGCAGCTCGCGGTCTGCACCAAGACCAGTGGCCCTGGCTGGAGCCACACTGGGGCCCCATCTTGCTCAGACGGCTGCCGCAGTCGGGGAGGTGAGAAGAGGAGGCTCAAGACCATCATCTGCTGGGAAGCGGCAAGCAGAACTGCAGTCCTCCATGGTCTGTTCTGCAAGGAATTACTGATACACCAAGTGCAAAAGGGGACTGTGGTAGTGTCAACTTGGCCAGGTGATGATGCCTAGCTTTGTTGCTGTGGCCATGAGCCAAAGGCATATGAACCTCATCTGTTGCTGATTACATCTGCAGTAGGCTAGGAGGCATGCCTGCTGCAATGAATGACATTTGACTTAAATGGCAGGTGCTTAAATGAGAGAGCACAACGTAGCACAGCCCAAGCAGCTCGGCATCTCATCTCAGCACTCGCATCTCAGCCCAGGCCTTTGGAGATGCAGAAAGGAATCACCCCGGGGAAAGTTGTTGGAACCCAGAGGCCTGGAGAGAAGGCCAGCAGAGATCACCCTGTGTCTTCCCACGTGAGAAAGAACCTCAATGGAAAGTTAGCTGCCTTCCCTCTGAAGAACTATACGTTTTTAACTAAATAAATCCCCTTGTATTAAAAGCCAATCCATGTCTGGTGTGTTGCATTCCAGAGGCTAGGAAACTAGAAGAGGGACCCTCAAGGCAAACCTAAGCAAATACAAAACCTTAGAAGGAAGCCAATCTGCCAAACAACCTTATCGGGACTTCAGGGAGATAGCAGAGTAGAGTGGAATGAGTTTACTCCAGCTCTGTGGTGGGGGAGAGGTGAGGGGACGGGGGTGGGGAGAATGGCGTGGGTCGGGTATTGGTGATCTCCATGGGTGTTGGGCGGGGGAGGGGAAGTGCCATCAGATGACATGGATGGTCCTTGGCTCCAGCCTGCCCCAGCTGCACGGGCCGCTGCCCACGCCCGCGGGACCCAAGACATGGCCTGACTGTTCAGCGTGGTGGCACAATTGGGTGCCAGGGACAGCAGCCCCACAGGAGCGTTGCAGGTGGACTGATCGCTGGGGCACTGGCTGGCTCCACAGATAGCATCCCCCATCTGTGGTGCGCCTCCTCCAGCCGCTGCGGCCAGGAGGCGGGCCGAGGGCCTAGAGTCGTGTGCTGGTTTGAAAGGATGTATGTCCCCTAGAAAAGCCATGTTTTAATCCCAATCCCATTTTGTAAAGGCAGCCGTTTCTTCTAATCCCTATTCAGCACTGTATGCTTGAAACTGCAATTAGATCATCTCCCTGGAGATGTGATTTAATCAAGAGTGGTTGTCAAGCTGGATTAGGCAGAGGCATGTCTCCACCCATTCGAGTGGGTCTTGATTAGTTTCTGGAGTCCTATAAAAGAGGAAACATTTTGGAGAATGAGAGATTCAGAAAGAGCAGAGCAGAACGACATAGCCATGAGAAGCAGAGTCGAACAGCCAGCGACCTTTGGAGATGAAGAAGGAAAAGCTCCTCCTGGGGAGCTCCATGAAACAGAAAGCCAGGAGAGGAAGAGAGCAGATGATGCCATGTTTGCCATGTGCCTTTCCAAATGACAGAGGAACCCTGATCATGTTCACCATGTGCCTATCCAGATGACAGAGGAACCCTCACTGTGTTCACCATGTGACCTTCCAGATGACAGAGGAACCCTGACCGTATTCACCATGTGTCCATCCAGATGACAGAGGCACCCTGACCGTATTCACCATGTGTCCATCCAGATGACAGAGGAACCCTGACCGTATTCACCATGTGTCCATCCAGATGACAGAGGCACCCTGACCGTGTTCACCATGTGCCCATCCAGATGACAGAGGAACCCTGACTGTGTTCACCATGTGACCTTCCAGATGACAGAGGAACCCTGACCGTGTTCACCATGTGCCCATCCAGATGACAGAGGCACCCTGACTGTGTTCACCATGTGCCTTCTCACTTGAGAGAAAAACCCTGAACTTCATCAACCTTCTTGAACCAAGATATCTTTCCCTGGATGCCTTTGATTGGACATTTCTACAGACTTGTTTTAACTGGGACATTTTCTCAGCCTTAGAAATGTAAACTAGCAACTCATTAAATTCCCCTTTTTAAAAGTCATTACGTTATTGGTAGTATACTGGAGTTCTCTTTGGGGGGTTGTATTATTTTTGTAACTGTTCTGTAAGTTTGAAAGTATCTCAAAATAAAAGTTAAAAAAAGTCATTACGTTTCTGGCATATTGCATTCTGGCAGCTAGCAAACTAGACCAGGTCGCCAGGCAGGCCTAGGGTTTTTTGTAATATTCATTTTTTATTTTTCCCCCTTTTTAAAATATATTCTGCCCATATATCTTTTATTAGTAGTCCTTTTTACTAATTATTTATATATATATATATAGTTTATATTTTTATATCTTATTGATTCCTCATTTTTATTTATTTTATATAATATTTTTCATTATTCTATTTTACATCATTTATTTTTATTATTTTTTTTGTCTCTTAAATTTCTCTACCATTGGTGGGCACCAGTCTGGGTTCACTCCCAATACATCTTGGAGTGTCTCCTTTTGACTCCAGGGCCTACTACAGTTTAGGTGCATTTTGTTGTTGTTTTTCATATTTTTATCATATTCTTATTTTACTTCATTATTATTATTTTGTTTGCTTGTTTGTTTTGGGGTACACAGGCTGGGAGGGAGCCCTCAGTCTCCTGCATGGTGGGTGGGCATTCTGGCACTGAAGTACTGCGCATCCCAGCCTCACTTCTAACAGACACTCAAGTTGAACTCTACACCCTACGTGAGAGCCACACCTTGACCCGGCAGGGAATCACTGATAAACCAAGTGCAAAAGGAAACTTCAGTGAAAACTAAGTAAGTACAAAACTTTAGAAGAGTGAAGAAAACCAACCTGTAAAATAAATATATCAACCTAATCAAATGCCCCAAACACAAGAGAAAGTCACAAAGCACATGAAGACCCAAGCAGAAATGACCCAGGCAAACAACCAAATCAAAATCCCAGAGGGGACACCGCATATGGAACAACTACTCAAGGATGGATATCAGGAAAACACTAGAAGAGCATAAAGAAGTATTCAAAGGATTAAATAGAAAAAAGGCAGATCTAACAAAAATGAAAGCTACAGTTGACCTAATCAGAAATATACCAGAGACACACACACAAAAGCAGATTTGAAGAAACAAAAGGATGAATAAGTGAGCTAGAACACAAAACAAATGAACTAGAGAGCACAAAAGAACAAATGGCAAGAAAGATGGAAAAAATGGACTGGATCTTAGGGAAATGATGGACAACAAAAGGCGCTCAAGTATAAGAATCACTGGTGTTCCCAAAAGGACAAAAGGAGAATAAAAAGCTGGAAGAATTAGTTGAAGATACAATTGGGGAAAACTTCCCAACCCTTATAAAAGAGGTAAATACACAAACCAAAGAGTCACAAAGAACTCTAAACAGAACAAATCTAAACAGGCCAACTCCAAGACACATACTAATCAAACTGTCAGGTGCTGAAGAGAAATAAAGTCCTGAAAGCAGCATGAAGAGAAATAAAGTCCTGAAAGCAGCATCTGGTATATTTCTGATTAGGTCAACTGTAGCTTTCATTTTTGTTAGATCTGCCTTTTTTCTATTTAATCCTTTGAATACTTCTTTATGCTCTTCTAGTGTTTTCCTGATATCCATCCTTGAGTAGTTGTTCCATATGCGGTGTCCCCTCTGGGATTTTGATACTACTACATACAAGGGAAAACACATAAGACTGAGTTCAGACTACTCAAAAGGCAGCATGTAAGCAAGAAGGCAGTGGTCTGATATACTTAAGATCCTGAACAAGAAAGGTTTTCAGCCAATAATTATTTTTTGTGTGTGTCATCTAATTCTTTTTTTATTTTTTTATTTTTATTAACAAAACCAATCAACATACAATATGAACATTCTTCTTTTCATCACATAGTTGTATACTCATCATGATCATTTCTTAGAACATCTGCATCAATTCAGAAAAAGAAATAAAAAGAAAACAAAAAAAAATTCATACATACCATACCCCTTACCCCTCCCATTCACTGATCACTAGCATTTCAATCTAAATTTATTTTGACACTTGTTCCCCCTATTATTTATTTATTTTTAATCCATATGTTTTACTCATCTGTCCATAAGGCAGATAAAAGAAGCATCAGACACATGGTTTTCACAATCACAGTCACAGTGCGAAAGCTGTATCCTTTATATAATCATTCAGCCAATAATTCTTTATCCAGCCAAGTTATCCTGCAAAATTGAGGAAGAGATTAAAATCTTCAAAGAAAACAAAGATTACGATGAAGAACACAAAAATATGTGATATAATGGGCTACTGACTGTATAGTTTGAACTATATGTGTGTGACTATTTCTCAACAAAAATATTTTTTAAAAAATAATCTTAAAAGTGGCCAGAGACTGCTCTGGAAGGCAGTTCGGTGGTTCCTCAGTATGCTAAGTATAGATTTGCCATTTGAGCCACCATCCCCATTACTAGATATATATTACTTCAATCCTACTATTACTAGGATTGAAGGCGGGGGCACAAATGGATATTTGCACACCAATCATTATAGCAGCATTATTCATGATTCCCAAGAAATGATAACCGGACAAATGTTTATGAGCAGATGAGTGAATAAGCAAACTGTTGTATACATACGATGGAATATTATGCAGCTGTAAGACAGAATAAAGCCATGACACATGCAAAAAAAGCAGCCACAGAAAAAAGACATTATGTTCAGACAAACAACCATTAAGGATGGCAGCAAATGGAAATAAGTCCAAGGCTGCAAAGCAGCATCTTTATAGTACTGAACCAAAGTATATCAAGCCTGGGGCCACCAAGCAGAGCCCCCCTGCATATGGTCCAAGCTGGGGCTGCCGGGCAGTAGCCCCTGCATCTAGTCCAGGCCTGGAGCTGCTGTGCATTATCCCCTACACAGGGTCCAGGCCTGGGGCCTCCAGGCAATGCCCCGCATCAGGTCCAAGCCTGGGGCTGCTGGGCAGTGCCCCCTGCAACTGGTTCAAGCCAGCATCACCTCAACCATAGACTCCCAAACTGTCTCCCTGGTCAATCCTTGGCCCCTACTGTTCATTCTCAACAGGGCAGTCTGATCAGATTATTAAAAAGCAATTTTTATTTGACTCCGATCACTGCTGTGCTCAAACCCTCTAAAGAATTCCAACAGGCCCCACATGATCTGCCTCCACACTACTCACTGCAGATGCGCTCTGCCCCACTGTCCCTCCCTCCACCAGGGATGGACGTGCCCGCATCCTCCTAGAGAGCTCTTTCTCAGGGAGTTCCCAAGGCTCAGCTCCACTTTTCCTGCAAGGTGTCCTTAAAATTAAACTTCTCCGAGCCACTTAACCTGACCACCTTCTTCAAGCTACAAGCTACTCCTCCCCACACCCTGCTTTACTTTCCCCTCTGATGGGGAAGGACAGATGGAACGCAGATGCAGTCACACACGTAGATATGTTTTCCAGTTTACTGTTTGTCCTATTATCATGGAATGTAAGTTCGGAAACGGAGGGATTTTCACCCATTTTGTTAACCACTGAATGCCTGGTGCCTAGAATAAGTCCTGGCACACAACAGGCAAAAGAAATAGATTTTGAAATATTTACTACAAAACACACTTCATCCTTGGGATTTTATCAAAATTAGAGCAAAACAACAAGAAAGAAATATTAGGAACCATTTTTCTTGGCTACTTATTTAAAAACAAATTGGAATCAGAGCTATGGCAGATGCTGCCTTGGAGAAGGCATGACAAACAGCCATAAGCAACAGCAGGTCAGGGCATCTCCCATCTCTCCAGTTCCAGCACCAGCCCGCGGGAATGGGGGCAATCTCTCCACAAGGACTGGACTCGAGAATGGGTTTGGCCCATCACCCTCACCTCTTCCTCCTTCACTTGTTTAGCTCTCAGGAAAGCTAGATGTCCTGCACTGTGCAAGAACAACTCAAATCATAACTAAACACTAAAGCAAGGAAGGTAAAAATGGAAAAGTAACCGAACAGAAGATACAAGCTAATTAAAAGGAGCTGGCATTGTGTGCCCTCCATTCAGGAAAGGAAGACACCCAAAGATTCCCAGGTAGAGAGACGCAGCTTGCCTGCGCATCCCCAGTATAGCAAGCACACACCCAACCCCAGAAGGCACGTGGATTCCTAGACACTCAAACGAGATTCACAGTAAGGTCCTGATCTGGTTGTACCATACATGTCAAAATATATATATATGCCAAACGACTGTATTTTTCAAGAGAAATAAATATATCCTGAAACAGTCATTTTCTGCTTTATTTTCTTCCATGAGCCATGTTAAAAGAATCTATTCAACATTTCTTGGTGCTCTGCTTTTATTTTATTTTTTAACTGTTACAGAAGAACGCAAATGGTATCTCAACCCCTCCCGCAAAGCGAGGCTGCCCGCAGAAAACACAAGGCAGCAACCTGAGCGTGGGCCACTGGCCCTGGCACACCCTCGTGCTGCCACCGAGAGGTTCAAAGGGACGCAAACACACTACATGTACACCTTCCGTGAACAAAACCAAGACCTGCCATTGGAACGTGGCCTCTGAGCTTCTAGGCAATCCTGCAGAAAGAGGACAGCAAGCCCTGGGGCAGGTGGGGAGAAAGGCAAATGGGAAGTATCTCGAGTACAAGAGAAAAGCGATAAATCCAAACCCACTGCAACCTCTCACTGCGTTGAAACTTTGGGCAAGAATGAAGGGCCCACACTGTCAATAGGGCCAGGACCCGCAGAGGGGAGGGGAGGGTGCAGACTCAGGGGCTGCCCCACACCGCTGGCAGACAGTGCTCTCCTCAGGGAGCACATCTAGCAGAAGAGCAGCCCTTCGAGGTGAGGTGAGGTGAGCTGGTCAGGCCAGCAGAGCCCAGTCAGGGACCAGCACGCCACCCTCCCAGGACTCCCTCAAGGGCACATTCTTCTCAAACCTCGGCAGTGTCCCCACCAACTGGAAACAGGCCCCAGCCCCGCACCCTGGGCTCCTCCCACCGTACCCCCAGCACCGGAGACTCCAAGCCTGCAGGCCCCACCCCACACCATAACCATCCTCTGACACTGACATGGGTCTCCCTCTTGCTCCTCTGCCAGCAGTGCTAAAGGGAAAGCCTGAAGGACTGGCAGGGACCAGCCCTGCTCAAGGCGAACTACCTCACAGGCCGCCCCTCTCTACTGCATGCGTAGCTGCCCCCAACCCCATTCTCAGTGTGCTGCCCTACCTTGGTCTCCAGGCACTGTTTTAAAAGGGGTCTGCTTCCGAACTGCATACTATTTATTCTGTGCATCTCAGCTAGGCCTGTTCAGCTCTACCACAGAGCCTTCTCATCCAGCAGCAGTGCCCACCTCACCACAGGGACACCCACTGGAACCCCCCACCTGGAAACTCTCCTCAGACTAAAACTGCGCATTTTCAGAACACCAGGGTCAGAAAGGTTGTGAAGGCGGCAAATGCCACCAGAATCAGGAGACAGATTTCTATCATCTAAATCTTAAGCATCAGATGATCTGACGAAAATTGGTCATTTTTGTTTTCCTATGTCAATGTCATACAATGTATTTCTTAAACTGCAGGCAAGGTTATTTACTTACTCAACACAGCACACGAAGCCAACAGCAGCACTCCACTTTCTAATTCCCTGGTGTGGGAACATTCCCACTGCATCTGTGCTCATCCTATTACACTGGAGGGGAAGGGGTGGAAGATGGGGCTGGACAGAGATGCTTTAAACAAAAAGCGAGTGCCTGACAAGTCCACACGCAGAAGGGAAGTATCCCACCTCCCAGGGGCCTGGAAAACGCAGTGCCTCTCTGTGGGCCCACCTCCCAATCAGAGGAGCCCCTCAAGCAAGGATCCTGCTGTGCATCCTGTCCTCCTCGGTGGCCCGGCCTGGAGTCCTAGGTACAGGGTTAAACGATCTGACGAGGATCCAACACTTCTTGGGAGTGGTAGGCAGTATACTATCATTTCTCTCAAGGCCACCTAACAGGTCCAGGTCTCCGGTCCTAAGCCAACAGTAGGGACCGTGTCTGTTTCAGAACGCACAACTGTAGACTTCACAATGGAAGCACACAACGCAGGTGCTGGGCATCACTTGCACCCAGGTGGGTGGGGGCAGTGTCCTGCTAGCACACAGCGTGTCCACAGGGAGACCCCATGGACCCTCGAGCCACTCCCAGTCCAGCATTTTTTAAACACTTTTGTTTCCCAGACCTTTAAGAGTTCTGAAACCTGCAGGTAGGTAGAGTGGTTCAAGCTCAAGCACCTGCTAAACCAAAGGAGAACGTTCAGAGGAGCCTCACACAGCACCTCACTCTCCAAACTGCTTCTGCTCAGGAGTCACATCCATTTATTTGAACTTCTCTCTTTTTTTTTTTCTCTTGTGCAGGCACTGGGACTCAAACCCGGGTCTCCGGCATGGCAGGTGAGAACTCTGCCTGCTGAGCCACCGTGGCCCGCCCTGAACTTCTCTATTCCCATTAGTGCAAAATCTTCCTCCAACTATCACTTCTTACAGTGGACTCTGATCTGCCCCTCTGCTTTGACTCCGCTTGATTTTTACAGAGCCAAGGAAATGTCATTTAATCCCACAAACAGTCTCTGCAAACCACATATTCTGCAGAACTCTGCGACCACAAATCTTGACACTTATTGTTACCAAAAACCCTTCAAGCAACAGAACAAAAACCATGTTAGGAAGAGAAAGAAGCAATGGCTAACTGCTAACAACTTGGCTTAGGAACACGCCAGTCCCTGGGGCATCTCTCTTGTATAAGGAACAGAGGAGCGAAAGGAAACCCAGGGCAGGACCCACATCTACTTTCCAGAAGCAACCACCACCAGCTTTGGCAGAAACTTCAACCCTGTGGCATGGGGGCCAGTTCCTCTCTTGGGCCCTCTGTAATACGCTTCCCAAGACAGTTTCTGAGGAATACGAATTATGCATAGGGGTGCAAAAGTGAATGTGCAAGAAGAGCATTCTTTTATTAACAGTCAGCATTTTTAAAATGCACAGTCACTGACTGCAGAAAGACTAAAATGAACTTTAAGTCGTTCTCAAAGGCTTAAAAGTTAAAAACGCAGAAACAAACTCTGATTTTGGTCTTTCCTACTTTTCAGGGAAATTATTTATAAATTTTATATTTAATTTTCACAATGAAATTCAAGTTGAATTAAAATTTTTACATTCCTAGTCTCTCCATGTACAATTTATGGCTCATAAGAACTGAAATTTACGAACAGATAAATTTTTTAAACTTTAGCCATGCTAAAGTACAATTCAAATGGGGTATGCAATTTTAACAGCTAACAAACAGAAGGGACCCAAGGCTTGTTATAGTCACAATGAGCCAAGGGCACTGATACCTTCCCTACTGGGTTGTCACTGCACCCGCAGCAAGTCTGCCCAGAGTCCTCAAGAACAGGGGAATGAGAGGAGGTGTAACTGCTAATTCTAAATTCTGAGATACTGAGTGCTTGTATATAACGTGGTCTTTCCCAAAAAACTACAGGTATTTGTGTGTGACACCTGAGCTCAGAGTTTAGAGCTCTGAAACTATGAAAGTCAGCATTACCCTATAAAGGAACTGTTTAAAAAGTTGAAAAAGTGACCAGACATCAAGTAGAGATATGAACGAAGCTGATCTGGATAGGACTAAGGTGTATCAGAATACAGGGTAAAGGATGATATTGCCCACATTTTAAAACTTCAACTTCTGTGTGAGACTAAAGGGAGAGACATTTATTTGGTGCAAAATTTCTATTTTGGTTGTGCATTTCCTAATTTAACTTGCATGGTCAGTTTAACACCATAAGTACATGGAATCTTGCATAGGGCATGAGATTTTGTTAGTTTGTCCAGGGTAGTGTGATGTCCTGATACATCCCAGAGTGATCTGGGCAGTGAGTAAAGGAGTATTTGCAAGGTCACCTTGTGGTCTGGTGAGAAAGGAAGCAATATTCAACTTCCCCATCTTGGAAAATTCCTGATATTCTCGCAAGCAGTACGGACAACCAAATCAATAGGCCAAGCCCTCGATCTTGGGGCTCACCCCTAAGAAACTTATTTCTGCAAAGGACAAGGTAAGCCTACTTAAAATCCAGCCTAAGAGTCACCCCCAGAGAACCCCTTTTGTTGCTCAGATGTGGCCTCTCTCTCAGCCAACACAGCAGTGAATTCACTGCCTTACCCCTCTATGTGGGACATGACTCCCAGGGATGTAAATCTCCCTGGCAACATGGGACAGAAATTCTGGGATCAGCTGGGACCTGGCACCAAGGGATTAAGAAAGCCTTCTTGACCAAAAGGGGGAAGAGAGAAATTAGGCAAAAAAAGTGTCAGTGGCTGAGAGATTTCAAACAGAGTCAACAGGTTATCCTGGAGGTTATTAACACGCATTATATAGATATCTCTTTTTAGTTTATGGTGTATTGGAGTGGGTGGAGGGAAGTACCTGAAACTGCTGAGCTTCCAGGAGCCTTGATTCTTGAAGATGACTGTATAATGATATAGCTTTTACAATGTGACTGTGTGACTGTGAAAACCTTGTGTCTGATGCTCCTTTTACCTAGGGTATGGACAGATGAGTAAAAAATATGGATTGAAAAATAAACAAATAATGGGAGGACAAAGATTAAAATAAATTGGGTAGATGAAAATACTAGTTGTCAATGACAGGAAGGGGTAAGGAGTATGGCACGTATGAGTTTTTTCTTTTTTGTTTCTTTTTTTTTTTCGCATGGACAGACACCAGGAATCAAACCCTGGCCTCCATCATGGCAGACGAAAATTCTGCCACTGAGCCACCATTGTACCGCCCTCTTTTTTTCTTTCTTTTTCTGGAGCAATGCAAATGTTCAAAAAGATGAATATGGTGACAAATATACAACTATGTGATGATATTGTGAGCCACTGATGGTAACCCAGGTACGGAATATTTGTATGTTAAGAATGTTTGTATGCTTGTATGTTAAGTTTTATCAATTAAAAAAAAAAGGAGATTGAGCTTTCGCCAACATGCTTATCATGTCTCTCCACGTGCCCTCTTCCGCAGCTAAGGAGAGTGCCTTCAGCCCAGTGAAGTCTGTGCTGCTCTGTGCGCCCCCACCCCTGGTATGCACACACTGAATGCACACACTGAATGACTATGGCTGACCACTGGCAAAAAATAAATGGTAATTTCCTATCCCCTGGCAACCTGACTAGTCTCACAATAATAAGGTAACTTATGATTAGGTAAAGTCCCTGATTAATTTGCAGTCAACTTTCAGAGTTTAAAAACATTTTCAACAGTGTTTTGTACTTTCAAAAATATTCCAGTACTGAAGTCCTACCCCAACCAAGACATTGGAATGAAACGTTTCAGGGCGCCAGCCCCACTGAAGCTTTGAATAACCAGCAAAAACTGGCAGAAACAATTTTCTCAAAGCTCCAGAAAGCAGTTAAAGGACTGTATAACAAGAAGAGGGCTGAATCAAGAAAAAAGGACACTGAAAAGCAGGAGACTCTCCTGGCCCCCAGTGTGGGCCCCAGTGTGGGCCCCATTCTAGAGGGAGCAGGGTAATCCTGTTCAGACCTGGGAGCAGGTACGTCTGGCCCAATCCATCTGGGGGTTCCAGAACCTTCCCCGCATGTAGTCTAGACGGCGTCTCCTAAGTGGCCGCCTGGGGCAATGGATTGCTGGCTGTAGGATGTTCAGTGCAGTGGCCACACCAGGAAACTGTTTCCTAGGGAAGAGGGCCTGCTCCTATCCCTGTATATGGGGGAATTCCTAGGGCCACTCACGCATGCCCAAAACTAGACACCTGTGAGAAGGGACCAGAGAGGCCCCTGGGCTGTGGCCTGGAGCTGTTCTCTAAACTCATGGTGTGGACAAGCACTGAAGGAGAGCATAGGCCACATTGCAAAGACTGGGAAAGGGGTTTTCTTTTTTCCCTTTTTAAAAAAAATTTTTTGTTTGCCTCTGGGATTCAAGGAAAGCTCTGTCATAACATTAGCTGGGTACAAGCTTAAGGAACGGACAGCTCAGAGTCTAAATTTCAGCAGTAGCACATTAAAATATCAACATGTCCAGGTTTGAGGAAAAGATTACAAGACCTACAAAGGAACAGGAAGTGATGGCCCAGGCTAAAGGAGATTAACACATCAGAAACCATCAATGAGGAGGAACAGACATGGGACATTCAAAAAAACGGCCCTAAATATGCTCAAAGAGCTAAAGGAAAACACGGACAAAGAACTAAAGGAAATGAGGAAAATGACACATGAACACAGAAAGACTATCAACAGAGAACTGAACACTGTGCAAAAGAACCAGACAGAGCTGAAAACCAGTGTAACAGAAATTAAAAGTTTCCTAGAGGGGTCAACAGCAGATTGGAGCTGGGAGAAGAAACAATCAGTGAACTTGAAGATGAGACCACTGAAATCATCCAGTCCAAGGAGCAAAAGAATGAAGAAAAGTGAACAGAGCCTGAGGAACCTGTGGGACACCACCAAACACACCAATATATATGTTGTGGGAGTCCCAGAAAGAGAAGAAAGAGAGAAAGGGACAGAGAGAATATCCAAAGAAATAAAACCTTCCAAACTTAATAAAAGACATGAACACACATTCAAGATACTCAATGAACTCCAAGATGCTCAATAAACCCAAATAGATCCGCACCATGCCAAGATATAATTAAACTGTTGAATGCCAAAAACAAAGAGGATTCAGAAAGCCACAAGAGAGAAGCAACATGTCATGTACAAGGGAGCCTCAGTAAGATTAACTGCCGATTTCTCATCAGAAACCATGGAGGCAAGAAGGCAGTGGGAAGACATTTAAAGGGCTGGTGACAAAAAATTTCCAACCAAGAATTCTGTACCCAGCAAAACCGTCTTTCAAAATTGACAGAGATTAAGACATTCTCCCAGATAAACAAACACTAGCGGGCTTTATTACCACCAGACTAGCCCTACAAGAAATGCCAAAGGGAGTTCTGCAAGTTGAACCGAAAGGAAACTGGACAACTGACTGAAACCACATGAAGAAACAAACATCTGTAGCAAAGAAAGTGACACTGGTAAATATAAGTGCCAATACTGTTGTATCTTCTATTTGTGACTCCACTTCTTACTTCATACAGGATCTAAAAGGCATAAATGACGCCAATATATAGTATATAGTACGACTGCAGGCAGGACATGCCCTGCCCTTGCCCGCCACCCTTCCGCCCTCAGCTCAGGGAGGGCTATACAAGAAAGGAGCCCTGAAAAGTAAAAAGAAACCACAACTTTAGAGTGAAATAGACTTCAATGCTTCAGCATAAATCTAGACCCCCAACTGTCAGGTACAGAAACTGAGGCTTGGTGGCTGGGGCTGGGGGCCTGGACCTTGATAGCCCCTCGCTGTCTCCTCAGAGACGGGCAGAGGAAGAGAACCCCCTCTTCCCAGAACACAGGGATTGAGTCCAGACCAGCTCAAGAATGTCATCCCGGGGAGGTCTTCTCTGGCTTACTCATCTCTTTCACTTGTGCAGCAAGTGCCAAGTGCCAGCCAGGCACTAACAGAAGGAAGGACACAATGCGCAAGACGGACATGGTCCCTGCCCTCTAAGAGCTCACTGCCTGGAGGGCACAGAGGGGCATGTGTGGTGGGGAGACAGGATGCCCCAGGACTGAGGGGCTAATTCAGGAGTCTGGAGAGCACCCCTGCGGAAGGGGGCATTCACACCTGGTTCCTCCTCCCTCCCATATAAGCCCCTTAGGTGGGGACTGTCTTCTCATAAGTGGTTCTCCATCAGGGGCAGTTCTACCCTCCAGGGGACACCGACAACGTCTGGAGATAGTTCTGGTTGTTTCCCCTGGGGTGGGGGTGGGGGGACGCTCCTGGCATCTCTTGGGTGAAGGCCAGGGATGCTAGAACACATCCTACAAGCACAGGAGGCCCCACCTCAAAGAATTCAACGTCAATACTGGGGAAAGTCTGGTCTACACGCTGTAGTCAACAAATATTTGCCATTACCGAGTTCACTCAACCAGACACCGTCTGGTCGAAAACAGGACCTGACACAGGCACCTACCTGCATAGTGTGCAATTAGTTGCATGAGAAAACTGCTCCCCATGACATTCTCCGGGCCCCCAGTGGGCCACTTACAGTGTTCTGTACAGGCAACTTTCCCCAAAGCTGGGAGGACAGATGTCATAGCTAATTCGAGGCCGCTTTACCAGAGGGTCCTCTGAACTAGTAACACACGCAGCCATGAATGACTGGTCGTGACTGCCGAGCCTCAGAAGTTACATGCGGTTGGTAGAGGAAGAGAAAGCAAGCCCCTCTCCCTGGAAAAGCGGGGGTCCGAGGCTGTGTTTCTGCACCCACTCTGCCAGGCAGGGGGGGACACAACTCCAGAACCGAGCCGAGGTCCTGGGCCGGCTCCGTCCAAGGAGGCGCGAACCAGAGAAGCCCCAGCCCAACTGCGTTCACCAGCGGCTGAGGCTACGACGCTCCTCCACTTACCCGGAGGGTCTCGAGGCCAGCAAGCGCGTAGCGAGCAAGCGGACCCAGCACACCCGGCAAGACCCCGGCTTTCTCGTTTCACGGAAAAAAGGCGCGGCTCTCCGAGCCGGGCAGGAGGCCCTGCACAGCGACGCCGACTCGCTGGCCGCGTCCGGCACCCGCGCCCGGGTGTCCACTCCCGACGCGAAAACCCACGCTCCGCGGAAACCGCGGGGAAAACGTCCCGCTACGCGGAGGCCGAAGCTCGGGGCGACCTCACGCTGGGGCAGGGCGCCCCGCCGTGACCCGGCCCGCCCCCGCCCCCGCTCCCGGGACCTCCCCACCCCGGCCCGAACCCCGACTCCCGGACCGCCGTGACCCGGCCCGCCCCCGCCCCCGACCCCAGGACCTCCCCACCCCGGTCCGACCCGCGACCCCCGGACCGCCGTGACCCGGCCCGCCCCCGCCCCCGGGACCTCCGCACCCCGGCCCGACCCACGACCCCCGGACCGCCGCGACCCCGGCCCGCCCCCGTCCCCGGGACCTCCGCACCCCGCACCCGGCCCGCCCCCGCCCCCGGGGCCTCCGCGACCCCGGCCCGACCCGTGACCCCCGGACCGCCGCGACCCCGGCCCGCCCCCGACCCCAGGACCTCCCCACCCCGGTCCGACCCGCGACCCCCGGACCGCCGTGACCCGGCCCGCCCCCGCCCCCGGGACCTCCCCACCCCGGTCCGACCCACGACCCCCGGGGCCTCCGCGACCCCGGCCCGCCCCCGCCCCCGGGGCCTCCGCGACCCCGGCCCGACCCGTGACCCCCGGACCGCCGCGACCCCGGCCCGCCCCCGACCCCAGGACCTCCCCACCCCGGTCCGACCCGCGACCCCCGGACCGCCGTGACCCGGCCCGCCCCCGTCCCCGGGACCTCCGCACCCCGCCCCCGGCCCGCCCCCGCCCCCGGGGCCTCCGCGACCCCGGCCCGACCCGTGACCCCCGGACCGCCGCGACCCCGGCCCGCCCCCGTCCCCAGGACCTCCCCACCCCGGTCCGACCCACGACCCCCGGGGCCTCCGCGACCCCGGCCCGCTCCCGCCCCCGGGACCGCCGTGACCCGGCCCGCCCCCGCCCCAGGGGCCTCCGCGACCCCGGCCCGACCCCGGCCGCGGGACCGCCCGGACCCCCGCACTCCGGCCAGACCCCCACCCTCCAGGGGCACCCCCTAACTCGGGCCCTCCCGGCCTGAGCCCACCCCCGCCTCCCCCGCCCCCGGCCCTACCCCCGGCCCCGCCCGCCAGGCCCGTCGCGGCGCCCCGGGCGCTCACAGTTGCGGATGTCCGAGATGAACACAGCCAGGCCCCGCATCCCGTCCCCCTTCGACACGGCCGGCATCTTCGGGCCCAGGGAGCGGGCGGGACTGGCAGGCCCGGGTGGAGGAGCGCGGGGAGCGCGGAGAGCGCGGGTCGCCCTCAGGCCGCCTCAGCCCGGGCCGCCTCAGCAGGAGCCGCCGCAGGCTCCGAGCGGCGCTTTCTGGGCCGCCGGCGCGCGCACACACGCACGCGCACGCACGGGCGGCGGCCGGGGCGGGCGCCGCGGAAGCGAGCCCGTCGGAGAGGCGGCGCGCGCAGGGAGATGGGCGGAGCCAGGCCGGGCGTCGCGGGTTCGCGTCCCGCCCGGGGACGCGTGGCGGGGGCGCTCGGGCCTGGGCTCTGTGGGCGGGGCGGGGGCCCTCCTCTGCTGCCGTTGTGGGCTCCGGGCGCCTCTAAGCTGTGCGGCCCGCCTGGGCCTGCAACCCCCAGGTCCCTCCCTTCCAGTGCGTGGCACAAGTGACCCAAGTGCAGCGTGGGTGGGGGCCCCGCGGCTCTCCAGGGCCCTGAGGTGGCAGGACCCCCGCTGCGTCCTGTGCCCGGGCAGGAGCCAGGGCGCTGCCCTCTCGACGGGAGGGCTGCGGGGAGCTTGAGGCCTGAAGAGAGGCCACTGCCCCCACCCTCCCACCGCCGACCAACCGGGCCTGGCCAGCTGGGTGGTCCCTGCCCCCTCCCCACCCAGGCCTAGACCCACCCGCGAGACTCTGTCCCCTTAGGGCTCTCTTCCGCCGCCCCTGCTGAGCCTCAGGCCGGCGCACCCTCCCTGGACTAGCACCCAAAGTCCCTGATCCGGGACCGCGGGGCTTCCGAACCCTGGAGGAAAGGCCCTCCTGCCACCATGGGGCCACCAGGGACCTCTGCCGGGACCCGACGCCCCCAGACAGAGGGACAAGAGTCAGACCAGCAAAGGGGCTCCCGCAGGAGAAGGGAGAGCCCCCAGGCTGCAGCCTCCAGCCCCCAGCAGGGCAGAGGCGAACAATGGCCTGTTTCTCCTTTGGCCAGTTGGGAACTGAAGGCTTCTCCCGTGCTGCCTTGCCAACCCCCAAAAACCAAAGATGAGCAGGGCGGACCCTGGACTTAAGAGGTCCTGGATAGCACCCTGTGGAGGCCACAGGACCGTCCTGCACCACTGGAGACACCCCAGGTCCACCTGCGAGGGTGAGCAGGACTCCAGGGGCTGGCGGGCACAGGGCAGGGGCGGGGGCCTCGTAGCATGGGCGGGCATCCCTTCCCTCCTCAGGCCTGAAGACTCCTCCCCTCAGTGCCCACTGGGGCTGCGACCCTCCGGGGATTCCCATGCATGTTTCCTCGCAGAGAATGCCTGCGGGGTGCCCACCGAGTGTCACAGGCCAAAGGCCGGCAGCTGGCCTCTCTGGGTGCCCACCCCCTCACGGCCAGAGACCACGCAGACAGCCCTGACCTCGGGCTGCCTTCCACTTCTTAAGTTGCCTGAGCTGGACAGTTGTCACAGTTTTAGCCACT
The DNA here is from genome assembly GCF_023851605.1 of Tamandua tetradactyla. Lineage (NCBI taxonomy): Eukaryota > Metazoa > Chordata > Mammalia > Pilosa > Myrmecophagidae > Tamandua > Tamandua tetradactyla. The sequence continues at coordinate 721,258 of NC_135335.1, read as the reverse complement.
CGTGGTCTCAGCAGTGTGCCCAGAGTCCTTGTCCTCACCCGCGACTGCGGGGACGGGAGGGCATGTGAGCCCCTGAGCCACCCAATGACCGCCCCGACAAGCACGGCACAGGAAGGATCCCAGGCCCTGGGAGCCAGGGGCCTGCTGTGTCCCCACCCCAGACACTCCATGGCATGAGCGGCTCTCTTGGCTCCTCCCCAGACCCGAGAGTAGTCACCCAGGCGTCCTGCTAGTTTTGGGCGCCCCCCTTTCGTTCCCATAATTTCTCCTGCTTCATTTAGCCAGGGTTGGCTTCCATTGTGCTCAGTACGATGATGGAAAAGAATTATCCCTGGAGGGAGCCAAGCCTTCTGGAAAATGGGGACCTGGAGAAGGTCTCCCTGCCGTGGGTGGTGGGCTGGGGGCCGCTTCGAACATCATGGCCGCCTGAGGAAAGCGGAGAGCTTGGGAACGTCAGCCCATCCCAGCGTGGGCGCAACTGCGGCTGCACACACAGCTGAAGTAGACAGCTGCAGAGGAGCCGCGGTCAAGTGTCCGGCCTCTCCAGATGTCTCGTGGGCAAGTGGGCGCACAGGCGGGGTGAGAATGGATCCCAGAGGATTGGAGTGCGGTAAACGGGACACTCTAAGGGACGCCAATCAGCTGGAACCTCACTTCCCACTGACCGCCCCCCACCCCCGGCCTCCAGGACCCGTTCCCCTCGTTTTAAGAAGCTGTTCTTGTGCTTGCAGACCCTGAAGTGAAGCGCTCGGAGGAGTTACTTGCAAGAGAGTAGGTGCTTCCCCCTAGTCCCCAGCCCCCCAGGGACCCAGGTCCGTCCCCAAATGCCCACAGTCCCACCCTGTTGGGGAGGGCATGGCCGCCCCCAGGCAGGCTGGGATCCAGGGAGCAGGCTGGGACAGCTCTGCCCGGGGGAGCATCCCTAGCAGCTCAGGTTCTGGGGAGCAGCTCAGGCAGCCACAGGCCTGGAGTCCAGTCTCAGGACTGCCTGCGTGAAACGGGGCTGAAATGCCAGAAACCCTTGATGTGGCGGAGAGAGGGGACTCGGAGGCCCCGAGGTGAATCTGACTTGCCAGAGTAGCCCTGCTGCCACCATGGTGGGGGGGACGGACAAGGAAGGGGCAGCGGGGCCGTGGTCAGAGGCTGGCTGGGGGCACAGCAGACCACACAGAACCAGCATCCAGGCGCAGGGCAGGCCTGAGGGGAGAGGGGCTGCGGGAGGGGTCTGGGCGCTGGGGGGCCGGTCCAGGGCGAAGCTCCTGCCCCCACATACCCTCAGCACGAAGACCCCATGCGTGAAGGAGCCAGGTATCTGCTGGACACCGAGCTGACACCTTCTTGGTGCCCTGGCGCTGCTGAAACAAAGCTGGGACCTTAAAACTGCAGAAAGACGTGGCCTCTGGCAAGGCGAGGGCGTCTGTGGCCTGTGCAGTCCGCAGGGAGGTCCCTCCCTCCGGTCCTACTGCAGGAGCTCCCTTGGTACTCCCCAGAGGACCCCTGCTGTCCACTCTCCCCTTTGAGGCCCCCACTCGCGTTGGATGGGCCCCTCCTCCGATGTGGCCTCCTCTTATTAATCACATCCTTAAAGAGCCTCTTTCCAAGGAAGGTCTCCTGCCCAGGCCCTGGGGCCACGAACCTCACGCCGTCCGCCCCCAGGCCTCGGTGACTGCAAGCGAAGCTGGAGAAGGGGACAACCAGGACCCTTGGGGGGGACTGGGCACCTGTCCTAGACCACTGGCCCCTTAGCAGCAAGACCCAGCCTGTCCTCGCAGGGGTGACTTGTCCCGAGAACGTGGCTGGAGGTGGCCGTCGGCACCCAGGAGCGCCAGCCAGGCTTCCAGGCACTTGCCAAGGCCTGCGAATGTCCAAGTGGAAATTCAAGGGGCTCCTCTCCCGGCCTGGGGAACGGGTCGGGCCTGGGTGAGGAGTCTTTAAAACACTACGAAGGGGTGTCCCCCCCACCCCCGCCCCGAGGTTCCTGCGCAGTAGGGATGGCCGCGGCCTGGGCTCCGGGACTTTTCCCAGCTCCCGGGGCACTCCGCGTGCAGCCGGGGTTGCCGCCGCCTGGAGCAGAAGGGAGCCGAGCTGGAACGAAGGCCTGCCCTGGACAGGCGGCCAGCTCCCACCTGGCTGGTTTGGGGCAGGGGTCTCGGGGAGGGACCGTGGGCCACTGTGGGGTCCCGCACACGTGCAGTGGGTGCGCCGGCCGTTTTCCCTTCCCACGGGCAAAGCACACAGCCTGGCCGCCGGCCACCACGGAGGCTGGATGCTCTTTCCTCACACGCGCGTGCCGGGCCGGCCCAGCTGCCAGACAGGGCCCCGGGCGCTGGGGCTGCACAAGCACGCAGAGGCGAGTGGGCCGAGCTGCAGACACGCCCGGGGCCCCAGGCACGCAGCACCCATCTGGGGCGCAAGGCTGATGCTCACGTGTCCTTACTCCCGGCCGGTGGAGAGGGAGGAGAGCAGGCCTTCTCGCTGTGCAGAAGCAGGCGTGCCCCGATGCTTCCAGCACAGGCCGCCAGCCCGAGCCGTGTCACAGCGACACACGGGAGCAGGAACAGGCAGTGCCAGAAGGAACGACAGTCTCCGGCCGCTGCCACCCAGCGCAGCAGACACAGCCAGGGGCAGGCAGGGGGCAACTGGCCCCTTTCCCCACAGAGCTACACGAGAACCCGGGAGCTGTGAAGCCCCCACATCACAAATTGTTTTAATTTTTTTATTGTGAAATATAAATACAAAAAAGGAACAAATTTCCAAGTACCTGTTAACAAGTAGTTATAGAACAGATTTTAAAGGTTGGTATGGGTTACAGTTCCATGATTTTCCATTTTTTCTTCTCGCTGCCCCAAGACACTGGAGACCAACAGAGATATCAGTATAATGATTCAGCAGTCCCACTCATTTGTTAAATCCTATCTTCTCTGATATACTCCTTTTCTTTAAATAGCATACTTATATAAAAGCAATAAATTTCAAAGTACATCACAGCAATTAGTTGTAGAGCAGATTTCAGAGTTTGGTATGGGTTACAATGCCACAATTTTAGGTTTTTGTTTCTAGCGGTTCTAAGGTACTGGAGACTAAAAGGGATGTCAGTATAACGATTCAGCACTCATGCTCGTTTGTTAAGCCCGCACACAGGATAGTTCTCTCCCTGAGCTGCTCCGGCCCCCTGCCCTGACAGCCGCTGTTCCCCAAGGTCGCAGGATGGGCACGCGGGTGGCAGAGGTCGAGACATGACCCCCCATATCGAGTCCAGCCTGCTTCCGGAGTCATACACCCCTGATTTGGGTGTGCGTATGGTCACCCCAAAGAGAGGCCCCTTCCCGGCCTCCTGGGCAGTGGGCGTGGCCACAGCATGAGGGACCGTGAGAAGTTACCCGCCCTGCCAGCCTGCCCCGCAGCTAGAGCCCATCGTAGCCCAGGGGGCTGAGCCCATCCCACGCCCTCGGCCAGACCCCGAAGCACCCCGCATCTGGGGCTCGTCACACCCAGCCAGGCCCAGGCCTGACGGACCCGGCCTGCACCGTAGGAAAGGCCCTGGGTGTCGCTGAGCGCATGCACGCCCTCCCACCTGTGGCCTGTCACCAGGGTTCCTCCACATCCACCCCCGGAGGCAAGAGCTACCATGCCGCCTGTCCTTACCCCAGCCCCGGCGCCAAGGGCAGTGCAGCCGGCGGCCCCCAGGGGAAGCGTACTGCTGCCAAAGCAAGCCCCACATTGGCCCCCAAGGCTGCTCCCCTCAGCCTTGCCCCGCGGGACGCCGGCAGCCAGCTGTCCACCCCACACGCCAGCTGCCTGGGGCCAGCGCCCGCCCTCTGTGTCCTCCGGCCCAAGCTGATGGACTGTAAATCTGCCCTAACGCTGGCCTGGGAAAAACCGTTCAAGGAAAGAAAACAAACCAAACTGACCCCAAAACAATCACTTGGGCCTTTCAGAACCACCAAGAGACGCAGTCTCTTTGACCTCCCTGCACCAGCGCAGCCACCCGCTGCCCTGATCCTTAAGGTTGATTTGGGAATTTCCAGAAGCACAAATCCAGGGCTGGTGCCACTGGGCCACAGAGTCCCCGCTAGTGCAGACCACACCCAGGGGTACCCCCCTGGGGGAGAACGGAGGGGTCAGTGTTTGCCTGGGGGTGAGGGGTGGTGGGCTCAGTGCCCACCGAGTTAGAAGGGTGGGCAGCCCAGTGCCCATGATGGGGACCTTAGGGGGGCTCAGTGCCCACCTAACAGCTGCTCACAGGAGGATGTACGTCTTGGTCAAAATCCTGGCCAAGACCAGATGGGCCTGCAGGGCCCACAGGTGGTCATGCATGTAATCCCAGACCGAAAATCTGCTGTGCCTGTTCTGCGGTAATACCCGGAAGCTTCCACCTCAGGCACATGAGCATGCCTGCCTCCCCATCACTTCTCCCTCTGGACTTAGCTTATCCTAGCAGCCCTGGCGGATGTTTCCAACACACGTGGTGGGGGGTTCAGCAGCAGGAAATTCCTGATGTGGGTCCAACTTCCTGGTCCATTCTGAGGCCCAGGAGCAAGAGGACATGGTCAGCGCTTGGCAGCCTGGGCCTGTTCTCGGGGTGACATCAGGCCAAGGCCTCCCCTTTAAGGCAGGATGGAGTCATGGGGTGCCACTCCTGGGAAGGGCCTCACCTAGTGCTAGCCTGGCAGGTGGGGAGAGGCCCAGGGCATCCTCACCAGCCTCCACCTGGTCCGAGAGTGGGGTCCTCGAGCTGCCTGGAGAGACTTGTCACAGGCTGGGAACCCTCGTGGGCCAAGTACATGTGGTGGGGCCGTGCCAGCCCTGCCCTGTCCCCAGAATGCTGGGGGGGGGGGGCCGCGGCAGAGGGCAGAGGGTGCCCTTGCCTGTCCCCCGTGCCTGCTGCAGACACCCATCTTGAGGGGTCTCCACGTAATGCTTTGTTCCCTACAAGCTCCTTTAATTGAGCATTGTTTCCAAATGAAGTTAGAAATTAAATATATTTTATTTCCTTTTCAAGTACCTTAGCTTGTTTGAATTGACAACACAATTTTCCCAGGTGCCTCAATGACTTAAACACTTGATAGATTAAAATTAAAACAGTTAGGTAAACTTGAGTTATCTGAACTGTTCAGAACAGCAAAACACCAGATGTGTGCAGGTTCCAGCTTGGTACAGAGATGCTAAGGCTTTGGTACTGATTCACCCTTGCGCACTCTCAATCTCCCTGCAGCCACGTACACGCATAAGAGGTCTGTTTTCAATTGAGCTACCGGCCCCGTGGCCCGTGCCGCACCAACTGGAAGGTCCACTGCTTCCCACTGGTGACTGGACAGGACCCCAGAACTGCGCTGGTGGGCACTCTGCAGAGGGGGCTGGGGCAGGGGCTTAGTGCCTCCATCCTGTCCACTTTTGGCATCTGCGACTCAGGCCTGGAGTGGACTCTGGGTGGACTCTGACATTCTATGGCTCTGAAGGCCTCAGAACTTGATGGGATCCTAAGGTGGTGAGCTGCATTTTCCACTTGAGAGCGCTGGCCTTGCTGGGGTCTCCTTTGCATTGCCAGGACTGCACAAGCTCAGGGGCGTCCTCGACTCTGCCTGGCCCCAGCTGGAGGTCCAGCCTTGGTGGCAGGAAAGCAGACCTGCCAGGTGACCCCTGACAATTGGGACATGGCCTAGAAGACAGATGGCCCAGTCCCCAGCCCCCTGTGGGAAGAGGGTCTCCTGGCAGAAAATATGGGAAATGAAAGAAGGAAATGTGACTGGAAAAGAAGAGAATAAGGTTCAGTTCAGGCAGCGGAAATGGGGAACCACTGCACAGTGCCCCGAAGCTGGCCACAGTGCCGGGGGTGGCAGAGGGCAGGGTGGGGACTGGCACGTGGTTTTCTGCAGGAAACTGTGCTGTGGGCAATGGGGGCTGGGGGTGGACGGGACGTGGGTGTCACCGTGCACCAAGTGTAGGTGCTTTCTGAGAGGCCTTCATTCCACCGCAGAGGCACCCCCAACTCCTGATTCCCCTGGCTGCCGGCACAAATAGAAGGGTTCTTTTGGCCTCTGGGGGTTCCAGGTTTGGAACTTGCAAGATGGACGGGAGTTTCGGGGATTTTCCGTGTCCATGGGCCGTGCGGATGGACCCTCCCTGGTGGGCCCTGGGCCGGACCTGCATCGGCTCGGTATGGTGGCAATAGCTACCCGGCCTGTGGGCTGAGGCTGCAGCCCAGGGGCAGAAGGAAGGCCGGACAGGCGGCGCGCCACGTCCAAGAGGGTGCGTGGAGGGGAGCGCGCCGCCTGGGATGAGTCCATCGTTTTCTCTCCATCCGCCCACGCCGCCCGGAGTCCCTGCCAGCCTGAGGCCCAGGGCGACCCCGACGTGGCCGCTGCGCCAAGGTGCACACAGCGCTATACCTTGCAGGAGGCCCCGCCCGCCCCCGACAGGCCCCGCCCCAGCCCCGCCCCCAGCCCCGCCTCGCCCCTTCCTCTAAGCCCCGCCCCCGCCGCCCCTTCCCAGCGTGCCGTGCGTGGCGGCGGGCGGTCCGTGGGCGGGACATCCGGGGGCGCTGCAAGCGACTTCCGGCCGGCCTCCAGGACATGAAGGTGAGCCCGCGGCGGCTGGCCAGTGGTGTCCGGGTCTCGCTGCCCGCCCGTGTCTCCTCGTGCGGCCCCAAGCCCCCGTCCGCGAAGTGTGTGTGCGGGGCAGCAGGCTCCGCCAGGGACCCACGGGCGTGAGGGGCGCGGGCGACGCGGGGCGGGCCGCGTAGGGGGCGGGAGAAGCTGTGCGGAGGAGAGCGAGCGTGGACCGAGGGCGAGCGTGCGTGAGAGCGGGTGTGAGAGGGTGTGCGTGCGGGCGAGCGTGGACATGGGGCGAGTGTGTGAGTGTGGACGGGTGGGCGTGAGAGCGGATGTGAGTGTGGGCAAGCGTGCATGAGAGTATGTGCATGAGCATCGACTGAGTGTGCAAGTGTGCACAGATGGTGTGGAGGAGGGTGAGTGGGTAAGTTTGAGCTTGGGTCACAGTAATGGGTGAGAACAAGTGTGAGTGTGGGCAAAGGGGAATGTGGACAGGAGCGAGAGTTCACGTGGCCTCACAGGTGGCCAGTTCCCTCCCCTGTGCTGCAGAGCCCTTGTGCACTGGTGGGCTCTGCGCCCGGTGGGGTTCAGACTCCCTCTCCGGCACCCCAGTGCTCCTGGGGCTGTGGGGAGAATGTGTGGTTCACACAGGGCCTGGCCTGCATCACTGGGTGCGATTGCCCTGCTGCTCACCCTGCCTGGGTCCTGGGCACACTCACCTCTCTCTGTAGGAGCTTGGTCGGGCATGAAAGAGAAAACTAGGTTAACCGATATGCTTGCTGTTAAAATAGGAGGATTTCCGTTAGAGTGGTTCAGGGCTCCAGCCAGCAGCAGGGTGACGCCCAGGGCTCTGGCCAGCAGCAAGGTGACGCACTCAGGCGTTGAAATGAGTGTTTCTCAACTGAGAGTTACTGAGGTGGGAGGTCCTTCAAATGCACGAATGCCAGCACCTCTAAAGCGTGAATGAGTGTAGAAAAGAAGGCATCATGTGGAAGAGGAGAGATCTGATGAGCTGGCTCCACTCGTGGCACACATGTGTAGGGTGTACGTATATGTGCACACGTGACAAGCCTGTGCTGGGCTGTGGTTTTAAGTGGGTTTCTTGCTGTGAGGCTTGCCACCCCGGGGGCTAGCTGTCCATTCTGCCACGTGCTGAAACAGAAGCCTTCTGGAAGCGATAGCACTTGGGGCCTGGAATGGTGGCACTCAGTCAGCTTGTTTGGAAGCAGCTTCTCAGGGCCCACTTCTTCCAAAGAGCCCAGCGCAGGAGGTCCTCAGGTGACCTGTGGTTTGGAGGCTTACCTGTAAACGTGAAACCCCATATGTGGGGCCATTCTACCCAAAGGAAGAGCTGCTCTTTTTAGAAGAAAACATGTTGAGTACAAGGACGTGGCAGGTGAGAGCTCAGACACCTGCGCTCTGGGAAGGGTGTGATGGGGAATCTGCGTTCTCGGCCTCTGAGCAGGATTGGCCAGTTCCAACTGCAGATAAGCGGAGCAGTGCCCAGTGTCCAGCAGGGAGGCAGGGGAGGAGCTGGCAGCTGGGAAGAGCCTCTGGGCAGCACAGGTTCCCTGCCCACATCCCACACAGCTTCTGCCTCAAGCATCGAGGGCGTAATGGGTCAGGGAAGTGGGGCAGTGGACCCTTGTCCTGGTGCTACTGTCCCCATGCCTCAGTGGTTCTGGCCAGCCCACTGGGCACAGTTGGTCAGTGTCAGCTCCGGCCTGGTCTGCCCCCTGGCAGGCATGGAGGCCGCAAGGCTTGTCCTCCTGCTGTCTGTGTCTGGTGGCGCCATCCCTTTGGCCCTCTCCCCCTGCCTCCTGCCCTCCAACGTGAAGACAGGTCAGGGCCTGCAGACTGAGGGCCTCCTTGGTAGGTAGACTGCAAACCCCTACTGGACCACTGCCCCCAGGCAACGACCGTCCTCAGTGAGGAGTACAGGCCGGAATGGACAGCTGGGTGGCTGGAGTGGGTGTGCAGAGCACCAGGGTGGGCCACCAGCTGCAGAGGAGTCAGGAGTGGAGTGGGGTCAGCAACGGAGGCCAAGAACCTGTGGGGGCGGGCAGCATGCCGTCAGGCCCTCCCCACTGCACACCACCTTGTGGCTTGCACCAGTGGGCAGGCCGGCCCTCCGTGTGCACAGTGCCTGTGGAAGCTCATTTGTTCTGGGATCCTGCTGCTCTCCCAGCCTCTTGGGCCGGGCTGTCCTACATTGGCCTCACAGCAGCAGCCTCTGTCCCAGGCCAGGTAGGCTCCAGGTGGTTCTGGGCTGGCACCCCTGCAGGAGCCAGCAGCAGCAGGGGGTGCTGGTGCCAGGTCAGAGGGCACAGTTATCCCTTGATTCTGTTGCTGGCACGATTCACTAACAGCAGGACCAGCCAGCTGGCCAGAGTGGCATGGGAGAGAAGGCAGTCACCTCGGCCCTTCCTCCCTGTCAGCTGCATAGAACGCCCTGCACGTGTCCTTCCTACTCACGGACCAGGCGTTGAGGCATCCCTGCTCCATGGGTGAGGGAGCGTCCAGTCTCTGCCTGCACACAGGCACACTGTGGGTGGACCCGTGCCCAAGCATCGGAACTCACCCCAGGGGCAGCCCAGGGCCCCCAGTCCATGCTGGGAGAGGTCTTCTCATCTGGGGAGGTGACAGTGGAAAGGGGCAGCTGTGCCAGCTCTACAGGGAGATGCCAGTCTGGAGGAGGCTTCTGGGATGGGATGAATGGTCAGCAGACCAGGGGCCGTGGGCACTGCCCAGCAGGCATGGAGGTGCCTGGGATCCGGACGACAGCTGGGTGCCGGGTGCAGGGTGGCTGGGGTAGCCCCTTGGCCAGGCCGCACGCATTGTGGACTGACCCACTTCTTTCACGCCTGTGTGCTCTGACGCTGTGGGGAGAGCCGAGGCCTGTGCCTGCCTAGCCGGGCGCCACGTGCAAACGACGAGGAAAGGCGAATTGCAGGTCCTGATCCCAGGACACTTGCTTGACCTGAAACTGTGCTGTGCGACTAATAAGTTTGCCGTGGGAAAATCAGAAATACAGTTAAAGAAACAAAGCCGCCAGCAGCGCCAAGTACCCTCCTCACTTCCTTTTGGGCCCATGTCTGCCCTGCCTTTCCCTCCTGGAGCCTGTAAATGGACTGCTCAGTACGATGAGTTTGTGTTTCCTGTTGCATCGTGGCACCTTACCGTGACTGGGAGCCCCCCGTCGGGTTTCCCAGTGTGTCCCTGGAGATGGGTGCATGAGTCTTAGGACTCGGCATGGGGACCACTGGTGGAGTCGCTCGTGCTGCGTGGAGAAAGAAAGTGAAGCCTGAAGAGCTGGCCGTTACTGCTGGGCCTCCCCGGCTTGAGCTCCCACAGCTTGGGGGGTCACCTGTGCTCCTGCCCCAACATCATTCCCTTCGACCCCGTGGACGTTGGGTGACACCAGCACCTTATCCAGCGCCCCGTCCCTGGTGGTGGACCCTGCCCTGCCATAGGGCCCTGTCGGGGCCTTCTGTGTCCCTCCAAGGTGGCCTTCCTGGACCTCCCACCCCCAAGCCCAGCCCCAAATGTTCTTCCCCACAAATGTGTTTTATTGGCCTTTCCAGGTTCTTTTGTTTTTCCCTAAATGGAAGGTTTGTATTTTTATCTATAAACTTGTGGTAGAGTCAGTTGTCAACTTGGCCAGGTGAAGGTGCCTAGTTCTGTTGCTGTGGACATGAGCCAATGGTATGTGAACCTTATCTGTTGCTCATGACATCTGCAATCGGCTAGGAGGCGTGTCTGCTGCAGTGAACAATGTTTGATTTAATTGGCTGGTGCTTAAATGAGAGCTCAGCGTAGCACAGCCCAAGCAGCTCAGCATACTTCAGCTCAGCATACTTCATCTCAGCACTCGCAGCTCAGCCCAGGCCTTTGGAGATGCAGAAAGGAATCGCCCTGGGGAAAGTTGTTGGAACCTAGAGACCTGGAGAGAAGGCCAGCAGAGACCATCCTGTGCCTTCCCACGTAAGAAAGAACCTCAGTGGAAGGTTAGCTGCCTCTCTGAAGAACTAACAAAATAAATCCCCTTTTATGAAAAGCCAATCTGTCTCTGGTGTGTTGAATTCCGGCATCCAGGAAACTAGAAAAAAAACCTGTTGGTGTTTTCTCCTAATTCCTGCCGTGGTGGGCATAGCTGGAAGCGCCTTCTCCACGCTGAGTTTACGAGAAACGTCTGTTTTCTTCTCATCGTTACTGTGCTGGGATTTCCCTGGGTTTGTGAAGGGAGGTGGGGGCCAGCGTTGCCCCAACGGGACGGCCCTGGAGGCCAGCCAGGAGGCCCTTCCTGGGTGTCCGAGCAGAGTCAGCGGCACCAGGCCTGGGGCCTTGCGCCCACTGGGCCTCCGTAAGCCCTGCTCTCCCCACAGCCACACCCGCCGCGCTGCAGCCATGAGGACGCTGCTGCATGTGCTCTGCCTCGCGCTCGCCTGCCACCCGGCCTGTCCCACCCTGTCCAAGTCAGATGCCAAGAAAGCTGCCTCAAGGACGCTGCTGGAGAAGGTGGGGGCTGGGGGGCTGAGCGTGGCGAGTGGGCGGCCCCCACACCTGTCTCCTGCTGGGCCTGGCTTCTCTCTGTGGGGCTCCTCTGGGGTCCATTGGGCCCTGCAACTCCTGCCTTGTCCCGGCAGCTGCTCCTCTGCGTCTGCACTTCGTCCCATGGGGGCCCTGGATCGAGCGAACCCCGTGCTGGTCTTAGGGGAGGGCCCAGGGGAGCCCTCTGCCGGGGCGGGTACTCACAGCGGGTGTCTGCGCCTGTCCTGGGCAGAGCACTCTGTGGCCTGGGCACCCTAGGGTGGGGCAGGGATGGCCGGAGGCGGGGCAGGGACGCCGGAGGCTGGTCAGGGGCCGCGTGTGCCCCGCGTGTTCGAGCAGGAGGCACAAGTGCGTGCAGCGGAGGCTTGCCGGGCCACACGGGGGTGCGGGCGCACAGCGCTGCCTGCCGGGGAGGTGCCTCCCCACCCTTGCTGTCTTCAGACTCAGCTTTCCGAGAGGCCCGTCCAGGACCGGGGCCTGGTGGTGACCGACGTCCGCGCCGAGGACGTGGTGCTGGAGCACCGCAGCTACTGCCCGGCCCAGGCACGGGAGCGGCACTTCGCGGGAGCCGTCCTGGGCTACGTCACACCTGTGAGCCGGGCCCTGGGGAGGGCACGGGAGCTGCGTGGCCTGAGCACGGGGCGGGGGCCGGGCGCTGACCTTGCCCACTGTCCCTGGCCTCTTCCCTGCCCAGTGGAATAGTCACGGCTACGACGTCGCCAAGGTGTTCGGGAGCAAATTCACGCTGGTCTCGCCCGTCTGGCTGCAGCTGAAGCGGCGCGGCCGGGAGATGTTCGAGGTCACGGGCCTGCATGATGTGGACCAAGGTGCTGTGCGTGTGCAGAGGCTGCACGGCCAGCTTGCTCGGCCCCCGGGCTGCCCTCACATGTCCGGCGGCAGGAAGGCGGCACACGCTGCTCCCGCCTGCCCGCCCCACACACCCCGCGTCCGGGGAGCCTCCGGGGTGTCCACTGCGGCTCTGCTGCTTCGGGGCAGCTCCTCCCCGGCCAGGGTCTCAGGGCCCCTGTCCCCAAGCCCTGGCTCTCTCCTCAGTGATATGCTAGTCACACGTCTGGGTGAGAGACGTGGCAGGCCGGCGTCCCCTTTCTGAAAGAGGAGGGGGGGCTTCTAGGAGAGGGAGCAGGCTGGTCTTAAGGGAGCAGGACGGCCCTAGAAGAGAGGGGGCAGGGCCCATTTTGGGGGTTCTGGAAGCAGGAAGGGGAAGTTGTGTCTGACCCCAGGTAGGGTCCCCAGGCCTGGCTGGGTGTGGCCTGTCCTGCCACTGACTGAGTCTGTCGTCCAGCTCAGGAGGGTGAGCCTTTGCTTTGCAGGGTGCGAGGGCCGCCCTGACCACCTCCATGCCCGCAGTGTAGGGGGGCCGCCCTGACCCTCTCCGTACCCGCAGGTTGGATGCGTGCCGTCAGGAAGCACAAGGGCCTGCGCCTCGGTGAGTCATGGGCCGCCTGGAGCTTCTCGCACTGTGCCCTCCTAGCGCAGCACTGCTCTCAGACCCTCCCCGCCTGCCCAGAAGCGAAGCCAGCCCAGAGCCTGGCATGCACAGTCCCCCGGCCGAGCCCTATGGCCCTCCTGCACCCTGCCCCTCAAAGTGGCAGCCTCTGGCCTCCACACTACACCCCACAAAGGCTGTGCTGACCTGTGTCCTGCCTGGCCCACACTGCCCTGCCCCCCAGCCCCTCGTTCCCTCTCCCACTGGCAGTGCCTTCTCCGGGTCTGTTGGGTGCTCTGGCAAGGAAAGATCACCAGCGTCCCAGAGCACAGCTGGGCTGGCCGGGTAGTGGGCAGGAGAGATGGGCAGAGGGGAGCTACAGAGGCGGGTCGCAGGGTGGACCAGGCAGCTGGAAGGAGTCAGAGCACGAGTCTACTCAGACTCAGGAGAGTCTGAGGCAGGAAGGGAGGGCCAGGGAGGGGCCCAGAGAGTCTGCCCAGGTGAGGAGGGGCCCAGTGTCTGCCCAGGTGAGGAAGGGCCCAGAGGGTCTGCCCAGGTGAGGAGGGGCCCAGAGGGTCTGCCCAGGTGAGGAGGGGCCCAGTGTCTGCCCAGGTGAGGAAGGGCCCAGAGGGTCTGCCCAGGTGAGGAGGGGCCCAGAGGGTCTGCCCAGGTGAGGAGGGGCCCAGTGTCTGCCCAGGTGAGGAAGGGCCCAGAGGGTCTGCCCAGTTGAGGAGGGGCCCTGAGGGTCTGCCCAGGTGAAGAGGGGCCCTGAGGGTCTGCCCAGGTGAAGAGGGGCCCTGAGGGTCTGCCCAGGTGAGGAGGGGCCCAGAGGGTCTGCCCAGGTGAGGAGGAGCTAGTGCGCACCGCCTGGGGTGAAGGAGCCCTGGGCGGGCACAAGGCAGCAGGGAGGCAGTGGCGCTGCCCTCTGCCTCACGCTGTACCCCCGGGCACATCTATCACCCCCAGTGCCACGGCTCCTGTTTGAGGATTGGACGTACGACGATTTCAGAAACGTCTTTGACAGCGAGGACGAGATAGAGGAGCTCAGCAAGACCATGGTGCAGGTAGCGAAGGTGAGCCCTGGGACCCGAGAGGCCGTGTGCAGGCTCGCGCCAGCCGGGCCTGCAACCCTCGCCCCTCAGCCATGCCTGCGCGTGCAGCCGTCATGGGGGGCTCCTGCCCTCGGTCCGCTTGCCCAGCTCAGGGCCCGCTGGAGGGGACGGAGGCTGCCATGGCTCCCTCTGGGGTCCAGGGTCTGAGGGAACCCACCTTGGGTGAGGCCCATTGCCCAGCCGCTCTCTGTTGGCCACCCACTGCATCTGAGTGGAGGGCGCCAGGGCTACCCGTGGTGGTCAGAGAGCTGGTTTGGGGTGAGGTGGGGGTTTGGGGAGACTCAGGGTGAAGTGTGAAGGGAGTTGGAGAGATGGCGTCAGGCCACTGGCTGCCTCAGCAAGTCACATCCTCAGAAGCTGGCCATGTCTGCCCTGCTACTGGGCAAGGAGTCCCACTGGCAGCTGGGCACTCCTGCAGACCGAAGGACAGATGCCATGAGGAGGGGAGGGTGTCATGTGCTATCTGCAGAGCCCAGACGGGACTTAGTGGCCGCTGGGCACAGGCCTGGTCAGGGCGGTGGTGGCCAGCTGGGACAAGCGGATGCGTCCCATCCCTCTCCCCCCAAGTTCAGAGCCTGGACTCCCAAAGAGACAGCGGGGGAAGAGTGGAGGCAGGGACACTGACTCCTTGGGCTCCTGTGGGGACCCCCGCACTGCCCCCTTCAGAGGGTCTGGCTGGGCATGGCATCGGCCTTCCTGGAGGGCCAGGTGGCCTGGCCAGTGGGCTGCTGGCCATCCGTTTGGGTCACGGGGCCTTGGGGACTCTGTGCCCTCACCTCCCTTTTTCTGTAGACCCAGCATTTTGACGGCTTCGTGGTAGAGGTGTGGAGTCGGCTGCTGAGCCAGAAGCATGTGTGAGTGGGGACCCGGGCTGAGGGGCTTCTCCCTGAGCCTGGGGGTCTCTGAGGGGCGCCTAAGGAGGGGCGTTCTCTCCCGTTCTGCCCTCGTGGGTCCTGAATGGGCCACATGGAGAATGGGGCCAGGCTCATGCGCAGGCTGCCTGGTCCATCTAACCCCTGACCCCCATGGCAAGCTGGTGCACTCATCCCTGACCCCAACCGACAGGCCGCTGCACTGACCCCTGGCCCCCATGGGCAGGACATTGTTTTCCACTGGTGGCTGCAGCCTGGGTGGCACTTGCTTGACCAGCAGTTCACAGTGACGAGGGAACATGGCCAGCTTTCACCACGGGGACTTCGTGAGGCTTGGGGGTGCTATGAGAGTCACCCCACATCCTTCCTGGGAGGCGTGCCGAGCCCTGGGAGGCGGCAGCGGTCGGCCCGCGGGTGGAAGCCTCGAGGTGCTGTCTGCACTTCAGGCTTCTATTGGGGTCTTTTTTGTTGTTTTGGTGCATGGGCGGGACTCAGACGGCGTCTCCCGCGTGGCAGGCGAGGTGAACGGCCTGGGCACCCTCCCTGTTGGGTTTTGAGGCTCAGAACCAGGCCTCTGCCACTGTGCCTGCTCCCTGCCTGGAAGGAAGCACTCGGGCTGGGTGGGACTCCTGAGATTGCACCCCATGGGTGCTGGGCTGAGGGCAAGGCTTTGTCCAGGGTGGGCAGCTGTGGGAGGTGTGGCTGCACAGGCCCCATGGGCGGGATCTCCAGGGGCAGAGGGCATCGCTGTTGGGGTTGGGCCAGTGCTGGGGAGAGGGGCCAGGATTCCCACCTGAGGGGCTTGGGGTGGGACCTGTGCCGGCTGCACCTGCAGGAGAGCCCCAGACAGGCTCCCGGCAGGGGTGGGGGGCGGGGGTTGGCATCCTGGGCGTCCTGGTTCACGGGTCCAAGGTCCAAGGCCCGAGGCCCAGCATCAGGGTGTCTGCCCTGTGATGCCGCTGCGAGCCTGCCCTGGGCCCCTCCATTGCTTGGCGCCACTGCCACAGCCTCTCTGGCACCCCTCTCACCCGTCCCACTCACCCCCAGCTGTGGGCACCCTCTCCTGTAAGGGCTGTCCGGTGCTCTGGCCACGCCCACAGGAGTGAGCTGGGCCCAGGGCAGGCTTTATGGGGTCTGTAATACCGTAGCCCCTGGCTAGTCCCTGTGTTCCCACGGTTTCACTGCTGGACATGGTGGCTGTCCACACCAGACCACAGGGCTGGCTTAGCCTCGCACCTCCCCTGGGGAGCCCTGCCTTCCCCGCACCCCTTCAGGTGCCCAGCATCCCCAGAGTCTCAGTCCCCAGGTGTTGTCAGCCGGACCCCCACCCATGCTCTCTGAAGCTCTCCCAGGAGCTGCACATCTGTGGGGTCTTGTGACGTTTCACAGCTCAGCCCCTAGGTCCATCCCGCAGCCCCTGGCATTGCTGAGCCAGGGCCGTTCTGTGACGGGAGGGGCTGAGTCCTGGGGGGAGATCCCTGAGCCTGGCCGGGCTGTGTTGAGCTCTGCTCCAGCCCAGCTGCTCCCTGGGTGCTGCCCACATGCACCCCTTACAGGGGAACCTGTAGTGAGGGGTGGCCGAGGCTGGGCGGGGGGCCTGAGGGCTGTCTGACTCCTGCTCTCCTTCCTGCAGGGGCCTCATCCACATGCTCACCCACGTGGCAGAGACACTGCACCAGGCCCGGCTGCTGGTCATCCTCGTTGTTCCCCCGTCTGTCACCCCAGGGTGAGTGCCACAGTGGCAGGTGCAGGCTGGGCCCCCAGTGTGGGGTCGCCCGGGACTCGGGCCGTGCCCCTGAGGCCCTGAGGAGCAGACCCTCGGCCGGCCTCGGTGCTGCCCGAATGCCCGCAGGGATGGCTGCCTGCACAGAGAGTGTGGGAAACCCTCGCCGAGGCTTCCTGCTTCTGCTGAGCCCCGGGACCCCGGGAGACCTCCGTGTTGGCACTTTGGGCCAGAGCAGCAACCTGGGGCTTTCACACCCTCGTTGGCAGGGAGGGTGGGTGTGTGTGCTGCCTCCCAGCCACACTGGGCATTCGCGGCCACCAGACCCTCTCGGACCAGCCCTGAGAGGCGGGAGTGCCGGGGCTCGGAAGGTAGAGCCACCCGGCTGCTAACGGAGCGTTTTAGTTTGTAAGCTGCCAGATGCAGCATACCAGAAACGGAACGGCTTTTAAAAAGGGAGCTTGTTAAGTTGCAAGTTTCTGTTCCTAAGGTTGCAAAAATGTACAAATCAAAGCATCCAGAGAAAGAAATCTTAACTCTAAAGAAAGGGCCGATGAGGTTCAGGTTGGCCTGTGGCCACGTTCCCTTGTTCTCTCCTCATTTCATCAGGCTTCCCTGGGGTGTTTTCCTTCTGCATCTCCAGGGGTCTCTGGCTGTGGGGGTCTCTCAGCTCTGAGCTTTTCCCACAACGATTCCCTCTTAAAGGGCTCCTGTAAGTGACCCCACCTAGAACAGGTGGCTCACGTCTCCACGGAGACAGTAAAAAGGTCCCTCCCCCAACAATATTGAATGGGGGTTAAAGGACATGGCTTTTCTGGGTCCACAACAGATTCAGACTGGGCCACGGGCCACCATGGCCATCCTGCCCTGGGCACTTGCTCTAAGGGAAGGGCTCTGGCACCCAGTGGACAGGGTGAGCTGGGTAGGGGCCAGGGAGGGGAAGGGCCCTCCTGAATGGCATGCCTGGGCCTGTGGGGGCAGGTCAGGGGGCCTTAGAGTCCCTGAGCCCACCCAGCTGTGGTGAGAACAGAGCAGGCACGGGTCTGCGTCTGCTGCTCCCAGGGCACTGCCCGCTGCGCCCGCTCCCTGTGGCCAGGGTCCCTGTGCACCTGGGTGCTGCCTCCAGCCCCCGCCCCCACACCCTGTCTGGGGCCTCCCCCACCGGGGGTACCAGAGCTGGTGCAGCAGGGCTGGGGGGAGACAGCATACGGGGTCCCTTCTGTGCATGGGTGTAAGGGGTCCATGCCAGGGCCAGCGGCACGGCTCTGGCTCTGCCTAGTGTCCACTGCGGCAAGGGTGTCCAGTGGATCTGACCTCTTGTCCAGTGTCTCTTGGGGGCACTGAGGGTGTGGCTGTGAGGACAGCAGGGCGTCATGTCCTGAGCCGACAGCTGCAGGGCGATGGCCCTGGAAGGGGCGGGTGCCTGTGGCCTGCAAGTTCAGGCCTGGGCTGGGTGGGGGTGGGCAGTGCACAGCACTTGCTCCAGGGCTTCCAGGGCTTCCCGGCCTTGGGGGTGGCATGGGGGGATGGGGCAGGGCAGGGTGGGCCCAGGGCCCTGGTGGTCGGGGGCTGCGGGCAAGAGGAAGCCCCTGGAGAGAGTGCAGTTCCCCTCACTGGGCCCGGGCCTCTGCCCACCTGCCCCACATGTGCTACTCGCTACTTTTGCAGCTCCCCATGAGCATCGGGGCCGAGGCGGGGAGGCCGTGGGCGAGCAGAAGGGATGGGCGGAGGGTGGCAGGAGCGCAGTGCTGGAAGGTCCCCCCAGTGTCCCCCAGGCAGGCTCTATGTTGGGAGGCCACCGCACAGCCCCCTCCCCACCCGAGGCCACAAGGATGCTGCCACCTCGCCCAGCTTCCCCTCTGCCCTCGTGAGCTGCCACACGAGGACGAGTTCAGCGCAGTGGGGGCGTCCGTGAGGACCACGGGGTGGAAGCCACCTGTCTGCCACCTCTCGGAGCCCTCCCCTTGGGGCATGGCCTGGGCCCGTCATGCCCGGGGCCTGTCCGGGGGGTTAGTCTGGCCAGGGAGGGGCTCACGGGCTGGAGGGAAGGGTCCTGCGTGGGTTCCCGGCCACTGCAGCCTGGCGCCTGCTCTGCTGGTGCCCGCGAGCCTGAGCCCCTCTCCCCTCCACCCAAAGAGCCTGAGTGAGGGCACATCTGGGGGCAGCCCTGTCCTTCCGTCTGCCATGGGCTCACTGTCCCGTCCTGTTGTTCCCTGTCCCTCTGTCCCATCCCGCCATCCTGTCCCACTGTCCTCTGTCTCTCTGTCCCCTGTCCTGCCATCCTGTCTTATTGTCCCACCATCCCATCCCTCTGTCCCCTGCCCCACTGTGCTGTCCCATCCCGCTGTTCCTTGTCTTTCTGTTCCGTCTCTCTGTCCCATCCCACTATCCCCCGTCATCGGTCCCATGTCCCGCTGTCCCCTCCCACTGTCCCCTGTCCTGCCGTCCTCTGCCCTGCTCTCAGGCAAGGCTGTCTGTCCTGGAGCCGGGCCACGCATGTGGCCTTGGCAGCGTGTCCCTGCTGCTCTTGGCTCTTCTCCCTCAGGCCGCTGGGGGGCTGGGGATGCCCTCCTGCACAGTTGGGGGTGTCGCCTCCCAGCCACCTGGAGCTGTGCAGGGTGGCCCCGTGTACAGCCTGGGAGGCTCCTTGGGGTGGAGAGGGAGAACACGGGATGGGGGTCAGCTTCTCGGGGAGGGTGGGGCCAGGAGCCCACCGCAGGGGCCGGGGAAGGGGCTGGCCTTGGGGGCGGGCAGGGGCATGTGACAGGCCATGGGGGGTGTGCCTGGCTCCCCGCAGGACCGACCAGCTGGGGACGTTCACACACAAGGAGCTGGAGCAGCTTGCCCCGGTGCTGGACGCCTTCAGCCTCATGACCTATGACTACGCCGCAGGGCCGCAGTGAGTGCCCTGGCAGGGCTGGCATCCGCAGGCTGCAACGCGGCTCAGAAGCCCACTTCCCTTCGCAGCCGGGGAGGCGTGGGGTCTCCCCCAGCTGGGGAGAGGCAGCCCAACCCCCACCCCTGGCAGCCCGCACCCCCCAGTCGGTCCCATCCACGTTCCCTCACCCTGTGTCCCTTCCCCGGTGGAGGCCTGAGCTGAGCGGGGGACGCAGGCCGGGAGGCCCCTGCGTCTGCTGGCCGCTCAGCACCCACCGCCAGGCCTGGGCACCTTGTGGCCTGGGAGAGGGTCCTTGATGGCCGGTCCCTCTGGGTCCGCCTAGCTCCTCCAAGGAAGTGGCACAGT
Organism: Tamandua tetradactyla; assembly: GCF_023851605.1. Taxonomy (NCBI): domain Eukaryota; kingdom Metazoa; phylum Chordata; class Mammalia; order Pilosa; family Myrmecophagidae; genus Tamandua; species Tamandua tetradactyla. Next base: position 701,758 of record NC_135335.1, on the reverse strand, counting down.
GTCTGGGCCCCTGGGTCAGGGGCCTCCCTGCCTCTGCTGAGTCCCACCCTCTCCCCGCCCCCCACAGGCCCGGCCCAAATGCACCCCTGTCCTGGGTCCGAGCCTGCGTCCAGGTCCTGGACCCCAAGTCCCAGTGGCGCAGCAAGATCCTCCTCGGGCTCAACTTCTACGGCGTGGACTATGCATCCTCCAGAGACGCCCGCGAGCCCGTCGTGGGGGCCAGGTGAGCCCGTTGTGGGCCGTTGTGGGGCTGAATGAGCCCATTGTGGGGGCTGGTGGGGGCTGGAGGGGCCGTCGTGGGGCTGGGAGGGCCTGAGTGGGGTTAGATGAGCTCATCGTGGGGGCCGGTGGGGGCCAGAGGGGCCCTCTTGGGGCTGGGAGGGCCTCAGTGGGGTGTGCCCGGGGCATCGGCTCATTGTGGGCTCCTGGGACAATAGTGGGACACTAATAGTGGGGGGCAGCGGAGGCAAGGACAGATGCAGACGACGTGTCCGAGGCGTTCAAGGAGGGGCCTGAGGCGCCGTGAGCAGGCCGTGGTGACGGGGAGCTGTGGGGTGGGTGCCCTGAGGGCGTCCCTGGCACCCCCCCCCCCCCCGCCCGAGGGCCTGGGCTGGCCTGGGCAGCCCCTCACCGGGTCCTCGGAGCCAGGCTCCCTGGTGGGCTGCTGCGGCCCTCCCCGCGCACGGCCGCTCCTCCCAGCGGGGGACGCAGCACGGCCCAGGCCCTCGCAGCCTCTCCGGCGGTCCTTCCCCCCCCGCCCGAGCAGGCCGGTCCTCTGCGTGGTGACCCAGGCTGGGCAGCATTCTGCCCCTGGCCGCTGTCCCGTGAACTCGGGTGGCCTCGGTCTCCCCAGCCCCTCCCGGGTCCCCCTTCCGCCGCGGCCTGGACAGTGGCCAACTCGCTGCACATGTCTCCACCTAGGACCTCAGCGTCCTTGTGGCGTGACGGTCCAGTGTCCTGGTAGTATTCAGTTCAAACTTGTGGTTTCCCTTTTGACCCACAGGTTATTTAGAAATGTGTTGTTAAATGTCCAGATTTGTGGGATTTGCTTAGATTCTTAATTCTAACTGTTAGCAGTAAGGTATTAGTTTGCCACTTGATTCTGCTGAGTGCACATAGCGCTTCAGTCCTTTTCGACTTGGAGCGCCCGGGGCTGTGGCGGTCCCCCGTGAGGTGAGGCCCAGGCGTCCTGTGTGCAAACCAATTAAAAAATGTTTTGTCTTGTCCTATTAATTGCTAAGTGCAGTGTCACAAATCTGTCGTGACTTTGTCCTGTTTTTTCTGTCACTTTGCCTTTATAAATTCTGAAGCTATTCTCAGGTGCTTTCCAATCTGTGATCACTACATTTTTTTGATGACAGCGTCACGAGACATCCCTCCTGGCGATACCGTCCACCCGTGGGGCGCGCCGGGAGCCCTGGGGCCTCCGTTCCCACGTCACGCAGCAGCTTTCCCGTCCACTCGCTGTCCACCCATCACCTTTGTGTCCCGGGGCTGTTCCTTGAGGGCAGACTGTGGTTGAGGCTGTCCCACCTTTTTCGTGACCTCTGCCTTTTTCATAGCGTGGTCAGTCCACTAAAGACAAACTCACCGATGTGGTGAGGTTTAGATCTGCCACTTTTTTACTTCCTCCCCGTTTATCTTCTTTGTTACTTTGTTTTTCCTTGCCCCCTTGTTTTTTGAAATACTTGAATAGTCGTAATGCCGTGTTGTGCAGCACGTAGCCTGGTGGCGCCACCCTGTCGTGTTCTTTTCTGGCATTGCGGCGGATCCCGGCTCGCGTCCCTAATGCATCGTGGCGTCTGCGCAGTGCTGTGGCCGCTGCCCGCCAGGCGTGGTGCTTCCTGGCCCCGCCCAGGACGCCCCATCCCATACCTCAGTGGCCACATGTGAACCCCACCTGGCAGCGTCAAGAGCTCCGTAGAACCAAGAGGAAGCAGTGGTCTTGTGTTTACTGAGCTGTTTCCCACCCCCCTGCCCTTCCTCCCGGCAGAGGTGAGTTTCCCGCTGGATGGTCAGTTCTGTCCACTGCGGTGAGGACTCTTGCTTTTCCTTTGTCTGAAATGTCTCTGCTCCTTCATTCCTGCGGATGTGTCTCTTAAGAAAGCATTGACCCCCCGTCTTCTGCCCCCACGGTTTCTGGTCAACAGCAGTCCTTCACTTCACTCCCTGAACGTAATGTGCCTTTTTCTCTAGCTGTTTTCAAGAGTTTTCTCTTTATCTTTGATTTTCAGCAGTGTGACCGTGATGTGTTCACGTCAGCTTTTTCCTCATATATGTCGAGCTTCTGAATTGTACATTTATGTCATTCCCTCAAGTCGGGAATTTTGGGGTACTTCAAATATTTCTCATGTCCCATTCCGGGGCTCCACTTTAAAAATACGTTCACCTTCTTGTCAGCTTTCAGTCTTTCTCTTCCTCTGTTTTCTATTGATGTGCCTTCGAGGCCACTGATTCTTTCTGCCGTCATCTCCGTCGTGCCGAGTCCACCCAAGTTATACTTTATTTCAAATGTATCTCAGTTCTCACCTTGCTGTTTGGTCCTCTTTCCGCTGGGGTTTTCTGTTGTTTCATTCGTTATGAAGTTTCTCATATATGGCTGTGTGTCTCGTGACCATGGGGTCCAGAGTTTGGGCTCCCCTTCTCCGGCTCGGTCCTTCCTGGGATTTGCCCTCACCTTCCGCCGTGAGCTCTGCCCTCAGGCCCTGCCATGGCCTAGAAAACCCCCTCGGCTTGTCCGCTCTTCCAGGGCTCAGCTCCCAGAAACTGCTTTTTTCTCACTTCAGAGGCTTCAGGTAATTCTTTGTTTCTGTCCAGAATTTCTCATTATAATTAACAGGAGGGCCAGCCTGTGAGAAGCTTACTTTGTCATGCTGCGAACAGACTCCCGAATCTTCTGAAAAATAAAAACCCACACGCCATAATGGGCCTAAGGCCTACATGTATGACAAGACTGACATCCACTCGGCCCCTCCAGCTGAGAGACGAGCCTCACCGGGTCCAGTGGAACGACTGCCCGGCCGGGTGGTCCCTCCTAGACCCCCCGCCTCAGTGCCCCGCACCAGCCCATCTCTGAAGCTTTTGTGAACAGAGTGGTGCACTGGGTATTTATTTTTGTGCCTGACGGTTCACTTGTGTTGTGTTTGCACAGTGTGTCCGTGTGGGTGGTTGTGCTGCAGTTGTTTGTTTTCGTGCCCATCGGACACAGCCTTCTCCTGCCCGTGTCTCTGGCTCAGGTTGCCGTGGGCCTGCCCTGGGGCAGAGTGTATTCTAGGGGCTCTGAGTGCATTCCAGGGGCTCTGTGTGTATTTTAGGGGCCCTGAGTGTATTCTGGGGGCTGTGAGTGTATTCTGGGGGCTATGAGTGTATTCTGGGGGCTGTGAGTGCATTCTGGGGGCTCTGTGTGTATTCTAGAGGCTCTGAATGTATTCCGGGGGCTCTGAGTGTATTCCGGGGGCTCTGTGTGTATTTTAGGGGCTCTGAGTGTATTCCAGGAGCTCTGTGTGTATTTTAGGGGCTCTGAGTGCATTCCAGGGGTTCTGTGTGCATTTTAGGGGCTCTGAGTGTATTCTGGGGGCTGTGAGTGTATTCTAGGGGCTGTGAGTACATTCTGGGGGCTCTGAGTGTATTCTGGGGGCTGTGAGTGCATTCTGGGGGCTGTGAGTGTATTCTGGGGGCTCTGAGTGTATTCTGGGGGCTGTGAGTGCATTCTGGGGGCTCTGAGTACATTCTGGGGGCTGTGAGTGCATTCTGGGGGCTATGAGTGCATTCTGGGGGCTGTGAGTGTATTCTGGGGGCTCTGAGTACATTCTGGGGGCTGTGAGTGTATTCTGGGGGCTGTGAGTGCATTCTGGGGGCTGTGAGTGCATTCTGGGGGCTGTGAGTGTATTCTGGGGGCTCTGAGTACATTCTGGGGGCTCTGAGTGTATTCTGGGGGCTCTGAGTGTATTCTGGGGGCTCTGAGTGCATTCTAGGGGCTCTGAGTGTATTCTAGGGGCTCTGAGTGCATTCTGGGGGATCTGAGTGTATTCTGGGGGCTCTGAGTACATTCTGGGGGCTCTGAGTGCATTTAGGGGCTCTGAGTATATTCTGGGGGCTCTGAGTGCATTTAGGGGCTCTGAGTATATTCTGGGGGCTCTGAGTACATTCTGGGGGCTGTGAGTGCATTCTGGGGGCTATGAGTGCATTCTGGGGGCTGTGAGTGTATTCTGGGGGCTCTGAGTACATTCTGGGGGCTGTGAGTGTATTCTGGGGGCTGTGAGTGCATTCTGGGGGCTGTGAGTGCATTCTGGGGGCTGTGAGTGTATTCTGGGGGCTCTGAGTACATTCTGGGGGCTCTGAGTGTATTCTGGGGGCTCTGAGTGTATTCTGGGGGCTCTGAGTGCATTCTAGGGGCTCTGAGTGTATTCTAGGGGCTCTGAGTGCATTCTGGGGGATCTGAGTGTATTCTGGGGGCTCTGAGTACATTCTGGGGGCTCTGAGTGCATTTAGGGGCTCTGAGTGTATTCTGGGGGCTGTGAGTGCATTCTGGGGGCTATGAGTGCATTCTGGGGGCTGTGAGTGTATTCTGGGGGCTCTGAGTACATTCTGGGGGCTGTGAGTGTATTCTGGGGGCTGTGAGTGCATTCTGGGGGCTGTGAGTGCATTCTGGGGGCTGTGAGTGTATTCTGGGGGCTGTGAGTACATTCTGGGGGCTCTGAGTGTATTCTGGGGGCTCTGAGTGTATTCTGGGGGCTCTGAGTGCATTCTAGGGACTCTGAGTGTATTCTAGGGGCTCTGAGTGCATTCTGGGGGATCTGAGTGTATTCTGGGGGCTCTGAGTACATTTTGGGGGCTCTGAGTGCATTTAGGGGCTCTGAGTATATTCTGGGGGCTCTGAGTACATTCTGGGGGCTCTGAGTATATTCTGGGGCAAGACTGGCCATGCCGAGGTACCACCACACCACACTCTGCCACACAGTCCCCAAAGCAGGGTGCCTGGCTTGCTACCCCCATGGGTGCCAGCGCCTGGCATCACCAGGTGGTTCCAGCTTGGCCGTCTGGGAGGGTTGGGGCAGCTGCTCACGGAGGCTCTGTTTCACCTTCCCTGGCGGATGGCAGGACGGGCGCTGCGCCTCCACCCTGCTCCACGCCTTGACTGGCTCAGCCTACCTCACATCCGTTTGATGGCCGCAGGCATTGAACTGATTCCCCGCTGGGGATTAGGGCAGGCGCATTAGACAAAAGTCAGGGTCAGGGCCTGAACCCAGAGGATAGCAGGGTGGGGACATGGCACACATGGGCCCCCAGGGACAGCCACCCTCAGCCCTGTCCCTGCGGTGGGGGCTGCAACCCACCTACCATGCTTCTCCAGGGGTCTGCAGACCTGCCGGGCAGTTGGCAGAGGACTCATCTATGTCCACCCAAGCCTGAAAGGCCCACCTGCATGCCATACCCGCACCTGCCCACTGCCCCCATACCTGCTTGCCACACCTGCCCCTGCCCACTGCCCCCACACCTGCCCATTATCCCCACACCTGCACCTGCCTACTGCCCCCACACCTGCCTGGTGCACCACTGGCCTGCCCATCTGCTCTAAGCAGCCTGCGGAGGGGGGCAGGGAAGGGTGATGGCAGTCCCATGGAACTGGGATGGCCCTGGCAGCAGCTGTGAACTCCCCTGCAGGTCGACCTGGTGCCAGATCACGGGGAGCCGCAGGGCCCCTCCCACGCTCATGGTCAGAGCTCTGGCAGAGCCAACACATCCATGCCGCCATGCTCTCCCCGTGCCCCCAGAGCTGTGCCCTTGCCCTGCCCCAGCCCTGGCAGGACAGGTGGGCCATGCCTGTGCACTCGTCCTTAGCCCATTCCCCCCCTTACAGAAGGAGAAACCGAGGCTCAGCCAACTGCCAGGCTGACCCGGCATGGTGAGGTCGGCTGAGCCACATGTGTCCACTAGCCCCACTGCATCTTGGGGCTCTGTAAGGGTCATGGGGGTGCTCTCGTGCCTGCTCCCCATTCTCTTTGTGCCCTCAGTGCCCTCTGGCAGCCCCCGAATGTAGGGGTCACTTCTTGGTGACATGCCAGCCTCTGGCTTAGTCTCCGGCTGCAGAAGGCTGGGCAGTCTCTGGAAGCTGTCGGTGCCCACTGTGTGAGGCGGCAGGGATCCATCACGACGCCCTGGGGGCGGCTGGAGGGTCAAATGAGGGGCCGGGGGTGGAGAGGCTCCGCCTGCTCTCCCGAGGGCACTGCCACCTCACCGGCCCTTGGGCTCAGGGTGCCGTCGGGCTGGTGGCTCCCAGCAGTGCCCCCAGGGGGTCTTGAGACTGGGCCCCACTGAGATCCTGGGGTCCCTGTCATCAGCGTTGCTGCCCCGATGACGCCCAGAGAAGGAGCTCCCAGCAGCATGGCCAGGGCCAGCCGGAGCCCCAGTCACCCCTGCCCCGGCCTCCAGCCCGCAGCCCTCACCTGTCCAGTGTGTGTGGGGGGTGAGCACCCCTCAGAAGGTCCCCAGCAGAACCCCACAGCCCTCCCTCCTCCCTCGTCCCCTTCCTCCCTCCTCTGTCCATGGCTGGGGGCTTTGTTCCCCTCCCAGCCCGTGTCGGGCCCCTGGCCCATCCCCCACCTCCGCAGACCCCTCCATTTTGTCTGTCCCCCGGGCCTGGGCCCTCCTGTTTTCCACGCTGGTTCCTTGTGGCCACCCCGTGTGGCCTCTGCACCCCTGGCCGTCCCTCTGGTGAGCTGGGCAATTCGGTGTTGCCTTGGTTTCCTGGCCCTTGGCTCCATGGGGTGGCCGTCGGCTGCCCCGGAGTGCCATTGTGCGTTCTGTGGTCGCCCAGCTGAGGGGCGGCAGCCTGTGCCCCTGAGGGCCCTGTGTGGGGCGGGCTGCTTGGCGCTCTCCTCCCCATCGGGGGTAGGTGCTGGTTGGGGGAGGGAGCACCCCCTCCTGTGCGTCACAGGAGCTGGTTGGGGCGCTCGTGCTGCATGGGTGCAGGCGGGTGCAAGCGACTGGCATTTCTGGGGCATCTGTGCCCTCCATGAGCTGCCTGCTGCAGCCCCACCACCCAAGAATACCCTGTTCTGAGGGCCCGCCTTGGTCCTGCTGTCCCCAGAGACCCCAGCGGTGCTGACGCATCCCCCAGGGGCCAGCCTGCCGGGAGGTGGGGTCCCAGGAGGGTCCCTCAGGGTCTTTCCACCCACCCTGCTCCGGGGGGGACTGTGCACCCAGCCCCGAGGCTGCCTAGCAGACTGCCGGGGGGGGGGGGGCAGCTCCCCAGCCTCCTGCCAGGCGGTTGGCTGGGGTACAGGACTGGGGGTGCGGCAGCAGGGCTGGGCCACAGGAAGTGAGCGCCACGTGGGGTCACCCAGGCCTGTCAGGAGCCCCTATAGGGGTGGCAGAGCCTGGCCCCGCCCTAGTGCAGCCCCCCCCCCGCAGGTACATCGAGCTCCTGAAGGAGCACCGGCCCCGACCGGTGTGGGATGGCCAGGCCGCGGAGCACTTCTTCGAGTACAAGAAGTGAGTGTACTGGGGGCGGGGGGGCTCCCCACGGATCGCGGAGCCACGGGGCCTTCGCCTCTCAGCCCTTGCCCTCGCCTGCTGGGTGGGGTGGGGTTGGCCAGGCCGAGTGTGCCCCCAAAGAAGGGTGGGCGCTTGGGGGGCAGGCTGGGCAGGGCACATGGTCCCTCTTGTTTTCTGCAGAAGCCGCGGTGGCAAGCACGTCGTCTTCTATCCGACCCTGAAGGTGTATGACGCGGGGGGCTCCGGGCGAGGGGCAGGGGCTGCAGCCTGGGGACCAGAGGCCTGGGGCGGGGGTGGGAGCACTGGGCTGCGCTTGGCAGGGGTGGGTGCTGAAGGGTGGCTGTGGCTCTGCCATCAGTCTGTGCAGGTGCGGCTGGAGCTGGCGCGGGAGCTGGGGGTCGGGGTGGCCGTGTGGGAGCTGGGCCAGGGCCTGGACTACTTCTACGACCTGCTCTGAGGAGGCCCAGCCGTGGGCCGCAGTAAACACGGCCTCGAGTTCCCGAGCCATGGAAGCTGCTGGCCGGCGCGCACCTTTCTTTGCGGCGATGCGTCTGCAGCCCCGGGGACAGGGTGGGGGTATGGGGTCCACCCTCGCGGTTCCTGGGCTGCCCCTTGTGGCCATAAGGGGGTGGCAGGTCCCAGCTGGCCACACCCGAGGGGCCACTCCCCTGTGCTCAGGCCTGTCCTGCCAGGGCCGTATGTGCCCGGAGGACCAGCTGGCATCCAGGGTGGGGCACCTATTGGAAATGGGGGGCTCCAGGAGGCTCAGCCCCAGGACTGGTCCCCCACAGCAGGTGGGCACACACCTCGGTCCCCCCTCCATGTTTCACCTTCCTCACCCCCACCCCTCTTTCCTCCCAGCCCCAAGTTTTGGGGGGCAGGGGACTGGCCCCCCATTGCTGTTCCTCCCCCCAGGTAGGCTCAGGGCAGGAAGTCGCCCCAAACACCTCCTGTGGGTCCCGCCCAGCACCCACCTCCAGGCAGGAGCCAGGGGATGGGGCCTTGCCCTCACTGGGGCCAAGGGACGGGGGCGCAGGATGTAGCCGTGAGGGTGGGACTGGCTTAGCCACCTGCTCTCTCCGGCCCAGGCCTGCGGGCTCTGGGAGGTGGACTCGGATGGGGCAGGTGACGGAGCTGTGCTGGAGAGGGGGGCAACTGCACCCCCCTGAGGTAGCGTGAAAAGCCTGTGCTCAGTGGTGTATGGCGCGTGGTGGCCATGAGTGTGTGTGTGTGCATGGTGTGTGGTGTGTGCCCACCTGCCGGTCTGTGTGGGGAATCGGGGGCTCCACCCTGGTGCTGGCTGGTGGCCTGGCTGTGGGCAGGAGCTGGGGAGGCCATGGCTCTAGGGACCCCCCTCGGGGGTCCTTGCCGTCCCCCCAGCTCCTCCGACCCTGGCACAAGCAGGGCCCGGCTCAGGGCGAGTTCACTGGCTCACGGGTTTGAGGCCAGAAAGTCCAATTCGAGCCGCCGTCCGGGCACTGCTGTGTCCCCGGAGCTGCACCCGGGCGGCCCGGCAGCTTCATGCAAGGACCTCGCAGCAGGTTGAGGTCACCCCAGCAGGAGACCCTGCTGGCAGGGGACATGCCTGGGCTGCGCCCAGCTCCACACTGCCAGCGTGGCACAGCAAATGGCCATCCTCGGGGCGGCACCGGCCATGCCCAGGGTGGGGGACCAGGGTGGACTTGGGGCCCTGCTGCAGCCTGCGTGATAGAAGGTGGTGATGAGCGGCTGCGGGCTTGGGGGCACAGCGGTGCTGGGGGTGCGCAGGCAGCAGCATAACTGGGCTTTGCAGTTTGCCAGGTTATGGGTGTTGGGGGGCTCTGGCTGGGTGAGACCCGAGTGTGGGGAGAGCTGCTCGTACCCTTGGTTTGGTATTTGGGGTGCAGTGAAGCCTGCAAGGGGGTGGAAGCTGGGAGGGGGCGTGAGGGCAGGCTCAGCGGTGTGGAGGCATGGAGGCGCACAGAGAGGATGAGAAAGGGGGTCCCAGGTGGAAAAGGCTGGGTCAGGGCCGATGTCAGGTGACAATGTGAGATTCAGCTCTCAGGGCAGCTGTCACGGTGCAGCACCCCATGCTGGGAGATGGGGGCAGTCCCCACCGGGCAGGGCTCCTGTCCACCCTCCTGTGGCATGACAACTTTTTGCCCAAAGTTGGAGAGAAAGCATGACGGAGTCGACTTGGGACAGGCAAGGGACACAAACTGGTACTTGGTTAGCAGGGGGCTGGGGTCACCGTCAGTGTGTGTATGGGGAAGGGGCTGCCCAGGCGACAGGGCAGGTGAGGGCCTAGGGCCCGGGGCCCAGAGGAGGCCAATGGGCACAGGGGTCCACTCGCATCTCCGGGCTAGGACTGGCCAGGTCACTGTGGGTCAGGGATGCTTGTGCACAGGGTGGGGTGGGCCAAGGGGGATGCCTCCCCCTCCCACCCCTTCGGGTGTCCCACAGGGCCTGTTCTCGGGGTGCTCCTACCCCTTTGGAGGTGATGTGATACGCTCTAAGCATCCTCCGAACCCATTTTATTTGCAAAATCCATACAGCTTAATACTTAAAGGGCTGAAAGTCTCGGGAACAAACGAGAACAGAAAGATGGCAGGGCAGAGCACTGAGCTGGGGTCACCCCGAGGGGAGGAGGACGAGGACAACCGTGTGGGCCTCCCTGGAGGCTGGACATGGGGGTCTGGGGTTGGGCATGGGGGGTGAGTAGGCACCAGGTGGGCACAGGCGGGAGGTGGGGGGAATGGGGAGGTCATGGAGTGGGGTTTCACAAGATGGTGGGCACACACAGCTCTGGGAGCCCCCAAGGGTCTTGGTAACCCTCCTTAGAAGTAACAGACCAGTTCTCCTTAAGCTCGGTGTCCTGTGCCTTTTTCTTGGTGCAGCAAAGCAGCCAAAGCCCCTTGGTGGCTGCATGGGGGTCCCGGGAAGGACAGGCCCCTGAGGTGGTGGGCCAGGGTCCAGCTGACCAGTGGGGGCAGGGAGGCTTCCGCATCTGGAGGAGCTGGAGCAGGACGCACCTCTCCTGCCCACTGGGTACAGCTTGGGCGCCTGCCTGGTACCAGCCCGGGGCAGTTAGTCGGGGCTGCTGCTGCCTCACTTTAAGGCACACCCCAGGCCCATTTTCCCTGTGGAATGTCAGTCCAGGGCGCCGTGGGGCGTCAGCACCTGAGCCAGCAGCAGGAAGGTGGAGGGCTGGACATGTGCCCCCAGTGGCCTGAGGAACCTGGGGGTCAGCCCTGCCTCCCACCAGGCGGGGGCAAACAAAAGCACGGCTGGGTGGACATAAAAAGGTCATGGAGCCTGGAGCCTCCCCCTCTGGCTTGCCCTAGGGCTGGGGTGTGGACCCTCCTGCTGCCCCTTGCCTGTGCCCTGGTCTGGCCCTTGGGGAGTCCTGCAGCGTGAGGGGCAGGGCTGCGGGCCTAGGCGCAGTAGGTGTCAGCTTTAGCCACCTGGCAGTACATGGTCATGGCGAAGGTCAGCCCCAGGATCTGCAAGGACAGAGGCAGCTGGGCAGCCCTGCTCTGGAAGGCCAGCAGCAGCCTGGGGAAACTGAGGCCCGGCAGCAGGGCTCCTGAGCCTCCCGCAGCTCGCGCTTGCGCACCGGGGCAGGCTCGGCAAGCTCGGGGTCCTGAGTGTGAGGGCGGGCAGGCCTCCCCCGCAGCTCTTACCTGCACTAGCGCCGTGCACAGCCCGAAGACGCCCACAGCCAGTAGATTCTCCTGGAGCCACACCTTCACCGTCTCGTAACACGGCTGTGGGGGCGCCGCGTCACCGGGGGCTCCCGACCCGCGCGCCACCGCCTCCGCCCCGGAGCCCGCCGGGCTGCACCCGCACCCCGCGCCCGGCTCCCCGCGCTCACCGCCTTCCACCAGGTGCCCGGCGAGTGCAGGCCGCAGCTCTCGCTGAACTCCAGGCAGCAGGAGTCGGGCACGCGCGTGGCGTTGTACACCTCAAACCAGTCCGTGTAGTTGGAGACGCCGCAGCAGCGGAACTGCGGAGAGGGCGCGCGGGGTGGCCGGGGCTCTGGGCAAGGGGCCGAGGCGCACCTCGCGACCCCCGGCCCCGCCCCCGTCTCGCGACCCCCGCCCCGCTCACGTCGGTCTGGATGATGCTCCAGGCGTTGGTGAGGCCCACATTACCGCGCGTACCGTAGAGGTGGAGGCCGCGCTTCAGGTCCCGCTGCGCGTACGTGTCTATCTGCAGGGGGGCGGTGGGGGCTCAGGGCGCCCCGGGGGGCCCAACGCACTACGAGTGGACCGTCCCGCCGGCCAGGCCCCAGCGTCCGTCCTCCCGCTCCTCTGTGCTTTTTTATTTTAAAGCCACGTTTTTTTCTTGTAATTTTATGATTATTAAAGTAACATATCATTGGCGGCGCAGGCGAGTGGAAGGGCATAAACACTTGCTTTCTAGCGGGAGTGTGGGCGAGCAGCCGCCGGCCCTGCAGACAGTCGGGCACATGAGTGACCAACCTGGGGACTCGTGGCCGGGGCAAGGGTGACAGCAGGGGCGGCAGCGGGCGCGCGGCCCAGTCGGGGCGGGGGTGGGGGCACCCCGCGCTGACGTGTGGTGGGGAGGCAGGAGGCCTGACACCCGGCCTGGCCTAACTGGCCCTGTGGAGCCGCAAGGCAGTGGTGCGACCGCACCACAGGCCAAACCCACGACGCGTGTGCTTGGCCACAGTGTGGACGGCGCAGGTGAGGCCCGACAGAGGCCACCAGGGCCTGGCTCCACTCAGCGACTCGCTTTCCTGGGGCAGGCAGGGGACAGACAGTGGCAGACACCACCTGCCCCAGGTGAGCCGACCTCACCTCTGCGGGCTCTTCCTCAACCTGTGGCCCCCCAGAGCTGTGTCCTACGGGACCCTGGGTGGGCTCCCCAACAGGACGGGGGTACCGAGGACGACGCTGGGTCCCTGCCAGAGGGAGAGCACCCAGGGGGTGCTGGTGTCGTTGGGCACAGGGCAGGAGGGTAACCCGGCTCACCCCTCCCCACCTGACCCCAACACCTGCCGAGGGCCCCGGGAGAGCCACCCAGGACCACCCTGGGCCTTCCCAGACAGCTCTGAGCACCGGCAGGCCCGAGGCCACTGAGGGGTGAGGGTGTGGCCTGGACCGAGTGGCCTCAGCTGGCTGTGTAGATGACCCACCTTGTCGGTGTAGACGAAGAAGAGGGTGACAACGGTGACCTCCAGCAAGAGTACGAGCAGCAGCAGCACGAAGAACTGCCAGGGAGATGGCTCAGTGGACCAGGCCGGGGCGGGCAGGCCGGGGCGGGCAGGCTGGGGGGACCCGGGCTCCCAGGCACATCACAAGGAGTGGCCTCACCCCGCTGTGCCTCCCTGCGCCCCAGGGGTCCCGCCCTGAACAGCTCCGGCCGCTGCGGGGGCTGCGTGTGGAGGGGAGGGAGTCGCACCCTGCAGCCCCTTCCTGCCCCTGTGGTCCAGGCCTGGCAGGGAGAGTCCCAGGACCACCTGCAGGGAGCACCAGGTGGGGGCACCTCCGGGAGGGGGGCCAGGGGCTTTGTGCCTCTCCGGAGGGGCCTGGGGGAGCCCCAGGGGCGGGGGGAAGGGGGATGCCCATGCAGAAGTGTGTCCTTCCCCGCCGGGCACCGGAGGCCCCCACCACCAGCTGGCACTGCCCCAGGCCCCGCCTCCACCCCCGTGTTCCCTCCTCAGGGCCTGGGTGCCCGCTCTGGAGGCCATGCCCGGCCCCACCCGCTCACCGTGAGCAGCAGGCACTTGTTCTCCTTGACGGCCCCGCTACAGCCCACGAAGCCGATGGCCATGACCAGGCTGCCCACCACGATGAGCAGGTTGGCAGCCGACAGGGGTGGAAAGGAGGACGAGAGCGTGGCGAAGTGGCCTTGCGTGGCGGCCAGCCAGACGCCAACCCCGAGGACACCGCAGCCGCCTAGCTGCAACCAGGGGCAAGGGTGAGGGCCCTGGAGGGCGCAGGGGCTCCCAGGGCCCCACCTGAACGCCAGCCCTCAGGAAGCACCCGCGCCCTCCCACGCCCCAGCCCCCCAGCAGACCAGCGCTGCGCTCCTGCTCAGAGCTCAGCCCGGGGGGCAGCTGGATGTCATAGTTGCTCGTTACCACAAAAACCAATTAGAAGGGAGACGGCGAGGCACCGCGGACTCCGCCCTCGGGACCCCCTGGCCTGCAGGGCACTCAACCTGCCTCCTGGATGCTCGGCCCTGGAGAGGCTCCAGGGACACAGCGGCCACCAGGGCCACCAAGTGCAGGACTCGGGAGAGGCTCCCGGAGCAACGGGCAGACCCCACCCTCCAGCCAGCCAAGGAAGTGGGTGGGGGCAGAAGCCCATCCCACCAGTGGGGGGGCCCACGGGAGCCAGGGTCCGGACACCCCACCTGCTCCCACACCCCTGCACCCCACCTGAACCCGCCTCACGCCCCGACGCCCACCTGCCCCGTTCCCCTGCCTGCCCCAGCAGCACCCCCACACCCTCGTGAGTGCGCAGCTCAAGCGCAGGTCCAGGCGACAGGCCGCTCCCCCATGGCCCCTGAGGCCGCCAGTCCTGGGGCACCGGGAAGCAGCACGGACACGTGGGGAGACCCCCCACCCGCCATCAGCTCAGGCTCCCGAGATGGTAGGGGCACCCTAAGCGCTAAGCCAGGCAGGGGAGGGGCTGCACCCAGCTCGGTGGAGGCGGGGGGCCCCTGGGGACTGGGGGGGACAGGCCTGACTGGGGAGCTGGGTGTTGTGTGCTCTGGGGGTCTTGGCAACCCCTGCCGCCACGGGGGTGCAGGGGGAGGGGTCCTTGGAGGCACTGTCCGTGGTGCTGACTGCAGGTGGGTGCAGTGCGCCCCCCACCACCTACATCCCTGTTTCGGGATGACAGCACCTGTGGCTTGGCCCACTGAAGAGGCCGCCCTTTGACCCTCAACCCGAGGAGCATGAGGCTGTGGGGCCCCTGTGGCCAGCGAGCACGTGTGCGTGCCCCTCAGGCTAGACAGATGGGGCGGACTCCAGTCCAGGAGGATGCAGGGTGAGACCATGGCGAGGCTGTGCCAGCCCCGGTGGGAGTTCATCTCCTTAGCTGGCGGACACAGAGGGGCACCCGGCCAGGCAGCCACGCCCGCCTCAGGGACAGTGGCACCCCATCCCGCGGCGCCCCCCGGCCAGGCAACGCGGCCCACACCTGTGCACATGGGCCGCCGGCCACCTCGGCACGGGAGGCTCCTTAGAGCCGGGCGGGGAAGGGTGCCAGGCCCACCCACGTCCACCACAGCCGGGGCACCCGCCAGCCAAGATGGGCTCCCAGGAGGGGTACCTGGCGCCCCACCGCCTCTCGCACCTCCCAGGGACACTGCCGAGCTCAGAGCTGGGTGCGGGAGTGCAGCCCACCCCCCTCAGGACCCACCCTCCCGCTCCGCACGTCCCACCTGTCCTTGCAGTGGACACATGGGGCCCTGCCCGGTCGGCCTGTGACCTCACGTGTGGCTGTGATGGGGTCAGAGACTTTGAGGGGCATCGTCCCCGAGTGCCCGGCCCAGCAGGGCTGCGGCACCGTCCACATTGCTTGACTCGGGCTGGGCAGGCAGGGACCCCATGGTGACACGTGGTGAGGCGGGGGCCAGCCAGGTGACAGCCCACTCCCCGTTCTGCTGCCAGCTCAGGGTGACAGGTGGCCAGGCCGCCTGCCCCCAGCTCGGAAGGGGGTGGGTGGAGGGGTTGGGGTTCAGAGGGCTGAGGCAGGGCCAGAACCCCCACCCAGCCTCGGGGGCATCCAGCAGCCGTCCCATGGCAGGGAACGGGGTGTGCGGGGTAAGCACAGCCGAGGGGCAGCACCGTCTGTGCAGAGGCCCAGAGCGACGCAATCAGCCATGGAGGCGGACACAGGGTGGGGCTGCCCAGAGGGTCTCGGGGAACCTCCCAGGCTTATGGCAGAGCCCCCCCCTTGCCAGGGACATCAGCTGCGTGGTGGTGGGTGCCAGGGCCCCCACCCAGACCCTGCAGGCTGCGCATCTGCCCGATGGCTCCTTTCAGGGTGGTGCATATGGCGGGAAACCAAGACCCGAGGCAGTGTTGGCCAGCTGCAACGCCCGCATGGCCTACCCACCCCTGGGGACGGGCCACAGCCCTTGTGGAAGCCCCCAGCCCAGGAAGAGCTTTACTGGCAGGGGCCACGCAGGCCACAGGCTGGGACCACTGCCCCAGGGGACACTCCCACTGCCCGGCGTCCACCTGTGCCCTGAGGTGGACCCCCCCCATGTCACAGCCACACAGGGCTCCCAGGAGGGAGGCCAGGCATGTCCATCCGTCCGTCTGTGGCCCCTGCATGCTCTGCAGGGGTCTCAGGCCCAGGTGGCTCTGAGCTCTGAGGGGCTGCGCCTCACCACCCACGTGCACCCACATAAATGTGCCCCTGGTCTCGAGGCACCCAGCTCTGACCATCAGCCACGAGGACACGGGGCCGCCTCCCTCTCCACGGCCCACCCAGGCAGACAGCAGCCCTCAGCACGTGCTGGACAGTACGGTCACCTTTCCCCGCCCACCAAGGCCACTTGTCAACCAAACCCGCACTTAGTAACAGCCAGGGCCCATCCCCAGGAGAGCACCACGGGTCCCCACCACACCCCAAGCAGGACAGGTCCCCCCAGCTCTGGCCCCAGGAGGCAGGTGGAGGTAGAGGGGGCTACATGTGGGCATTAGGCCCTGACCCCAAGCCGGGGCCCAGGAGCGCAGGGTCCGTCCCCACCTGTGGGTCCCCAAGCAAGGTCTCAACACACTCCAGCCCTGACCCGCCAGCACCAGTGGGGAAACTGAGGCCACCACACTCCAGGCGGGCCTTTCTACCCCCCCCACCCCGTCCCCGGGTTCCTAGTTTGAGTGGGCAGTGGGGGCCAGGCCAGCGCCCCCAACACCCTGACAAGTGCGGGGGCAGAGCAGGGTCGGGAGAGCAGCCCAGCCCCACTCCAAGCCCTGCCGCCCCGTCACCCACAGGAGAGGAGGGGCCGAGCCCAGCAGGAACACAGGGACAAGGAGGGTGCGCCCCCTCCAGGGCCGCTGGGCAGCCCCCCCAGCCAATCCCCACGGACCTGGCCCCACCCTGTGCACCGGCCAGGGCTGGGGGCCTATTGACTTGTTCTTTTCAGGTTTATGAGGCCATGCACTCCAACTGGGGGGGCTCAGAGCAGACAGGCCCCCTTGAGGGACCCTTCCCTCCTCCCTCCAGACAGGTGTCCAGGTCACTGCTGGGCGCAGGGCCACTGCCCAGACACAGCTCCGACCCCGTCGTGATGCCACCTGCACTGCCCGGTGCCCTCAGCGCAAGCTGCCAGCCTGTGGCCGGTCGCCGGCAGCTCCTGGGCATCGTCCAGCTGTCATGCTGTCCCCACAGCCGCACCCACACTAAGCCCTGCCCGCTGCTCGGTTCCAACCACCCCGGCACCTGCTGCGCTGTCCCTGCCCGCCTCGGCCCCTGCCTACTGCAGCTGACCTGGACTCCTCGCCCCTCCCGGACCACCTGGCAGAGAGCAAACCCCGAAGTGCCCCTTCTGGGCATGGACCTCTGGGATGGGAGTCTCCTTGGGTGACACCCCCATGGATGGCCTGGCTGGCTGCCCTTCCCAGTACCCCACCCCGACCACCCACAGCTGGGGGAGGAGAGTGGGGGCCCAGAAGGGAGGGGTGGTACAGGACGGCCCCAGGCTTCCGCCATTTGCAAAGGAGCGCCCAGGCACGAGAGCAGCAGGGCCAGCCCCTTGTCCAGGCATGGAAGGAGGGTGGGCTGAGGACTGTCAGGTGGGGTGAGGCCATGGGCGCCCCCTCCCCACTAGGCCCCCCACCCACCCTGATCCAGGGAGTCAGGATCAACCCCAGAGGTTCTCCCAACTCCAGCCCCCTTCTCGGGATACAGCGGCTAGACAGGACCCACACCAGGTAAGGCTACCTGCCACCTGGTCAGCCGTGACACCTGGGTGTCCTGCCTGCAGTGATGGGGCTAGGAGTGGGGGAGCAGCTGTGTCCATGCCTCTGCAGCTCCCAGGTCCGTGTCCTCAGCCCCCAGATCCCAGCCCATTCCCACTGGCATCTGAACAAACCCAAACTGCCCCAGCAAAAGTTGGGGAAGTGACACTGGGGGAGGAAGCAGCAGGAAAGCCAGGTGCCCCCTGCCCCCAGCTCCAGCCACTGCTCAGGGTCCCGACACCTTCGCCAGCCTGGGGGACCCGGCCTTACATGCACACGCGCATGCACACACGTGTGCACGCACCCTCCCCAGACAGCCCGGCTGGGGCAGCCAAAGCCTCGCGGCTCGCAGGGAGCGCAGCCCCGGGGGATCCGAGCCCGGGACCGCGGGGCGGGGGGTGGGCAGTGCTGGCCCCGACCCAGCTTGAACCCCGATCTCGGGCGCGGCATAGGGCAGAGACCCCACCCCGCCCCGGAAAGGCTCGGGAGGGCACGCGGGACAGGGGCCCGGCCCCACCCCCACCCCCCCGTCCCGCCCGGTCCCCGCGCCGCCCCAGACTCACCCAGAAGAGCAGGTTGAAGGCGAACATGAGGTACTTGACGCACTGGAGGCAGCCGCGCGCCATGCTGCAGCGCTTCAGCTCTAGGAGGAAGATGAAGGACAGGTCCAGATAGAAGACCACATACTTGGGGCCCCGGGGCGGCGGGGGGCGCGGGGCCGCCTTGGTCCCGAAGCAGGAGCCGCCGCCCGCGCGCCCGGACAGGCTGCTGCAGCGCCGGAAGGGCCCCCCGCGCGCCGAGCCCCGCTCCCGGCCGTCCGGCGACGGGCTGCGCCGGTACGCGGACTCGTCCGTGCTGGAGCGGCGCATGGCGCCCGCCCTCCCGCCCGCTAGCGCCCCGCTAGCGCCCCGCGCCCCATGCCGTCTGCGCCTCCCCTCGCCCCCCAGGCCCCGCGCGGCGGCAGTGGCGGGCTCCGCTCGGCCCCGGGGGCGGCGGGCACCGGACCCCTGCCCAGCCGGCCGCGATGGCCCCGCGCTCCGCACCGCCCGGCCAATCCGCGCCCGCTCCGCCCCCGCCCCACCGCGCCGCCGCCCCGCAAACCCCGGCCGAGCCGCCCCCGCTCCACCAATCGCAGCCCCGGGGCGACGCCCCCCGCCCCGCCCCTCGCGCGGCCCACCCTCCCTGGCGCGGGATCCAGGGCGCCCGAAGGGCAAGGGAGGCGCGGGGAGGCGCCGGGTTCCCCGCCCCGCCCCGCCCCGCCCCCGGCCCAGGCGGAGACAAAGCGCTGGGCATACGCAGGGGCGGGCCCCCCCAGACCCGCAGCCCAGCGCCGCGGCGCCCAGGGGGGAGCCCGGCCCCAGGGGGGAGCACGCTCTGCAGCAGCTCCCAACTCCCGGCCCTGCTCAGGGACAGGGGTCAGCGCCGGGTCCCCCCGCTCAGGGGGATCAGTGCTTGGGGAAGGCTGGGGAGCGCAGAGCCGCCGAGGGGGGCCAGGGCTGGAGGGTGGCGCCGGGACGCTGGGCCGGGTCCAGGCGCTGGCGGATGGTTCACAGCTCCGGGGCCCACCCCAGGGAGCAGGCCAGGGTCCCGTTTGGAGGGTGTAGGGGAGATTGCGGATTGAAGAAGGGGCAGCGTCCCAGGATTCTTGGTCAGCGTCCTAGGATTTGAACAAGGTCCCCAGATTTCCATTTACTCCAGCCCGAGCGGGAGGCCGCTTTTGGGGGACCCCGCACCCTCCCAGGGGTGCCCCCCATACCTGCTGTGAGGGCCTGAGCCAGGCTCCCAGTCCAGGGCTGCACCTGCCCCCGACACCCACACCACCGGCACTGTGAGGTCAGATGCCCAGCGCCCGTGGCGCCCTCAGGCTGGGGAGCACTGCCTCAAGGCTTTGTCCTCACCGTGATCCACCCAGCGTCATGGGGAAGACTGGTGGGTGTCAGTTAATCACTTTCTGACCACTGGACTGAGCCAGGCCAGGGAACTGGACCCAGCCCTGCCACCCCAGCCTCAGAGGACAGGGCCTGAGACCCCTGGTGCAGAGCTCAGGCAGAGACCCCAGACTTGGTACCAGCCTGGGGAGGGCCCAAGGCAGGCAGGGTGCCCCTCAGGAAACTGCACAAGGCTGAGGGCTGGGGAGCTGGAATCCGAGTGTGTGAGCATGCCCCAGGGGAGGGGAGCAGGGGTGGGGGGGGCGGGGGGGGGCAGAGAGGAGCACAGGGGGAGAGAACGGAAGGAAAATGGAGGGAGGGAGGGAGGGGACCACAGGCACCGCTGACCAGCCCTGAGGCCCTCACAGCCGTGGGCTGAGCCCTGGGGGTAGTGGGCCTGAGGAAGGGGGGCTGCAGTGGGGGGGGTGGGACCCCTGGCGCCCCTTGCCCCGCTGTGCTGCCCAGAGCCCCTGCCTGAGCCCATGCAGAGGGCCCTGTCCCCAAGACAGGCACCGTGAGTGGACGCAGATGGAGCAGGGCCCTCGCGCAGAGCCTCGGGCTGGGGGGACTCACTGGCTGGGCTTGGTCTCGAGCCCACCACAAGCCCGCAGGAGCCCCTCCTCCTGGGGCGGGGACCCTGGGGACAGATGTGGCCCAGGCTCCAAGGCAGCCCGTGCCCGGGGTGGGGGTGAGGGGGGCTCCCAGGCTGGGAGGGGCTGAGCTGCCCACCGTGAGGGCCAGGTGGGCTGTGCCCG
Organism: Tamandua tetradactyla; assembly: GCF_023851605.1. NCBI lineage: Eukaryota > Metazoa > Chordata > Mammalia > Pilosa > Myrmecophagidae > Tamandua > Tamandua tetradactyla. The sequence continues at coordinate 681,653 of NC_135335.1, read as the reverse complement.
GGCCCCACCTGTGCGTACCCCTCCTCATGCCCGGCCACCTGCCCAGCCCTCCTGGGCTGCTCTCCCCTGGAAGCCTCCGAGTGGCCAGGCAGCCCACAGAGACCCTGGCCCTGCCAAGGTGCCCCCACCCAGCCAAGGCGCACAGCAGCCACAGCCAGTGGCTCCCGGAGGCTGCACCGCCAAGTTCCACCCCTTCCACTGAGATGCCAGCAGGGGCAGGCGCCCCACAGGGACATGGGGGCACAGTCACACACTGCAAAGGCACAGCACACGTGTGAGGCACGCTGCACGTGTGTGCAGAGACGTGTACTCACACACAGACACACTCATGCAGACTCAGGAGGCACTGACAGCACTCACCCCCTAGGATCCAGCCCCCCAGCTGGGCAGGGGACCCCAAGGCAGCCTGCAATGCTCCCACCTCTCCCCAAGGCCCAGGCCACATCAGCTGACCCTGGGGCTGGCCTGTCTCCCTCCCACCACTGGGAGTGCAGGGTGGGGAGAGGGGCCGAGCTCCCTGGGGCCCAAGGCGGTGCCTACCACTCCCAGCCCTGGGCCGGGGGGGTGGTGACTTCCCAGGAGCCCACAGGGTCTGCACATGCCCAGCCACCCAGCTGTCCTGATCCCACATGGGGATCCCCGCCCTCCGTGAGCCTCCAGGGCCTGGAAGTGGTGCACCGCCGAGGGTCAGGGGCAGCAGGCAGGCGGGGCGTGGGGGCCACTCCGGCTGTCCAGGCCTAGCACCAACCCCAAGCTGCCAGCAACAGGCACACCCACACAGGGACGGGCACCCCCAGGCAGCCCCTACACCCCCAAGGAAGGGGCAGAGAGAAAGAGTGCCAGGACCCCATACCCCCCAACCTGGAGCCTTAAGGGCAGCCCCACCAGCACCCCTCACAGACCCCCAGCCCTGCTCCTCACACCCCAGTGCTCCCGCATGGGACATGGACTCAACAGAGAGCCAGGCCAGCTGACCCTCCCTGCCACCGGCCCCAAGTCAGCCCCTGGTCACTTGAATGGCCTCCAGGTGCCCTTCCAGCCCTGGGACCCCCACCCCCCAAGGAATCCCGGGCCCTGGCCCCACCCTGTCCAGGGCAGTCGGAGATGGCAGCCAGTCCTGGCCTTCACTCTCCTGGCCTCCTCCTCCTCCTCCAGGAAGCCCTCCACCCCCTCCTGTTACTTTTTTTACTCTTTTGAACTGTTTATTCCATAGTCAGTTATTTTGGGGATGAAAACTCTAATTGTATATAGATTGAAAGCAAAAAATATCTACCATTTAACACAAAATATCCAGCTATCAACACATAGTTACACAGACACAACTCAGGCAGATGAAAGGAAGGCCAGGTAACACGCAGCAAGAACACCTGCCCTCCGGCCAATGACCCCTCGCTCCCAGCACATTTATTTACTTCCACAGGGTGCCCCTAAGGTAAAGTTACTTGACATTAGTCGCCAGTTGTTTACCACCCCTTTCTTCTATTAATTGTGGGTTAGGGTCCCATCCCCTACCCACACCCCAAGGCAGGCTTCCTGCACTTCCTGCAGGGTCGGAGGTGCCCACCCCTGAGCCCACCGAGGTGTGTGAGGAGCCGAGTGAGACCCCCGTGCAAAGTGAGGAGGCCCCCTGTGGTAGTTAGGTTCAGGCAGGTGTCAACTTGGCCAGGTGAAGGCACCTAGTTCTGTTGCTGTGGCCATGAGCCAATGGTATGTGAACCTCATCTGTTCCTGATTACATCTGTAGTCGGCTAGGAGGGGTGCCTGCTGCAATGAATGATGTTTGATTTAACTGGCTGGTGCTTAAATGAGAGATTCAACACAGCACAGCCCAAGCAGCTCAGCATACCACAGCTCAGCACTTGCAGCTCAGCCCGGGCCTTTGGAGATGCAGAAAGGAATCACCCTGGGGAAAGTTGTTGGAACCCAGAGGCCTGGAGAGAAGGCCAGCAGAGATCACCCTGTGCCTTCCCATGTAAGAAAGAACCTCAGTTGAGAGTTAGCTGCCTTTCCTCTGAAGAACTAATGAAATAAATCCCCTTTTATTAAAAGCCAATCCATCTCTGGTGTGTTGCATTCCGGCAGCTAGCAAACTAGAACAGATTTGGTACCAGGAGTGGGGTGTTGCTGCAGTTTGCAAACATCAGATATGTTGGAACAGTTTTTTGGATGGCTAAGGGGAAGATTTTAGAGGAACTGAGAAGAGAAGGATGGAGAAGTCCTGGAGTGCTTGAAGAGACTGTTGGCGTAAATGGAACCACTGCCAGTCTGGACAAAGGGGACACAAAAGGGACAAATTGGGGAGTTTGCAAAGTGAGGACCATGGAAGCTTGGGTCTGAAGCCAAGAAACCTCGAGGAGAGTGGACCCACCCATATACATGGAGAGGGTGAGTTTACCCTGAAGGGCGAGGATGAGCCTCCCACCTTGTTGCAGTGGAAGAGTTGTGCAGCTTCAGGCCTTGGAGAAGGTACAACACGCTCCTTGGGGACTGGGGAGAGCCTGGCTGCCACCACATGGAGGGGTTGAGCGTGTGCCCCGGAAATGGCAGAGAGCCAGGTGTGGCCTTGATGCCTGGAGAGAGTGGAGCCCAGAGGTGGTCTCCTCAATGTCCCCAGAGGTTGATTCAGAAAGAGGCCGGCCACTGCACAGGCCCTTGGAAAGGGTCGGTCTGCCACTTTCTAAAGCTGAAGGATAAATGACTTTCAGACTTTGAAATCCAATGGTCTTTTCCCTTCTAGTTTCTCCCCATGGAAATGAAAACCTGTATCCTGTGAATATCCTCCTTTGCATATTGGCACCAGACAACTTGTTTTGAGATTCACAGGTCCACAGTCAGAAGAGAATATTTTGCACCTTAATATTGTTTAAGGTGATGCAAGTAGTTGCCAAGTTGACAAGGGGTGGACATGTGGTAGTTAGAGTCAGTTGTCAACTTGACCAGGTGAAGGTACATAGTTCTGTTGCTGTGGACATGAGCCAATGGTACATGAACCTCATCTGTTGTTGATTACATCTGCAGTTGGCTAGGAGGTGTGCCTGCTGCCATGAATGATGTTTGATTTAATTGGCTGATGCTTACATGAGGGACTCAATGTAGCACAGCCCAAGCAGCTCAGCATACCTCACCTCAGCACTCGCAGCTCAGTCCAGGCCTTTGGAGATGCAGAAAGGAATCACCCCGGGGAAAGTTGCTGGAACCCAGAGGCCTGGAGAGAAGGCCAGCGAGATCACCCTGTGCCTTCCCACGTGAGAAAGAACCTCCGTTGAGAATTAGCTGCCTTTTCTCTGAAGAACTAATGAAATAAATCCCCTTTTATTAAAAACCAATCTGTCTCTGGTGTGTTGTATTCTGGCAGCTAACAAACTAGAACACACCCCAAGGCAAAGGCCAACAGGGAGATCTGGGGGGGTCTAGGCCGCAAGAAGCTGACTAGGCCAGCTCAGGACCGGGAGAGGCTGGCATGTGCCCTCCCCTCTCCTGGTGGGCAGCAGGGTACAGAGAAGGGGTGCAGAGAAGAGATGCAGAGAAGGGGTACAGAGAAGGTATAGAGAAGGGTGAGAAGAAGGGATGCAGAGAAGGGTACAGGGGCAGTGTGATGGTGGCTCAGTGGCAAAGTTCTCACCTGCCATGCCAGAGACCCGGGTTCGATTCCCGGTGCCTGCCCATGTAAAAAAAAGAGAGAGCGAAGGGTACCCTTGTGCAGACAACGGTGGAGAGAGGGGGTGCAGAGAAGGGATTCAGAGAAGCTGGTGGCCATTGGTGGTGGCTCCAGGGCTCAGGGAAGCCTCTGGGTTCTCTGCCCTGATTTTACTTTTCTCCCCTTGTCATAATCCTAACCTCGTCAGCCTTTCCCCTGGCCTTGCGATGAGTTCCCTTGAAAACCGAAGGTAAGAACTGGGCATTGAGGGCAAAGGGTGGAGGTCATAGATGCCTGCAGGAGGGTTTGGGCCTGGTCCTCAGAGGGCAGCTGCCACGCAACCCGCTCACAGTGGCCCCCATCGCCCAAACTAGGGGTTTTCAAGAAAAAGGAGAAATCCAGGTGTGTCTAGGAGACCTCCCGATTCCAAGCTGGCAGTTGACTCAAGGTCTCGGCTTGAACTTGCTCAGGTCCCTCTGCCAGGAAGCCCCGAGCAAGGACCCATGACCCCCGCAGCCCCAGGCTGCTGGTGAGGACCCTAGACCAAGGCAGGTGCAGCTCGGCGAGCCCAGGGCAGGCCCCGGCACCTACCTGGCCAGGCCGAGGTCCCTCCAAGACAGCACGTGGGGCAGCCTCCGGCCTGGGCCCCAGCAGCTCCCAGCGGGCAGCAGGCCCCACCCCGGCCCGGCCCCCCAGGCTGAGCGGCTCTGAGGCGTCTGTGAAGAGGTGGCCCGGGCGAGCGCCAAGACAAACAGGCCCGATGTGTCCGCTCCCGCCCCCCTGGGGGAGGGGCGCCACCAGGCCCCAGGCCCTGCAGGCTGGCCTCTCCCCCACAATGAGCTAGGGGGCCAGACCGGGCCAGAGACACCCCCTTGCGTCTCCCCTCGCCCCTCCACCCGCCCACCTGCAGGAAGCCCGGGCAGCCCCGCCTCTGGCACCCACGTGGGGACGTGTGCCCATCCGCCCCAGCCCCAGGCCCCTCCGAGCGGCCGTGGCGGTCTCGGGGTCAGGCTGCAGGGCCAGCGGCAGGGGCACTTCCACAGGCCATCAGCCTAGCATGCCCCGCTGCCCGCAGCTCCCCGCCGCTGCCCAGCCCCGGGCCACCCACACCGGGTGGGTGTGCCAGACCATTGACCACGTGTGCCACCAGCTCTGCAGGGGCTAATGGGAGGCTAGCAGTCACCCCCAGCCCTGGGGAAGCGCGCGTGCAAGAGAGCATGTGTGTTCCTGAATGCGTATTACGTGGGCACACCCTCACCATGCCGTACCCGCCCCACGCGAGAACACGTCTGTCCAGAGCAAGCATGGGGACCTGGGCAGAGGGGGGCAAAGGCTAGCGGGCAGCACCAGGGGACACGCACGGGGGCACAGCTGGGGGTCCAGAGAAGATGCAGTCCCTGGCGGCCCACTCCCAGGCTCGCAGGGGCCGGAGGGACATTCACAGTGGGCAGGTTCCAGCCCCATGGAGCTGTACACATGGGGAAACTGAGGCCATGGGCCAGGGCCTCCTCCTCGCCGCCCCCCCACCCCCCAGTGGCTGTTTCCAGGGCAACGCTGCAGGGTGGGAGGGGCTCAGCAGCTGTCCACTTCCCCAATTTTCCCTTGTCGCCTGCCCTGACATGACCCGCCTCTGGCAGGAAACGTGGTCAGCAGGCTCCAAACCACAAGTGACCACAGGCCCCCTTGTGCCCCAGCCACCACCGGAGAGTCCAATGACCCACCTCGGAAATCCAGCACCCGGCCCTGCAGACCCCAGCCTCGAGCCTCCCCAGAGGGCCGCCTCTGCACTGCCACCCCACACCTGCCCGAGAACCCCGTCTACCCTACTAGCAGGCACAGCCCCCCCACCAGCCAGTGTCTGAGCTCCCACAGCTCTCTCCCGGCCTGGCCCTGGCTCCCACTGCACACCGGAGGGAGCAGGGCAGGATTCTGCAACGCCCATGGGGACACACACCCCCAGGACCGAGCGGGTAGCAAAGAGGGAGGAAGGACTGTCGGGTCAGGGCTGGCGACCGGCCAGAGCCACCACAGAGTTGGAGTGGGAGAAGCATGAGCTGCGGGACCGCTCCAAGCAGAAGCGGTTGGGGACACTGGGCGGGTCCCAAGGCCTCTCCAAGGAAATCAGGGAAGGGAAGCCCACCCCACCATACCCCACCCCCAACACACACAGATTCCAGAATTCCAGGAATGTCAACTTGGCGGAGGCCAGTCGGGCCACTCCCTCCTCTCCCTCCCTCTTCTCGCCTCACTCTCCTCCACATAAACAACTGCGCAGGGGCGATAGCAGGGGCGGAGAAGGCGCGGGGCTCCTCCTCCAGGAAGCCCTCCAACCCTTGTGCCCCACCTACCCACCCCCGGGGTCCACCCGGGTCCCTGACTCTCGCTCCAGCCTCCCTCACCTCCTTGCTCTGCAGCCTCCCCTGCCGCTGAGCCCGGTTCTGACCTCAGGCTGCCGTGACTCAAGGGTCCTCTCTGGCCCCTCCAGGGGAGACAGGATGTGCGTCCAGTCCTCCTGGGTGGAGGCGGCTGGGAAGGGAAGTGGCCTTAGCTCGTGGCTCTGCACGTGGCCTAGAGGGGGATGGAGAGGGCCACTGGGGAGGTGGAGGCACAAATTCCAGGCAACAACAGCCGGCCCAGCCCTACCCAAGCCCAGGAGACCCTTCCATCCCCTCCCACATCCAACTGAGTCAGGGTCCAGCTGACACCTGGGGTGAGACCGGGGGGAGGCAGGGACCCAACGCAGACCCCGTCCCAGGCAGCTCCAAGTCAGGCAGCTCCAAGTCGTGGGTCTTCTTTTACACACACACCCCCCACCGCCGGCCCGTCGCAGCCAGCCCAGCGTCCCCTCTTCCAGGCAGCCTTCCCTGCCTCCCCCGCACACTGCCCCGCCTGCCTCCGCCGCCAGAGGCTCGGCCTGCCCGGGCCACCCCTTCCCCTCCAGCCCCCAGGCTGCCCGTTCCCCTGGCCACGACGCTTCGGCCCGCCGGGCTGGGGTCAGCTGGCCCACGTCGGGGCTGCCCAGCATAGCCTGGCCGGGGGTCCCTTCCCCGGGACCGGAGCACTCGCCGCCGCGGCGGGGCGCTGCGGCGCTGGGGGCACCTCCGCCGTCGGGGCCCGACGCCCCAAACTCAGAGCCCGGGCTGGATGGCCGCGGGCGAGGGCCGGGCCCGGAGGGGAGGCGGGAAGACCACCGCCCGGCCCTGCCCCCGGCCCCGTGTGGCTGCGGCTCGGCTGCCCTCGGGACTCGAACTCGCGCCCTCCAGTGTGCCCGGCTGTGGTACCGGCCCCGGCTCGGCTCGGGGCGGCGGGGGGCGGCGGAGTCCGGGGGCGCCTCCCGGGCGGTGGGGGGCGGTACCTGCGCGCCCGTCCGCTCCCGCCGCACGGCTGTCACTCCCGCCACACGCGAAACGCGAGCGCCGCCGCAACCCTTGCGGCCCAGCTCGGACGCCGTAGACCTGAACGTACCAAAGCGGCCGCGGGGGGTGCCGGCTATTCCCGTCGCGGCCACGCGGGCCCCGGGAGCCCCCGCCCCGCGCAGAGAAGACTTGCCAGACGTAGAGTAATTGCCGCAAGGGCGGTCGGTGGCGGGGGTGGAGACGGGTGGTGGCAGCGGCGGGTGGCGGCAGGGCGCGGGGACGTCCCCCCCTGCGCCAGTGGGCGCGCCCGAGGCGGGGCCTGCGCGCCGCGGGCGGAAGCGCCTCCTGAGCCGTCGAGCGCAGCCGATTGTCAGACAGCCTGCAGGACCGGTCCGCTGCCTGCCGCCGCCATGATCATCCCCGTGCGCTGCTTCACCTGCGGCAAGATCGTCGGCAACAAGTGGGAGGCCTACCTGGGCCTGCTGCAGGCCGAGTACACCGAAGGGTGAGGCTCGGGCCCGCGGGAGGGCGCGGGGGGCGGGGTCTCTCGTGGGGGCTCGCAGATCCGGGTCCTCCTCGTCCGGGGCCTTCTCGTCCGGGGCCCTCCTCGTCCGGGTCCTCTTCGTCCGGGGCCCTCCTCGTCCCGGGTCCTCCTCGTCCGGGGTCCTCCAGACTAGCTCCTGGTTTGGGGGGGGCTGTGGAGCTGGGCAAGATGCCTCTAGGTATCCTCGCCGCGGGTCACCGTGGCCTTCTCATCCCCAGGAAATCCCTCAGCCTCTTCCCTGCCACCTGCTCCTCACTGCCTCTCCCTGACACCCCACCACCACCCGGCCACCCCTCCTCCGCCTGGAATGGCCAACTCTCCGCCCCACCAAGTCCTGCAAGCCCCGCTCATCCTTTTAAGAGGCGGACAAGCTGCCTGACCACGCAGCGCCCACCCCTCAGGCAGGAGGCTGGCCCCTTTTCTGTGCCTGCCCCTTAGCTCTGCAGTCAGCTCCTGGGAGCATGTCTGAGAGTCTGCCCCCTTGCCAGCCGTGTGTCACGATCCCATTTGAGCCCTCGGGCCCACATGTGTGCCCAGCATACAAGGGAGTTGCTGGGGGGAGTGTGCCGGATGAATGAGGAAAGTGAATGGATGGCGGGGCACTCAAGCCAGGCCTGAAGAGGTCTGTGCAGGCTGCTGTGTCCCTGGGATGCTCTGAGCAAGGGGACTCCTGGTCTTGCCTCCCACTTTCCCAAGCTGCCATCTGTGCATTGGAGCCGATGCTGTGTGGGCTCTTTGGAGACCTTGATGGCTAGAACACAGGTCCCAGGGAAGTCCTGACTACTGATTGGCATAGGGATTAGGAGGTGTCACTCTCTCGAGAGGTGTTTCTTTTCCTGATTTTGGGGGAGCAGAGCTCAGGAAAGTCCCCTTGGTAGCTGTGTGATCTGTGATCTGTGTGTGGCACCTTTGTCAGCCAGGGACCATGTGGGTCTGCTGGGGTCTGCTGGCTGCAGTGATGTGCGTTCCTGTGTATGGAGGGAAAACTGCTAAGGAGCCAGCCCCAAGGGGAGAGGGGTGTGTGGGCTCTAGCAAGGCAGCAGAGTCCCGGAGAATGAGCCATGAAGACCACACCACAGCCAGAGAAGGCATAAGCCTTGTGCCTCTAAGCTCCCCCCGATACTCTGGAAGTCCCGAGAACCACCCCAGCCCTGGGTGAACGAGCCCAAAGCAGAGGCAGAAATGGGGCTTGTGTGGGAGCAGCAGACTGGTGGTTGGAGGGTGCAGAGGGGGCAGCCCCGGGGGCTGAGGAGTGGAGTAGGCGGGAGAGGTGGTCCAGGGTGGTCGCTGGGGCGTGTGGACTGTGCAATGCGCATGACCACAGCCTGCTCATACCACCTGCCCCTACCCGCAGGGACGCCCTGGATGCACTGGGCCTGAAGCGCTACTGCTGCCGCCGCATGCTGCTGGCCCACGTGGACCTGATCGAGAAGCTGCTCAACTATGCTCCCTTGGAGAAGTGACCGCATATGACAGCTGGGGGTGGTGCGGGAGCCAGGCCCTAGTGCAGCCTGGTGGACTCCGAGCTCTGGAAGATGTCAGTAAAGGTCTCTGTGCAGGATGTCCTGAGGCCTGGGACTGGATTTGTGTAGCTCAGCCCAGAGTGTGTGCCCGGTGTCCCCCAGGGCCAGGATGTGCCGTAGGGTAGGGGCAGGGAGGCCAAGTCAGTCTCAGGGCATCTCTGCTGCTTTGTCCTGAGGCCTCTGGGTGCTGATGAGTAAGCCGGCTGGGGGGAGGGTCAGGGCCTGCCCTGGGTCAGTCTGAGTTTTTTGGGGGCGGGACTGCATCCCCCAGGTGGAGGGGGGATGCTGGCCGAGACCTGCCTGGCCCTCGAGGCCCAGCACCCACTCCCCCAGCTTCCCAACTCCAGGGTGATGCCCCAGACACTTGCCTTGGCCTCTTCCCCTCCCTGACCCAAAGCCAAGCAGTGGGGCCTGGCGGTTTCCCCCACCCAGCAGCTCCTGCCTGGGCCTCCCCACAGCAACCAGAGGCAGCTCTGGGAGCCACATACAGGCCCCAGCACTGAAACCTGTAACCCCCTCCCAACCCACCCCCACTCCTGGCTTCCCTGGGGCCCGAGCTCCTTCCCCCTTGAGCCCCTGAGCTCTCAGCTTAGGCATCAGCTCCTTGCTTGGCCTTGGGGACATGCACTCTGCCTCCCTATCACAGCACAGGAGTGAGGGTGCTGGTGATGCTGCCGGGAGCAAAGCAAGTTCATTCAATCTCATCTGCCGGATCCACAAACATTTATTGAGCGCCCACTTCGTGGCAGAGCAGCTCTGGGCATGTGGGACAGAGCAGTGGATAAAACGGGCAGATCCCTGCCCATCCAGGGAACATCCTCAAGAGGGAGACACAGGGACACAGTGTTTCAGACAGTGTTGACTGTGCAGTGGGGAAACTAAGGCAGGGGACTCCACTGAGCAGGCAGGGTGTGAGCAGTCGGCATGGCCAAGACAGTGGGTGGAGCACAGTGTGGGGCAGGCCATGGCCACCCTGTGGGGACCAGCAACCTGGGCCCTGTGCCTGCCCGGCACCGCTCCCTCTCCAGGGCCTCAGAGCACCCCAGGGCAGACGCTAGGACTAAGCGTGGGCATCGGGGAGCACCCTACCCCAGAGGTGGCCTGTGTGTGGGGGGGTGCTCTGTTGTCAGGACCATCCCCCCTGCTGCAGGGGCGCTGGAGGCCTTTCCTTGCCCCAAGACTTTGGAGTACAGCGAAAGGCACGTGGAACTGTCTCTGGGGAGGAGAGGCAGGTGCCAGGTCACAAGGCCAGGCCATCTGGCAGTGTGGGGACCAGGTGACAGGCACTGCTCCCCCTGGGCCCAGGGCAGGGGCAGGGCATGTCTGTCAGTAGTGTCAGCTCAGTAGCTCCAGAGGCAGAGGGCCGGGCCGGGCGGCCTCAGTAGTGCTCCAGCTTCAGGCTCTTGTACAGGCAGCAAGTGAAGATCATGCCGAAGACCTGAGGGCCAGACGGGGTGAGCGCCAGACCCCCACCCCCACCCCACCCCCCGCACCCCCGCCACCTCCGCACCTGCACACAGGCGATGCCGACCCCCACGGCCCCAATGACTCGCAGGTGCTCCTGGATGAAGGTCTCCAGCTTGGAGATGCAGCCGCCCTGGGGAGGGGGTGGCTGAGTGTGGCCGAGGCTCCGGGCGTCCCACACCCCCGCACAGGCGCCAACCTACCTCCACCTTGTAGATGTTGGAGGCGTGGTCCCGTTGCCCGCAGCCGGCCACTATGGTCTTGCAGCAGCTGTCGGGGACCACGCGGTCACCCGCCTGGCCCGAGCGGATCCACTTGCTATCCCGCCAGTCCTGCGAGTTGTTGCTGCCGCAGCAGTGAAACTAGAACAGAACAGATGGCTGAGCCCAGGACACGGCGTGTACACACGCTCACCTGTGCCGAGAATGCACCTGCACACGAGCACACACCCACGCTCACCTGCGCCAAGCATGTACACTTGCTTACATGCACAAGAGCACACGTGTTTCTGCCCATTGTCAGGCACAGGTCCACAATCTCCCACGGGGCTACGTGCACACCCACCTCCTGCTGCAGCTTGTCCACGGCACTGGTCACGCCCTCGTGGCCTGGCTGGTGGTACCGCTTCGTCATGGTGTCCTTCAGGTTCTCCTTGAGCTCTCTGTTCAGCTGGGGAGGGGGAGTCAGGAGGTGAGCTTTAGCCTCAAAGTTTAACACCCCCAAGATGGGGCAGAATTGGGGGCAGGGGACAGATGGTAGCAGAGTTGGGGGTCGGGTGGGGGCCCAGGAGGGCCTCAGAAGCCAGAGGGGCCGGGTCAGCCGGAAGCTGAGAGGGACTGAGCCCCGGGACCTGGCTGAGGGAGGTGGGGCATGGGGCTTCAGCCTCCCCTGTGTACCCAAGGTAGGTGGCTTTGCTCCCCAGCCCCCTACCTCCAGGAGTGGAAGGCACAGAGCTCAGCTCTGGGGTAGGGTCAAATGGAGATGAGCGGGACCTGCGCATGCCTTGCACTGTTCCCCATGGCCTGTGCACGCCCCTCGCTCCCCCATGGCCTGTGCACACCCGTCCCCACCTCCGTGGCCTGTGCACACCCCGTCACTCCCCCATAGCCTGTGCACACCTGTTTCCACCTCTGTGGCCTGTGCACGCCCCGCCCCCACCTCCACGGCCCGCGCGGCCCTCACCTGCTGGTAGTAGACATAGGCCAGGACCCCAGCAATGATCTCCAGCAGGAAGATGAGGAGGAGCAGGATGAAGTACTGGGGGGGACAGACAAGGCTGGGCCAGGGCACAGACACCCGCACTCTGCGATGACACCAGTGCCCAGGCAACCCGTGGGGGACCGCCATGCCCACTGGCCCAGCGGGGACACGGCCGTGCAGAGGCCTGAGCACGTGCCTCCCCCTGCCCCGCTCACCAGCCGCAGCAGGTTCCGCCGCTCCTTGAAGGTGGCACAGCAGCCCAGGACGCCAGTCCCCATGACGACAATGCCCGCCACCACCAGGATGTAGGCTGTGGCCAGGTAGGTGCCCGAGGCCAGCAGGCTGATGTAGTCGCTCTTCAGAGCCAGGGTCCAGATGCCCACGGCCATGACGGCCAGGCCAGCCAGCTAGGGAAGGGACATGGGGCGCCTGGGCTGGTGGGGGCCTGAGCCCCCAGGGCCGGTGGAGGCAGGGGAGGGGGTCTGGTGGGGGCCTGAGCCCCCAGGCAGGGGCTGGGGCAGGGGCAGGGGGTTGGTGGGGGCCCAAACCCCCGGGGCAGGGGCAGGGGCTGGGGCTGGGGCTGGGGCTGGGCCTCACCCAGAAGCAGCAGTTGTAGGTGAAGAGCAGATATTTGAGGCACACGGTGCCGCACGTCTCCTTCTCGCTGAACTCGCCCATCCTGGGGCTGGGGGGTGGGGCAGGCAGTGGTCAGACGGGAGGAGGGGACCCTGAGCTGGGGCCCTGCTGCCAGGGGAAAGCCTGGGAGGGAGTCTCCGTGGCCACCAGGACTGGAGTCCCTTCTGCCGAGTCACTTCCTGTGTGTGGGGGGGTGGCCTGGAGCCACCAGGGCCAAGCCCGAGGCCACGGCCATGCCCAGGGAGGGGTGCATAGAAGACTCCCCCACCAGCTGACTCGCCCACTCGGTGCCCCACACAGGAGCTCAGGCAGGTCCTCCCAGCATTCCCCAGGCCCCACGTCACAGGCCGGGAGGTTTGAGGGAGTGGGTGGAATGGACCTGCCCTTTGCTCACCGGGCGGCCTGGGGAGGCTCTCTGGGTCTATGGGGGGGCGGCAGCGCTCCCTCCCTCCCTCACCCCTCCCACTGGGCTGGTGGAGCCCCCTCAGAACAGGGCTGGGGTGTGATGTGCCTTCCCCCCTCACCCCAGACCTCTCCTGACCAGGAATGTACCTGGCGGGGTAGGGGCTGTGCGGGTTGGGGGACTGCCCCAGGCCAGCTGCCCGATCTAGCAGTGGCAAGGGGCGGGAGCTGAGCGCTGTGGCCTGGGGCGCCCTTTCCAGACAGGCCCGCCCCGGCGCTCCTGCCCCGCCCGGCGGGCGCTCACCAGGCGCGGAGGCGGCTCCGCAGACGTAGGTGGACGGTGGACGGAAGTCCTGAAGGCGCGCCTGGCGGGGCAGGACAGTCACCGGTTGCAGTGGCCAGTCCCAGGGGGCGCTGATGGCCCTCCCTGCCGGGCTCCGCCCCTGCCTGGCCAGGACCCACGGGAGGCAGAGGGATGGCCCGGGCCAGTGTTTTGGTCTGGGCGCGGCGGGCAGGGTGGGGCAGGAGACATTGCTGGACTGTCTGATCCTGGGAGGGCCTCAGGCCTCCTCCGCGTGCCCCCCCCAGGCCTCGGCCCCTGACCTGCCCTCCCCCCACCCAGAGCACAGCAGCTGCAGCCCCGGAGGGAATGCGGCTCCAGCACTGACAGGTACCCACACCTCTACTGCTGTTTTGGGTTCAGTTGTGTCCCCGACCAGCACCTCAGCTCGTGACCTTATTTGGAAATTGGGCCTTGTGGAAGGAGTTAGTTAAGATGAGGTCACGCTAGAGCAGGGTGGGTCCTCGGCCGCACACCACAGGTGAGGGGGGGTGGCAGGGGGCGTGAGAGGACCGTGGCGCAGGTCCGTCAAGGTGAAGGCAGCAGGAAGGGCCGCCCGCCGCACATTGTTTTAAGCCATGCATTGGAGACACTATTCCAGCAGCCCCAGGGATGCAACACAAGCACTGGGCTGGGGGCTGGGGGCTGGGGGCTGGGGGCTGGGGCCCACCCACGCTGCCCTGAAGGCCACCACCACACACCTGACCTCGAGGACCCACCGACCAGCAGCCCCTCTCCCCGGGACTTCCGGGCCAAGGCGCAGCCCCTGGGGACGGACAGCCTGGGGGCCTGGGCCTGCCAGAGACAGCCTGGGTGGCTTGGGCCTGCTGCCCCACCCCAAGGCCGGCCCCACCAGGGGACCCGGAGTCCGCCACCAGGCCGCGGCCGGAGTCCCCACCCCGCTCGGCCACCGCGATGAGGTCACCGCCGCCGCTTCACGTGCACGGGGCAGCGGGCGGGCCTGCGGCCACACAGGAGGGAGGACGCGGGACACTGCGCCGGGTGCGTGGACTCGCACTCCGTGGCCCCTGACCCGAAGTGGGGGCGCCAGACCTGACCAGGCAGCCGAGAGGCGCCCTCGCCCCGCGGCCCCTGTCTCCCTCCCGCCCTGAGATGGGCTGCGACGGATCCGGCGGGCGCGGCCTCCCACCCCCACCGTGCGGACAGCCGGGTCTCCCGCGCCCGGCCGCGCAGGGTCCTCGGGGCAGCCCCGCTCCCGCCAGCCGGGCCCCCCACCTGGCCAGCCCCGCCCGGTTGCGCACTCACCCGCCACTCTTCGCAGTCCGGGCCCAGGCGGCGGCTGCGGGGGCGGCGGCTCCCAGCGCAGAGAATGCGCGGCCCGGGGCTGACCAGTGGGAGCCGCCCGCCGTCCCGCCCCGCCCCCCGCCGTCCCGCCCCGCCCCCCGCCGTCCCGCCCCGCCCCCCGCCGCCCCGCCCCGCCCCCGGCCCCACCCCTCGTGCCGAGACTCTGGGCAGGCCCGAACTAGAGAGCGCGCCGGGGATCCAGGGTGTTAGGCGCTCGGGGGTCGAGCTGGGATCCCCGGGGAAGTCCGCAGCCCAGCTGGGGCGCCTCCCCTCCCCCGAGAACGAGGCACTGGGCCGGGAGGCAGAGCCCGGGCGGAAGGGGCCGTCTGGCCAGCCAAGGCTGCGCCGCGGCGTCCTCCAGCCCCAGCCCGCGCCCGCCCACCCCGGGAGCCACCTGCGCCAAAGCGCCGCGGGCGCAGGACGCGCGACCAGGCCGGGGGGCGCGGCGTGGTTCCTGCCGCGTGGAGGACGGCCTGGAGGGGAGTCAGGGGCGGAGGAGAAAGCACAGCGCCTCGTGCCAGCGGACGAGGAGGCTGACCTACGGCGGCCAGGCAAGACGGGCGCCCGCTCCCGGACCTGGCTCCGCACAGCCGGCCTGGCCCGCACCTGCCCTGGACGCAGAGGTGGCCCTGGGCCTGGCCGGCCTCCTGTGGGCTGAGCAAGCCCCGGCTGCAGCGCCCCCTGCCGGGGACGGGCGGGACCGCGGCGGGACCCGGGATGCTGGAGCTCCAGCTCTAAGGACGTGCGGGCCTGCAGCACGCGGACCCAGTGGGGTGCGTGTCACTTAAGTGTCACACGCGTGGCACAGAGTCACACATGCTGTGGGGCTCCAGGCGCACAGAAGGCTGAGGAAGTCGCGGTGCGTCACTGGGCTTTATTCGGCCCAAGAGAGTTTGTCTGCTGGTCACAGATGGGGTCGCCGGGGCGGGGGGCAGGACGAAGCCTGACCGCCCGGAGCGCCCGCTATGTGGGCCCCACCACACCACGATTCCACCCCCAAGGGGCAGCCTCTCCAGGTCACTCCCGGTGCGTCCCTCGGCGGGTCAGCGGGCGCTGGGAAGGTGCGCGGAGCCGCGCCTGGGGGCGCGCGCCCAGCTGCAGCAGCAGCAGGTGGACCCGGGCAGGTGCGCCACGGCCCGAGCCTTCCTGCGAGCTCCGCCCAGCGCCGCGGCCTCATAGGCGTCCCTGTCGTCCCGCAGCCGGGTGTTCAGCTCCCTGGGGAAGGGTGAGTGTGAGGTGAGCGGTTGGAGGAGGCAGCCACCTGGGGGCGGCTGCCGCTGAGGTGGGGCGGTAAGGAGGGATCTCCGCACACCTGAGGAGCTCCAGTTGCCGCAGGAGGCTGCGCTTCTCCTTCTGCATGTTCCCCGAGACCGCGACCACGTCCCTGCCAGGGGGAGCGGTGACCCGGACGCGGGAAGCTCCAGGATTCCCCGGCGGCCCAGCGCCCACCCCGCGCAAAGGATTCCCAGGGCGGGACTGGGATGGGCAGGGGAAGAGCTGGAGGAGGCCCAGAGTTGAGCCCCGGGCGTGCCCCCCAGGCACCTTTGGGTTTGCTCCAGGCGGCCCCGCGCGTCGCCCTCCAGCCTGCGGAGCTGCTCCTGCGCCCGGTCCAGCTGCGTCCGCAGCGCCTCGTTGGCCCGCCACAGCTGCGCGTTCTGGGCTTGCGCCTCTCGCTGCTCCGCCGCCCGGGCCCGCAGCTGCTGCTCCAGCTGCGGGGTCGAGAGCGGAGCGAGGCTCGCGGGGAACTCTCTCTCTCTCTCCCGACCATTCTGGGCAGGGGACGCTGAGGCCCGGGAACCTAAGGAGCCCAGGGTGACAGTGCCACGCACCTCGCGCTGCCGCAGGCCGGATCGCTCTAGCTCCTGCTCGCGGTTTTGCAGCTCCAGCTCCAGGCGGCCGCGGCGCTCCTTCCGGGGAAGGTCCTGGGCCAGGCGGGGTGTGGGATGGCACCTGAGCTCCGCGGACGGCCAGGCCACGCCGAGGGATGTTGGTGGGGTGGGGGGCGGCGGTGTCAGCGGGAGAAACGCGTAGCGGGCATGGGGATGAGACCAAGAAGGGCCTCACTAGATCCAGGGAGCTTGGACCCGCTAGATGCAGCCCTCGGGGGCGTGACCAAGTCGGAGAAGAGGCCAGAAGCGCTGGGGTTGAGGGGCCGGCGCGGGGCGGGGGTGGGCCCCACCTGACTTCGCAGGCGCTGGCGCTGCTGGCGGAGCTGCTGCTCCATCTCCTCGTACAGACACCGCACCTCCCTCTCGTGCTCGCTCTCCCGCCTTCGGAGATCGGAGGCCGGTAGAAGGCGAATCAGGCCCTCCCAGCGCTCCAGCCCCGGCCCCGCCCCTGCACCGCCCGGGCCCTCACCTCCGCAGCGCCTGCTCCAGACTGTCCCGCTCCCGGGCCGCCTCCTCCAGGTAGGCGGACGCGCGCATCAGGACGTCTTCGAAGGAGCCCAGCAACTCCGGGTGCTCACGCTGCAGGCGGGCCCAGAGCGTCCGCACCGCCCGCTGCCTGGAGGGGGCGCGCGAGGGACTGAGGCCAGATCCCGGGGAAGGGCAGCCAGAACGGCCAGTTGTCCACCACCCCTGAGGGGCAAGTCCCCACAAGCCCCGGTGGCCCTGGATGGGTGGGGACATTTGCCCGAGCACACTGCATCCGTCCCCAGTGGGCTTTTGCCCCTGCCGAGGAGTCTGTGTGTTTGCACGGCTGTGCGTGGCTGGGAGCTGCCCTACGCCGGGCACCTCCCGCCACCCAGGCCACAGCCGCCTCCTGAAATGCAAATTCTGCGGTAAATCAGGGCCATCCCTCCCGGGGTTGCAGCTGAGATGGAATGGCGGGAGCTGAACCGGCCTAAGGTCCCTGACTGCCACAGGCAGGATGCAGAAGGACAGACGGAGATGCGGGGAGGGCCTCGGTGGGGGTAGCACCGACTCACTCGCCCAGAACTGGGGCCACCCCCAGCTGCTCCAGCGCTGCACTGAGGGGCTCCTCCTCCTCCTCCTCCTCCTCCTCGTCCTGGCCCTCTGGGGAGATCCCGCCGCCCTGCGCACCTGGCCAGTCCGACTCGAAGGTCTCCTCGGGAGGCCCGGAGGGGACAGCACCCAGGACTGAGTCCACCCCCATAAACTTCCCTGTGGGCATAGGGGCAGGGGTCACCTGGGGCCTGGAGAACCCTGCCAGCTGCGGCTGCGGGATCAGACCTTCACCCGCCCCCCACCCACCCACTACACACACATCCTGCCCTCTCAGGCCCAGCTTCCTGTTTTCCTTCCTTACTCTGGCCCGATTGGCCTGGGAGTGGGAGGTGACCGCCAGGCCACCCAGCCCCACCAGGGCCTGTCCCCTGAGAGGGCGCGTGGTAGGGGCAGCTGCATACACTCCACTGCCGCTGAAGAGCGGGCTCCCTGGGGTGTCCGTGTGGCCCCTCACCAGGGAATGGAGGGCACAGCTGCCATGAGTGGGCTAGGGGCCCCACGAGTCCCCCATGTGCCAGTCATGGGTGCTGGGGGGCCAAGGGCCGGGGCGCAGACCTGGGGGCCGGGGGGCCGGGGCTCACCCAGGCCGAAACAGAACTCCCTGGCGGTGAGGATGCCAGTACCAGCCTGGTCTAGACACTCGAACACAGCCTCCAGCTGCTCAGGTGTCAGGGGCAGGTCACTCTGCAGGCCCTGACCAGGGAAGGACAGCAGGGTGAGGGGCCAAAGAAGGGGTCCCAGGCATGGGGCTGGGGGCTCAGGACTCGGGGCCCACCTGCAGGTCGAGGCGAGTGATGAAGCCCTTGGCCTCCTTGTCACACAGCACAAACAGCTCCTGCGCCTGCTGCAGCATGGCTGCCCCAGGCCCCGGGGACCCTGCAGATTCCCCCTCCTCCTCTTCCTCTGCCTCCTGGGCTTCCCCAGCCCTGGGCTTCCCAGGGCTGGCCATGGCAGCAGGGGTCTCAGCCGTTGGGTGCTGTGAAGCCGGGGTGGGGGAGTGGGCAAGTGGTCAGGGCCTGAGCAGAGCTGGAAAGAAATGTGGGGGGGGGGGGGGGGGCAGCGTGCAAGGGAGCCTGTGACTAAGCTGGAGTGAGGGGAGCAAGTGGATGGGGTCCCCCTATGGCCAGGCGGAGGGTCACAGAGGAGGGCAGCTGCCCTGTGGTATGACTCCTGAGTGGGAAGGCTGCAGGGCTGGGGTGTCACTGGGAAGTGGGGACAGCCTGGGGTTGGGTGAGGGTCAAGTAGTGCTGGGGCTGCACCCCCAGGTGGGGCGGCTGCAACCCCAGGAGACAGGCCAGGGAGCACTTCCGGGGGCCCCAGTCTCAGACTAGGTATAGAACTTGGGGTGGAAAATGAAGGGGCACCTGGTAGAGTTGGGGCCACCAAAACAAGGCTCGCCAGGCTGGCTTGGAGGGGATGCTCTGCCAATCCTGGCTGGTCCTCAGCCCCTAAGCCAGCTTGGGGAAGAAAGGAGGACTCCTCTCTCCCATGCCCAGGCTCCCCCCACCAGGAGGGTGCAAGTGCAGGGAGCCAGCCTGCCCATGGTAGAAACCACCCCCAGCACCCATCCTGGCACCTGGTCCCTGTGCCACTCATCCAGACTCACCCCTTCCTGTCCCGGAGCCTTCCGCCTTCCCTCTGGCCTTCCCTCTGCCCTCCCCGCTGGGTGCCCCACCCCTCACCAGGGCCACCTGTCATTCCCACAGCCTGTCCCGGATCTCCCAAAGCCGCTCCCTAGCGCCGACCCTGCCCGCAGCGCTACACTGCTGCCAGGAGCAGCGAGGGGCAGCGCAGGGGGCACCGAGGAGACAGCATGGCAGGGCTGTCCCCTATCCAGGCCGCTCGGTCGCCTCGTCTCCTCCAGCACCTGGCACGGCTCTACGGACCAGGGAGCTGCCCTGGCCGGAGCCGGAGCTCCAGGACCCGTGAGGAAAGGGCCAGGGCAGCTGGCGCCGGAGGCTGCTCTGGGGGACCCCTGGGTCACCGCCTGCGACGTGCGCAGGGCCAGCCCCCAAATCCGGTGGCCGCAGGCCCGGGCGTCCGGGCCGGGTGGGGGCGCGGGCCACGGGCGGGAGAAGCGCCTACCTGCGAGCTGCGCCGCCGCACCTGCCGCGCGGGGCGGTTCCTCCCGGAAACGCGGGCGGCGGCCCCGCCCCGTCGCGGCTGGGACCCGCGATTCCGCGCCCGGCGGCCTGGCTGGTGGTCCGAGCCGCGCCCCCGCCCCTGGCCCGGCCCCGCCTCCCGGAGCTTGAGCCCCGCACCGGCCCCTGGAGACGTCGCCCCCGGGCCCGTCTCCCAGCAGGGCCCAGCCAACCGCCCGCGGCCGCCCTGTCGTGAGGATCGCGGCCGAGGTGCCGAGCAGCGCGCGTGGGAAACCCCGGCAGGAAACGGACCTAAAGGCTGTCATGGCCGTGGTCGGCCCGCGGCTCTACTTCCCTCTCGGTTCGCGTCCAGTCGTGTCCTTCCCGCGTTTCCGGTCAGCCCAGCCTGGGAAAGGGCTTCTAAAGTCGCCGCAGGAGCCGCCCCGAGAGGGCTGGGGTGGGCACAGGGCACCCTGCTCATGCCCGCCCACAGCGCTCACTGCTTTGGGGCCTCGACCTTGTGTTTGGGCCTGGGGAGGTGGAGAGTCCTCTCTCTCCCTGGGTACCCTTTGGGAGAGGGCATGGGTACAGGCCTCGGCGGGGGGGGCAGCTGTGTGCGAGCCTCCTGCAGGGGACAAAGTGCCCATGGGCTTCCCCGGGCCCCCAGTCTGCACCCACCTGGAGAGGCGGCCTCTGCACCCACAGTGGCTTCTCCTCCAGGAGAGGGGCACAGATGGCTGCACGACAGCAGCCGGGGCCTCTGCGACAGGACCTTGAGGCCAAGGGGGTGGCCCCTGGCACCTGGGGACCTGCCCGGCCGGCTCTCCCAGTCCTGCGGTCCTACCGCCGTTATTGTTGGCTCAGGAGCTGCCCCCAGCACTGCCACGGCGCCCCACGGTGTGGGGGGAGGGGCAGGGCCAAGTGCTCAGACACCCAGAACCCTGGCTGGCCCCTCCCAACCCCTCAGGCTGCAGGAACAGGAAACCGTTTCTCCCTAGAGTAAGGTTGACCCCCTGACTGGGCCAATGTCCAGCAGACTTCTCCCCACTTCCAAAATTCCAAACCCTTTCTGTGCATTGGCAGGTGACAAGGTGGGCACAGGGGCACAAAGGGGCACACATATCTGGCCAGTGATGTTTGAGATGATGGTGAGAGCAGAGCCTGGCACACACGTGTCCAAATACCCAACTAGAAGGCAGCGCAGCTGCCCCCACACCCCGGCACTCTGCTCTGGCACTCTCCACAGCTATCTCTGCCCCTGTCACCTCCCTGTCTGGGAGCCTGGCAGTGCCAACTCTACCTTTTGTAAACATCACTTAGTTTTTATTTAGCAGGATCTAGTCCCAAAGATTTCCATTGGTTCTGACAAGCTGTGCCCAGGGGGAGCCAGCAGGCCTGGGCAGAGGGTGGGGGGACACATGCACTGGCCGCAGCGGGAGGAGGGGGTCTGGGGGCCGGCAGCGGGCCTTCCCTGCCTCTGCCCACCGGGTGCGCAGGCATGGCAGGGTGGGAGGACGCAAAGTGAAGGAGGCAGTGGTGTGTTATGGATTTTATTTCCTTTGGCGAAAATAAATAATTCTTTATGCACATTCTCGAGCGAAAGCTGCAGAACAGGTAGGTGGCGCAGGTGTGGCGTTCTCGGGGGCAACACTGCGCTGACAGGGGCATGCTGAGCAGTGGCCAGGGGCCCGGGAGCCCCCAGATGCGCAGCCAGTGCCCCCTGCCCGCTCCCCCCCCCCCCGAAGGCTGGGCCCGCGAGGGAGTTGGGTGAAAGGCTTGAGGCACAGGGGATAGGGGCCTCGACGGCCACGGGGGAAGGGGAGCACCACCACGCCCCTCGCCGCAGCAAAGCCCCTCCTCCCGCAGCGGCCAGGGGTCCGCACCCCCTCCCGGAGCCGGGCAGAGCGGTGAGGGGAGGCACAGGTGGACCCGGGGTCCCTGCCTCACCAGGCAGGGAGGCCGGGGGGACCTAGCCCTCGGCACCGGGACCCCGGGACGCTGGGGAAGGCCGGGGTGGGGGTCGCTCAGCAGGGGGGCAAGCCTGGCGGACGCTGCGAGGCCTGGGGGCCGGTAGGTGCGCGCATACGCAGGGCGTCAGGCGGGAAGGCGACGTCGGTGCAGAAAAGGCCGAGCAGCAGCTGGCGCTGGCACTCCTCCCACCAGGCCAGCGCGTCCCCCAGCGACAGGCTGTTGCGCACCCAGGAGGGCAACGCCTCGCTGCAGGCGGCGCAGGACAACGGCACGGAGGGCAGCGACCGAGCACGGCGCAGCTCCTGCTGCTCCGACAGCCTGTGGGCGGGAGGGCTTTAGCTCGGGCCGCGGGGCTGCAGGCCCGGTGGGCATCGTCATGAGCGCGGCTCACCTGGAGGCCAGATGGCTGCCCAGCTTCCTCTTGGCGCGCATCACCAGGTACTGGCAGATGCTGCCAGTCTGCTCCTTCATCCACCGGATGTCCTCGGGGACGTCGGGCAGCCACTCCAGCAGGCTGGAGGGGGGGGGCAGAGGCACGGGCTCAGGGACCGGGCGTCCCGGACCCCACCTTCCGCTCCCCGCCCAGGGACGACGCCCACGTGGGCCCCCAGCTCCCCTCCCGGCCACGCACCGGATGGTGAAGGACACGGCGCTCTCTAGCGGCAGCGTGTAGGGCACCATCATGGCCGCGGCCAGGCGCACGGGCAGCATGTTGGAGAGCGTGCTCAGCAAGTCCCGGGGCTCCACACAGGCCTCCAGCAGGGCTGCGGCGGTGACGGAGGGGGCGCGGCTGACGGCCGGGGGAGAAGGGGCAGCTCCCGGCCGCTTCGCACCTCGGCTTCCCCGGGGCCGCCTCCCTCCCCCTCCCCAGCGCTCACCCTCATTGAGCCGGGCGGGGAGATGCTCCAAGATGTGGGCCTCCACCGGCGGCTGCGGGCGGCTCTGCGCTGGGGCCCTGTCTGCCGCCGTCTCGGCATCCGCGTTCGGGTCTTCGGTGGCGCGGGGGCGCGCGGGGGGCAGCGCCAGCAAGGGGTTGGGCCGGTTTAGGAGGCCTGGCGGGGGCGGGGCCCGGGGACAGTCGCTCAGCGCGGCCGCGGCTGGCAGAGGACAGCAGCCAGCACCGCTCCACCGGCCCCTGCCCCGCGCGCGGATCCGCCCGGCCGCCCGCTACGCACCATTCCTCCGCAGGAAGCGCAGCGCGTCCCTGTAGCCCTGCTTGCACATCTCTCGCAGAACCTGAGGCAGGGGGATGGACGAGATGGGGCAGGGACCCCGTCCCGCATGCGCTGTTGTGCAGCCTTGTGTCCCCGGCGCCCCACCTGCCTCTGCCCCCAAACCCCACCTATCCTGAATGGCCAGACGCTGTGCGCCCTGAGCCCTCCCACCCCGACGCCGGGAGGCTGCACAGGCCTCGCCCGGCTCCGACCCACCAGGGGTTCCGGGGGGAAGAGGGCCTTTGAGAGGCGGTAGAGGTTGCGCAGGTTGAACTGGATGCTGGTGTTGGTGACGCGCAGCTCGTGGATGTTGGTGGAGCTGTCCTGCGGGCAGATGTCGCTCTCCCCGGAGAAGGGGGACACCGTGATGGTGTTCTGGAGCTCGTAGAGAGGCAGATTGTCCGAGATGCCCCCGTCCACATAGCGCTGGGGCATGATACGCCACAGTGAGGCCATCCCCCCACTGCAGCGCCACCCCCCACCCCCGCAGTACCCCTCCCCCCACCCCACCCTCGGGGTACACCCTGGAGCTGTCTCCCTTGGCCTTTCAGCCCCTGGACAGTGGCCACCGGCCCACCAGGGCATGAGCACGTGGCCCGAGGGGGGGCAGCCCCAGGAAGTGTCTCCTCCAGGCCTCTTGTGTAACGGGGGGGGGGAAGTGAGGCAACAGGCAGCCGGCAGTAGTAAGGGGCCATGGGGGGGCAGCCACAGCCTTCATCCTCTGTCCCCTTGTCCCACAGCCCAGACTCCACCCAACCTGCCACCCTGGATGAGGTGCTAGGCACCCAGGCAGGGGACTCACCACGCCTTGGAGGGAGGGGGGGATGAGGCCACAGTACACAGGAATGAAGGTGCTGCAGACATTGGCCTGGTGTGGGGGGGTGAGTGTGAGGGGGTGTGGAGTGATGGGAGGGAGGGGAGGGGCAGACAGGGGGAGAGCAGGGCAGGGCAGGAGACGAGCTGAGCCCGGCCTCACCCAGGGCCCACCTGGACGACCTCCTCCTTGGAGTTGAAGTGGGACAGGATGACATTCTCGCCATCTGAGACGCGGGTCAAGGAGATGCCCAGGCGCCCACTGGCCCTCTCATGGCTGTCGGCTGGCAGTATCTTCAGCAGGCAGCCCCGGATGGTCTTCACCAGGTTGAAGGAGGGGTGCAGAGGGCCCAGGAACCGCTTCCGGGCTTCCTTAGACACCTCGATGATGTTGGCACCAGCCTCACCTGGGGCAGCAGGTCTAGGGCTCAGGGCAAGCACCCCCGGACTCAGCCCCCTCTCTGAGGCTCCATGCCCAGGGTCTCCCAGGATGGCCTTGGGCATATGGCATGCCCACAATTGGGACTTTTGCCACTTGTCCCTGGAATGGTAGACAGCTAGCACCGGCCAATGGGGGCAGGGACCTGCTCTCTGTCCAGTATTTCCCAACTGCCCTTCCCCATGAGTCACTGGTCCCAGCGTGGAGTCCAGCCGGGTGGGGGGAGGGGGGCAGAGGCTCAACTTTGACCAGCCTCAGCCTTCACCCAGTTGGCCAGATGCAGAAGGGGGGCTGGACTCGCCCAGCATGGCCTGGCCAGGGCTCCAGCAGCAGGGACATAACGCAGCGGGCAGCCCCATCCCCTGGAAGGCCCAGCTACTCCCATCGCAGCCAGAGCAGCACTCCTCCCCAGGCACCCAGCCCTCTCCTTCTCACCCCCTGCCACACCACAGTGGATCAAGGTTCCAAGGCCACATGAGCCTTGTTGGCAGAGCAGGAGGCGCTGGGGTGGGGGGGTCACGTCCCCAACTCGAACACCAGGCGCCGGGCTGTGTCCTGAGGCCAGCAGGGGGCTGGAGAACACTGCTAAAAGCCTGCATGGGGCCAGCAGGATGAGGCAGGGGTGCAGGACCACCGCAGGGGGCCCCTGGAGGTCCAAGGATACAGACCTGTGCTTCCTCCTCCCCACCCCTCTCTAGGCAAAGGTGACAGGACTGGGCAGGGGAGAGCCCTGGAAAGGAGCCTGCTGCGTGCTGCATTCCAGAGCCTCGTGACCCCGGTGTCACCTTGGCTGCCCTAACAGGGAGGGGCACTGGGCAGCAGTTCTCAGGACTCCTGAGGTACCCGGTAAACACCACACGTGCCCAGCTGGAAGTGAGTGTGAAGGGAGGGGCCATCTCAGCACACAGGGCCCTACACCCCTACACCCCTTAGCAGCAGGACAGTCCACGGGACTGGAGACAGTAGGCCCACTCTGATCCCATGGCGGGGCCCACGCCCGAGGGGGCAGTGGGCAAGACGGGGCAGTGCCCACCAGCATGGAAGAGGACTTCAGAGAGAGCGAGCCAGGTCCAGCATGGAGGTCAGCCAGGCTCCTCTCCGGGGACCCTCGGGAGGGCCAGGCCGCAGTGCCCGGGCAGCACAACCAGGGCGCACCCCGAGGGGGCCAATGCAGCCTGGAGCGGCGCAGCCCGGGACTTAGTGACCGCTGGCACCCAGGCTGCTGGCCCTCAGGCCCCTCCCCCGACTCGCGCTCTTCCAACGGGGCAGCTCTGGCTGCAGCAGCCCGCCCGCAACCTTTGCACCCGAGAGGCGGCCGCGGGCGCAGCTCAGCCCCCAAGCGCTCGTCCCGGCCCAATTGCCCGGCGCCCTCGGAGCAAAACAAACCAGGCTCCGCCCCCGACCCGGCGCCCGCGGCTGGATGCTGGGCCCGGGTCCCCGCGCCCCCGGACCGCGTCGCCGCGCCCCTCCCGGCTCACCCAGGCAGGCCCCGGTGACCAGCGCGGTGGCCGTGAGCGCCCCGGCCGAGGCGCCGTAAATGTGCGTGGCGTTGGCCACCAGGAAGGGCGCGTGCTCGCGGAGGCAGGAGGCCACGCCGATGTGGTAGACGCCCAGGAAGCCGCAGCCCGCGAACGAGATGTTCCATGTCGTCTCCCTTGGGAACATCGCGGCGGCCGCACGGGCCCCTCTTCCGCGTGCTCGCGGTGCCGGGAGCTGGGGTGGCGGCGGGGCGGCGGAGCTCGGGACGGCTCTGAATTCGCGGGCCGGGGCGGAGACTCTGCGCGGCGCGGGCGGAGGCGGCGTTAAGAGCGGGGACGGGGGGCAGGGCGAGGGCGGGGCGGGACCAATCGGGGCGCGTGGGGAACGGCCGCGCCCACCGGTGGCCCCGCCTCCCACCCCCCGGCCCCCCGGCTCCCCTCCGGCCGCAGGGCCTGCCTCCCCGCCGCGCCGCCCCGCCCGCCGTGCCGCCCGAGCCCGAGGGATGGGGGCGCTCGCCCCGCCTGGGGACCCGCGAGGGATCGCCCGGCTTCTGGGCGGCCGTAACCCCTCTCGCCGGGTCCCCCACACCACCCAGGCCCGGGACACCGAGGAGCTCGCCCAGAGGCAGGAACACATCGACAGCGACCCCAGGGACTCTCCGGGGCCACCCGCCGGACCGAGCCCTGCCCCCCAGGGGCCAGGCCCTACCGCCTCTACTAAGTGCCCCAGCAGGTGGGACACACCCCGGTGGTGCGGTGACGCCACCTCCCGGCCCCCTTGCACATTTTCCCCGGGACTGTGGCACAGGCCTAGCCTGCTGGGCCTCAGGACCAGCCGGCACCCTACCCCACCCGCAAAGCAAGAGGCGCTTCTATGGTGGGGTGGTGGAGTGCGTGGGGGTGGGGGTGGGGGTGGGGGTGGAAGGTGTCTGTCTCCCAAGGCTAGAGAGCCAGGATAGGCTAATTGGGGTCAAGCTATCAAGTCCCCTGTCTCCATGCTAGCTGTGCTCCCAGCCACCCCACCCAGAGCACCTACTGTGTGCCCAGCTGGGGGCAGGCGTGGTGAGTAGTTGTTAGGCCACTTCAGCTCCCTCCAGCCAGACGGGGTGGGTGTTTACTGAAGTGCAAAATGAGTAGTTAGGGGTGTGAGGCAACTGGGGAGACCCTGGGAGGGCTTCCAGGAGGAGGTGGCCTTTGGGTGGGTTTCAAAGCAGCAGCAGTTAGACAAGTAGGGCACTGGGCTGCCCACAGCAAACCGTGTGCAAAGGCCTGGTGGGACGGACTGGGGAGAGGGGGTCTGGCTCAGGTGCCAGTGGTGCAGGAGGGTAAACCGACAGCACTCTGACCCTCTGTGGTGATGACCAGACCTGGGGGTTGAGTGGCAGTGGTGGTAGCCAAGAGTGAAAGTGGCTAAAACGGGAAATCCTGTTATACCCAGCCTACCACAATAAATCAGAAGGAACTCCTCTTGGCAGAGGAGACCCCATCCCCTACCTAAATGCTTTGGGTGGGGGTATGGCCAGCAAGGCCCACTGACCAGGAGGGAGGATGACAAGAGTGTCAGGAGAAGCTGAGCCTTGGGCAATGTTGCTGGAGGCAGTAGGGAATCCCCAAGGCTGTCCTGGGAACAGATGGTCTCAGCAGGGTAACTCGCTGATGGAAGTGTGAACTGAGCCAGGACCTAAGAAAGTGGCTTCTCCCACCACAAATCCTAAGGAGAGGCCAAGAAAGGGCTGGGCCTAGGCCATTCCTCCATGACATGGCCTGGCTCGCCACAGGGAGACTTCTGCCCCTATTTCTACACAGCCCCTCCTCCCAGGCCCCTGGGGCTGTCATGTAAGAGCCAGGAACAGGGCGGCCCTTCCCGGAATACTGGCTGAGACCTCCCTCTGCATTGGTCCTGGGGTGGTGTGAGGGTGTTGGCAGTTCCCCCAGCTCAGCTGATGCCTGTGCTACACGGTGCCACACCCCTTCCCCATGGTGCCCTCTGAGTCCCTCATGGCCTCCACCCTGGGTGTCCCCAGCCCCACCATCCACCCCACAAGTGTGGAATCTCTTCTCCTCCCTGGCCTCGCTGAGGCGCCCTCCCCAACCTGGGTCCATACTCCACCCCCACTCCCCATCCCTGCTCCTCTTGGCAACCCTAAGAACTCGCTCCACCTTCAGACCCTCCCCACACATCCAGGAGACCCAGGCCTTCCCCACAGGCCTTAGATTTGCACCCCCCCCCATCTTGTATTCTTCTCCAGGACAGCAATGCCAAGGCCAGATTCCAACCCATGCCTGTGACAGCCCAGTACCCCAGCAGGGCCTGTGGCTTGTTCTGTCCCCCACATTCTGGAGCACAGCTTCCTGTCTGCTCTGCCCGAACAGGACCAGCAGTGAGCAAGTGGCAAGTCACTGACCTGTCAGGAAGGTAGAGAAGCTAAGGGGCCATGCATGCAAAAGGGGTATGGGAGAGCCCAGGGCACTGGCTCAAACCTGAAGCAGATCCGTTTCTGTGTGTCACAGGGGCATCCTAACTCTCTACCAGCCACAGGAAACCAACACCCCATCTCTTGTTCAGGGCTACGCCAGGAAGGCGCTGACCAGGACCTGGTGGTCCTCGAGGGGCAGGAGGCTTGGCCACATCTGAGTCCCCTAGATCACCCCAGCTACTCTTGTGGTACCGGGCTCCTCAGGATGCTGCTTAAAGCCCTACACCGTGGGCCTCCCCGGTTCCTGTACCCGGGGTAGAGCCTGGCTGAGGCCAGAAGGCAGAGGCTATACTACAGCGCATATGGGCTGCTCAAAAGGTACATAAAAAGGTTTTATTTGCAAGGAAGCAGAAATTTAATCAAACAAGCCAAATCCCATGTCGTCATCTGACTCTTCAGACTCCTCCTTCTTCTCATCTTTCTTCTCCTCTGCTGTGGAGAAAAGAGCTCAGTGAGCACACCCCACAGGCCTGAGTCCCACAGGGAGACCCTTCGCCCTGGGGACAGCTGCTACCTGATCCTCAGCCTCCACTTACCTGCAACGGGGGCCGAGCCGGCAGCAGGAGCCGCAGAGCCTGGGGCGGCAGAGACAGCCACAGCCCCCCCAGCAGGTACACTGGCCAGCTTGCCGATGCCTGCAGAAACCAGAGGCGGTGGGTTGGGGGAGGGGTAAGGTGCCAGAGCCCAGGAGTGAAGTGGCATGGGGAACCCAGACTTCCTCACGCACAGCAGTCCTCCCTGCCCTATTCCTGGAAAAGGATCCTGCCCCCATCACCCCCACAGCAGTCACATAAACTACTTGCTTCACTGTCAAAAATGGACTTCCTTCCCCTACCCCCTCCTAGCCGCATCTTTTGCCTCTAAGAATCCTTTCTTACAAAAGCCCAGGCCCACAGGCCCACATAGGCAGGCAGATGAGTCTGCTGTCCTCATGGTTCAGTGCCTTGGTTCAACAATGGGTTCCCAGCCCCAGCTGTTGACTGAGTCGACTTTGCCACATCACATGCAAAGCTCAACTTCTAAATCAGTTCATCACCTCCGGATAACATCACTAGCAAACTATCTGGCCAACAAAGGTGGGGCAAGGAGCTGTGGCTGTACCAAGTGTCCTGTATTCCTCCTTTCAAAACAAACCATGTGGTAAAAACTGTTTACATAAAACCCAAACACCACTCCCAAAACACTGCAGGCTTCAGAGAAATTATGGGAAGGGCCTGTACCAAGCAGCCAAGCCCTCGAGGAGGGGCCCCCTGCAGTCCATCGAGAAACAGGACCTCCTCTGGCGCCTGTTCCTGGGACTGTCTAGAAGCACCTATGTCATGAGCCCACTGGACACAGCTCACTCTTCTAGGAGAAGCTTCTAGGGTGCTCTGGTCCACAAGCGAAGCCTGGCAGGCCACAGGCTGGCCAGCAGGAATTAGGATGGACCCCAAAAGTCCTTTGGGCATTCCTGTGAAAAACACCCCGCCCACACACACACTCACCCTGGGCAATGACGTCTTCGATGTTTTTTCCGTTCAACTCAGAAATGACCTGGAGTAAACGTCACAACCAACAGTTAGCAAAGAGAACAACACTGACTGTGCCTCGAGTTGGGCCAGGGCTGCCTGCAAGAGTACCGCACCAAGAACATTGCAAAATCTCCAGGCCCAGACCATCCAGCACGGCAGTCACCAGCCACACACAAATGATGGGAGAAAAACACCCGCCACAGTTCTAAACCTCAGAACCCAAAACACAAGCAAATGCTTAACATACTAAATCAGCACTTAAAAATAAGACCTAAAAGAAATACACACCGAAGCTTCATTGACACGCTTTTGCTGTGGGTGTAAGAGATTTTAAACTACACATCTTACTTCCTTTAAGCTCTTACTGAGCCCCTTTAACCGAGACTTCGCTGTTAACCAGTGGCTGTTTCCTTGGAACTAAAACGCACCACCTGCACCAGCACAGGCCTGCCCCTGCCCCCGCCACCCGCGCGCGGGGAGCAGGGTGCTACCTTGTTGAGCCGGTCGTCGTCCGCCTCGATGCCCACGCTGTCCAGAATCTTCTTGATGTCCTTGGCGCTGGGGGAGGAATTACCCCCGAGAGCGGCCAGCAGATAGGAGGCGACGTAGCGCATCCTGAGGTGTGGGGGGGCGCGGCGTTAGCCGGGCTGCCTCCCGCCCCCACCCCGGGGCCGTAGGAGGCCTCGCGCGGCCCGACCGACGGTCCCGCCGCGACCCCCCCCCCAGGGAGACCGGCCTGTCCCGCGGCCCGCGGCGCCGCCCGCACCCGTCCTGCCCCCGCGCCCCGAGCCGGGCACCCCACTCACGCGGCGGCAGCAGGAAGACCTCACGCGTGCGACCTCGACGGCGGCGAGGAGGGAAAGGAAGGGGCCGGCGCAGGAGGCGGGATTAAACCGCTTCCCAGAAGCCTTCGGGACCTGCCTGCGGCGCCGCAGGTAACGTCATGGGGCACTCAGCCAATGAGGACGGAGGGGCCGCCATTGTCCTGTCCCAGACAAGCGGTCGCACGGAAAGGCGACGGTGTTTCCAGAACCGGCGTCTTTTGCAGCGTGGGATGAATGTCCCCAGAAATCCGGGGGGCTTTAAGGTAAAGAAAGCCGCGAGTCCGAAGCGGACCGCTGTTCCCTCCTGCGCCCAGCGCTCCCAGCATGCCACGCGGCGCCTACAGTTCCCAACATGCAGCGCGGCAGCAATCCTCCCAGTCGCAGGGCTTCCGGGAGGCTCTCCAGAAGGCAACTTCAAGTCCCATGGTGCATCGCTGCCGGAAGCGCGTGTGCGCCGCCGGCTTGCGCGGGGCTGCACGTGGGCCCGGATGGAGGCTGGGCGTCGGTCGGCCGCCCTTCCGCCTGTGCACTTGACCCGGCACTAGGGACCCGAGGCCCGGTGGCCGGCGGGGTGGCGGCCGTCCCAAGCCGGGCTCCGAGAGGTGGGCGAATCCCTCGTCGTACTCATACAGCGCAGCCGGAGCCTTGTCGGGCCTCGTGGCTGGCCTTGGACCGTGGCTCGTGGGTCAGGGAGACTGGGCCGGAAGACGAGCGCTGACCCTCCTCGGCAAAGCGGGAGGCCTGCCACCGCCGTTTCACGAAGAGAGCCCGGAACGGGCGAAGACCGAGTGACGGGCCTTCTCGGTGCATCACAGCTTATGTTCACGCAGAAGTTAGCATATGTCATCCATCAGTCCCTCCGCGTCGGGGTCCCTGCTGAGCGCGGGGGTCCTGAGAGGACGGCCTGGGCCCAGCCCCGCATCCATGGAAGTTAAACTCCAATGCAAGAACACACAAAAATAGAGGAGATAGCTCCTGAGGGGTGCCAGACGGTGGTGAGGGAGAGGGACAGAGGAGGAACCTTAACCCTAACCCTAACCCTTGATCTGGGCCCCCTGGGAAAGGGCGACTTTGCACTGAAAGATGAGAAGGAGCCGGCCCTGCAGAGGGCTACAGGGCAGTGGCCCCGAGGCCGAGAGAGCTCTAGCCATGACGAGCGCTTGCTGAGTACACTGTGCATCAGACGCTGGGGGGTCGGTGCATACTTCAGTCACCCTCGTTTTGGGGCTACATAGACACGTTTCCTTGCTCACAGTCACACAGCGGAGGTATGAAGTGGGAAAGTCAAAAGACCAAATACATGAAAACCATTGCCATGTCTTAAGCAGACAAGTGCCACATTGTGATTGATTTTAGGAAGATCCCGTTGGCAGTTGTGGACACGGGGTGGGGCAGGGCTGGGGAGGATGGAGGCCGGGAGAACGGATAGGAAACTGCCAGATTATCCCCGTGGGAGGGACGGCGGTAAGAGCAGAGGTGGAGGACAAAGGGTGCACACGATGCAGTTTGGATAGAACTGGCGGAATTGGGTGCATTCGCCTGCTGGAGGGGGATGCAGGCACAAAGGAAGGGGAGCCCCTCCCACAAGGAAGTCACGGTTGGGAAGGGGCCTCTCTTGGGAGTCAGAACTGACCTCCAGTTTGCCTTTCCGGGTGGTGGCACTCACCAGCTACGTGGCCTTGAGCAAAATTTGACCACCTTTTCCTCCCTTATGCAATACCCACGAGGTCTGGAGGAACCAGCGCCCCGACGGGCATTGCCTTGCCCAAAGTGAGCGCTCCGTAAGGGACGGCGGAGGTGGGTGGTGAGAGTCACTGTAGCCCACAAGGTCTCTGCGGGGCCTGAGAGGAGACCCCGGAAGGCTCCCTGAAGGAGACTGTTAAGGCTGGCTGAGGAAGGGGCACACTGTCGGTTCTGGTTTCTGGCAGGGGCTGGGGGTGGGGTAGCAGCTGCGACCGGCCTCCGAAGACCCCTTCCCCGCGCTCTGGGATTGCCCCAGCTCATTTTACCCTGGACCCGGGAAGGCACAGAGCAGGGCGGGCTTGGGGTTGAGGGGCCGGGGAACCTCGGAGTGGGCGGGCTTCCTTTAGCACAACGCGGGCCTTCCTGGCGGGAGAGACTGGACGGCACAGATTTGGGCGGGCCACAGGAAGCCGGTGGCAGCTGGGAGGGCGACTTCGCGGCTGAGCTCGGCGTCCGCGTCTCCAGGGCAGCAGACGCGCAGAGGGGAGCGGACCCTGCCTGGCGCAGGGGCTCCCTCCGACGGGGCGGAGCCTGGGGGGCGGAACCGCGGAGTCCCGGCCCCCGGAAGCTCGCTGGCTGGAGTAGGGGCGCGCAGCCGGAGCCTTGGGCCGGTCCGGGAGCGCAGGTACGCGCGAGCCGCCGGCGGGGCGCTGGAGACGGCGAGGGCGGGAGGAGTTCCCGTGTACAGAAGCCGGGGAATCCCGGATCGCAGCGCCGGCCTGGGGTTCGCTGAGCGAGGGAGCTCTCTCCTCCCGCGATCCGAGCCGGGTCTACCACTGCTCCGCCCTCCCCAGCCGCCCAAGAGTTAGAATTGGAAAAGGCGGGAAGCCGTCCTCGAGGGGGTCACGAAGTGGTCCCATGGCTTGGACCCCAGATCCCCTTACTGGGGGGGCGCAGTGACTCCAGCTCCTACCTGGTGAATGAGGGGCTGGAATCCAGGAGGGTGGAGGTGGGGTGGGGTCAGAATGTCCCCGGAGCCCAGGCACAGTCAAGATGTCCTGACAGGCCGATTTCCAGAACTGGGACCTATAACTCCCCTCCCCCAGCAGGATCCGCCCCCAAGGCTGAGTGCTGCTCCCAGCCCTGTGGGTCCAGCCCCCCTTCCAGAGCTGAAGAGGGATTGCAGGGCCTCCCCCATCCCATCAACCCAGACCTGAAGCTCAATGGCTTTTTACCAAAGGGTCCACCCCCGCTAGCAACCCCCTCCCCCTGCCTCTGCAGCCTCCCTGGGCCCTGCCTGCGCAGGCCTGCCTGGCGAGCTGGGACATGCCTGGCCCCCAAGGACAGTCGGGCGATGGCTGCGGTGGCGGAGGGGCTGGAGCCCGAGGAGGGGGTAGCCACTGCAGAAGATGCTGCAGAGCCTGCGGATGCAGGGCGTGGGGCGTCCCCTCTCCCGGCCGGGAACCGGCTGAGCCTGGACCTGTACCCCCGGGGCTGCCACCGGCTACTGCGCTTGTGTGCCCAGCGGTCCCCTCAGCTGCTGCAGGTGGAATTCCTGCAGCTGAGTGCCCACGAGGACCCCCAGCTGCTGGGAGCTGCCCTGGCCCAGGTGCCCCACAGTCTGCCGTGCCTCCGCTCCCTGGTCATCACAGGTGAGACCCCCAGCAGACCCTGGTTGGGCCGTTTCTCCTGCAGTGGGTCCCCGTGGACGGCTTGCAGCTGCGATGAGCGGGGTCTCCAGCCCCAGGCTGTCTGGGCCAGGCTGGAGGCCTGTGCCACACCTGGCTGTTCCCCTCCCAGGTGGGCAGCACCGGGACACACTGGGTGCCTGCCTTCGCGGCTCCCTGACCACGCTGCCCCCCGGTCTGAGTGGCCTGGCCCGCCTGGCCCACCTGGACCTGAGCTTCAACAGCCTGCAGAGGCTCCCGGCCTGCGTCCTGCAACTGCGCGCCCTGGACGCCCTCTTGCTCTCCCACAACCACCTCTCGGAGCTGCCTGAGGCCCTGGGGGCCCTTCCTGCCCTCACCTTCCTCTCTGCCACCCACAACCACCTGCGGACACTGCCTCCGGGACTGGGGGCCCTCTCTGCCCTGCAGCGCCTCGATCTCTCTGAGAACCTTCTGGACACTCTGCCCCCCGAGATTGGGAGTCTGTACAACCTCACTGAGCTCAATCTGGCCTCCAACCGGCTGCACAGCCTTCCTGCCTCCCTGGGTGAGTGCAGCTGTGCCCCCAGCTCCCTGGGTTGCCGCTGAGCCTTTGCCTGCTCAGAGCTGACCCCTCTCTGAGTCCCAGCCGTGGCAGCCAGAGACCAAGATGGCCACTTGGCAAGGCCCTGGGGTGACTGTCCTGTTGTGGCTTGGGCTCCCCAGGGCCGGGGTGGCCATGAGTGGCCCTAAGCTGGTGCCTGCCCACCCGCCAGCGGGTCTGCGGTCCTTGCGGCTCCTTGTCCTGCACAGCAACGCCCTGACCTCAGTGCCTGCCACCCTTGCCCGCCTCCCGCTGCTTGCCCGCCTTGACCTGAGGGACAACCAACTCCGGGCCGTGCCCCCTGAGTTACTGGACGCCCCCTTCGTGCGGCTGCAGGGGAACCCCCTGGGCGAGGCCCCACCAGCCCTACCAAGCCCCCCAGGTATGTTCGGTATTATGCAGTGGGGTACGGGATAGAGGAGCCTGTCCTGGTGACGTCTGTCCCTTCCTGCAGGGACCCCCGTGCTTCCGGAAATGCCCAGGCTCTTCCTGACCTCGGATTTGGACAGGTAGGGGGTGGGGCTGGCAGGGCCAGAAGTGCCTCTGGACACCCTGTGCCTGGGGGGGGTGCAGTCTCCTAGATCCCCCAGGGCACCTGGCCCCATGTCAGGCTCTGCTGGGCCCTGCCAGCCACTAGCCCTCTCCTCCGCAGCTTCCCTGTAACCCCCCGAGGCTGCTCTGTGGCCCTGGCCTGCGGTGTCCGCCTGTATTTCCCTGCGGGGGCCACCGCCGCCCCCATGACCGTCCAGTATCGCCTGTGGTTGCCAGAGCCGCGCCTCGTCCCCCTGGGTCCCCATGATGCACTGCTCAGCGCCGTCTTGGAGCTGCAGCCCCACGGCGTGGCCTTCCAGCAGGCAAGGCCGGGTGGGCCGGGGCCTGGGATGGGGTACCAGGTGGCCGCCTCACTCACACCACCCTCGCTCGGCAGGATGTGGGCCTTTGGCTGCTGTGCGTCCCCCCTCGCGCCCGGCGCTGCCGGGAGGTAGTGGTGAGGACCCAGGACAGTGGCAGCTGGAGGGACCTGGAGACCCACCTGGAGGAAGAGGCTCCCAGCGTGAGGGCTCCCCTGGCCAACTGGGAGAGCGCCAGGGAGTGGGCTCCCCTGACCCTAGCTCCTCTCTGACCCTGGCTCCCCCCAACTCTGGCTCCCCTTAACTCTGGCTCCCCTGACCCCATCTTCCCTCTGACCCCGTCTCCCCTCTGACCTTGTCTCCCCTGCTTCAGCGGCTCTGGGCTCACTGCCAGGTGCCCCACTTCTCGTGGTTTCTTGTGGTTTTGCGCCCCGTGTCCAATTCCTGCCTGGTGCCACCAGAGGGGACATTGCTGTGCTCCTCGGGACATCCTGGGATCAAGGTCACGTTCCCCCCTGGGGCCACCGAGCAGCCCTGCTGCGTCTGCATGCAGGTAGGGCCGGTCCCGTGGGGCAGGGGCGGGGCCCGGCCACACAGGTGAGGCTCAGGTGGCCTGTTCCCCAGGTGGTGCGTGTGGCCAGCCGAGAGCTGCGAGCCTTGGTGGGGGAGCCGGGGGCGGCCACGAGCCCCCTTCTGTGCCTCTCACAGAGCGGCCCCCCCGGCTTCCTCCGGCCCGTCACTGTGCAGCTGCCTCTGCCCCCCGGCGTCACAGGTGAGGGGCCAGTGGGACCTCAAGCCGCCACTTAGGGGTGAGGGGCCGTGCTGGGCGGGGTCCCCCGCCAGGTCCTCAGCCTCTGCCCCCACCCCCCACCACCAGGCCTGAGTCTGGATCGCACCTGCCTGCATCTGCTGTACCGGGCCCCTCCCGCGGCCACCTGGGATGACGTCACTGCTCAGGTGGGCCTGGAGCTCACGCACCTCTACGCCCGCTTCCAGGTCACCCACTTTTCCTGGTCCGTCCCCACCCCTGCCCCGTCTCTCTGCTGTAGGGCCCCACGGGTCCGTCCGGCCCCTCACCCCTGCTCCCGCCCAGGTACTGGCTGTGGTACACCGCCAAGACCTGTGTGGGGGGCCTGGCGCGGAAGGCCTGGGAGCGGCTGCGGCTGCACCGCGTCAACCTGCTCGCCCTGCAGAGGCGCCGGGACCCCGAGCAGGTCCTGCTGCAGTGCCTGCCCCACAGCAAGGTGGGCGGCTGGGCACGCGGGGGCGGGGCAGGCCAGGGGCACCCAGGGCCTTCAGGTCAGGACCAGGCAGGTGCCCTGCAGGTGGACGCCACCCTGAAGCGGCTGCTGGAGCGCTACCGCGGCCCTGAGCCCTCCGACACCGTGGAGTTGTTCGAGGGCGAGGAGTTCTTTGCCGCCTTTGAGCGCGGCATCGAGGTGGATGCGGGTAGGTGCAGTGGCCCTGGGGCGGGGGCCTGCGGCCCAAGCCCGCCCCGACCACCCCTGCACCCCTCCCCCAGAGCGCCCCGACTGCGTGCAAGGCCGGGTGTGCTTCGTGTTCTACTCCCACCTGAGGAACGTGAAGGAGGTGTACGTGACCACCACCCGCGACCGCCAGGCCCAGGCTGTGCGGGGCCAGGTGGGCCCATCAGGGGAGGACGCCCCGCAGCCCTGGCAGTGGCCAGAGCACTGAGCACCGCATTGTACCCCCAGGTGTCCTTCTACCGAGGCTCAGTGCCCGCAGAGGTGCCCGAGGAGGCCGCAGCCGCCCGGCAGAAGAAGGGTGCGGACACCCTGTGGCTGGCCACGCTGCCCCTGAAGCTGCCGGTGAGGTGGGGGGGTCCGGGGGGGCGGTAGGGAGCAGAGACCTGGCCTCACCTAGGTCTTCTCTCCTATAGAGGCTGCGGGGCACCAGGGGGACTGGGCAGGGCCCGGGCGCTGGCCTCTCCTTGGCGCCTCTGAACCTGGGTGATGCAGAGAGCGGCTTCCTGACCCCGAGCAACCTGCTGAGCGTGGCCGGCCGCCTGGGCCCCGACTGGCCGGCCGTGGCGCTCCACCTGGGCCTGCCCTACAGCGAGCTGCAGCGTATCCAGCACCGGCACCGGTGAGCTGCCCGCCTGGCCCCGGGGGGTGGGGGGGTCAAAGCAGAGGCTGGAAAGGGTGGGGGCCTGGCACCCACATCCTGAGGGGCTGCTGAGCGGGCCCCTCCATGACATCTGTCCCTCATCCCGCCACATCCAGGGACGACCTGGACGGCCAGATCCGCCACATGCTCTTCTCCTGGGCTGAGCGCCAGGTGGGGCAGCCGGGCGCCGTGGGGCTCCTGCTGCAGGCTCTGGAGCAGAGTGACCGCAGGGACGTGGCCGAGGAGGTGCGGGCCATCTTGGAGCTCGGCCGCCACAAGTACCAGGACGGCATCCGTCGCACAGGCCTGGCCGCCGCACCCGCCTCCCCAGAGCCCGCGCAGGCCTAGGCGTGGGGAGGGGGCGGGAACACGACACAGCCCGCTGCCTGGGCCTCCCCTGTGCCCCCCCCCGTCTCCCAGCAACAACACCATCCACTGCTCCGCTGTCTCCGCGCTTTATTTGTGGGAGGAGGGGCTTTCCGAGGGCGACGTGGTTGGGCAGGTGGGAGACTGGCCCTGGGACCCCGCACAGCCGCCGTATGCCCCAGCCCTGGCCCCACTGCAGCCGCTCGGGCGGGGCCCGAGGTTCTCGAGAGGGAGGAGCCCTGCTGGGGAAGTAACTAAGGAACGGCCGAGGCTCCGGGATACCAAGTCGCCGCCGCCGCCCGGCCCTGCGCGCGCCTGGCACGCCGTACTACCTGGCCGCGGCGCTCTAGGCGAGGCGGCGGAGACGCAGAGTCCCCCCACCCGCGGGCGCGCGGCCGGCAGGGGCGCGAACGGCCGGGAGGGGGAGCCGGAGCCGCGTGCGGGCGCAGGGGGCGGGGCGGCACCGCGCGGACGCACCTCCCGGCCTCGGAGCAGGCCCGCGCGCGGGGAGGCGGCGGCGGCGGAGCGCGCGGTGAGTGGCTCGGCCGCGCCCTGGCGCTCGGTGCGGACCGGCTGCGGGGCGAGGGTGGGGGGCGACGGCGCCCGGAGGAGGGCGCCCGGCGGGGCCTGGCCCGGGCCAGCGGGTGCTCCGGCCGCTGCCGCCTGGGGGTGGGAGGCCGTGCTCGCTCCCGATCTGGGTCGGCGCGCTTCCCGCGCCCACGTGTCCCCGCGGGGTGTGGGCCGGGGGCCGCGCCCCGGGCGAGCGGCCGGGCCGCAGGGCTGCATTGGTGGACATGTGCGTGGCTGGAGGCCCCAGCGCCCGGTGGGGACGAGGGGGCCGCCATGGGCCCCTCCAGCGGGTGGGAGGCCGGAGCTGGCCGCCCCCCGGCCCGCGCCTTCTCCTTTTGTCGCCGACTAATGCCGCGCGGACCCAGAGCCCTTCCGGCGCCCCCTCCCACCGCCGGCCAGAAAACGCTTCCCCCGGGAAGGAAGGGACTGGGGGGTGCCCGAGGCCAGGCCCGGCGCCCTTCCTTGGAGAGGGAGTGCGGCTCGGGCTCCTTCTGCTGTGGGAGGTGGTCCCGCTGGGGAGGGGGCGGCTGCGGGCTCGGGCCCCTCTGCGGCCCGCCTGGGCACGGGGCTTAGGCCAGCTGGCTGCGCGGTTTCTATAGCAACCCCCCGGGGAGCCCTGGCAGCTGTCTCCTAGGCAGGGGCTGGAAACCACCAAGTGAAGGCAGAAAAGGGGGTTCGGAGGGCTCCGCCTCGCCAGTTCTCCCCCGCCTGAGGCTCCGCACTCGCCGCCCTCATCTGGTGGCCAGGGACCGGGGCCGGGCCGGCCTGCAGCGTTGAGGTCACCGGGCTGGGACTGCCAGGCCTGCACCCGCCCCCATCTTATGTGGCCTCCCTGATCGTTGGCCCCCCACCCCTATTTCGAAGTGTCCCTTCTTCTCCCCACGTGGGTGGTGGGGCCCAGGAAGAGTGCTGCTCGGGGAGGCTCCCTCCCTCCCGGGCGTGGGGGAGACGGACACCCCACCCCCAGGGCCCGGGAACCGGGAGATGGAGCTAGTGATGGCCTGCCTGGGTGGGGGCAGAGCAGTGGGGGAGCAGGTCGGAGTTCAGAGGCCGGGGACCGGGGCAGTCCGGGGACGGCTCTGGGAGCGCCGTGACCTCTGGACCTACCAGGTGAGCCAGGCCTGCGACCGCCCCCTTCCCACCCCGCAGCGCGGCTCCCGGCTTCTCACCCAGGTTCCCGGGCCTGGACAGGATGAAGGGGGCGGCGGGCTCAGCCTCGGGGTCCCCAGCCGGACCCTGCCCCAGATGCCATCGGCCGCCCCCCCTTCTTTCCTTCTCTGGCACCGGGGAGAGATGAGCGTGTCCAAAGTGAAAGAGAAAGCCCCCCCCCCCAAGACCCGCCCCGCCCCGCGGCCAATCCTCGCGCCCCAGCGCCGCCTCCCGCCCCTTTATCTCCTGGGCACGGGGGCTGGAGGCGGAGGAGCCAGAGCCCTGAGCGCCTCGGGCCAGCAGGACCGCGGGACGGAGGTGAAGGTCACCAGGGGCCAGCCGGGCCGCGTGACCCTGGGGAGTGCGTGGGAGGCAGGGCTGGGGCACCCCTGGCCCCTGTGGGAGGAGCTCCTTCTCTCCCCCACCCCTCTCCCCGAGCAGATGGGGGCCACCCAGGTCAGCTGCCCCCTGCCTCTGGGTGCCTGTGTATCTGGGGGTGACCCTCGCAGGAGCAGTGCTGGGCATGGGGAGCGGCCCCGGGGTCTGGAAGTGGAGCCCCGGGAGTGGGGCTGTGCCCTAAGGTGGCCCTGGCTGCTGTGAGCTCAGCCGGGTTGGGGACCTGAGGCACTGGGTGGGAGGTGGTGGGGAGACCCCACCCCGTCCCGGAGGGCAAGCGCCACTGCCTTCTTGGGGACGGGGACCTGGAGGGTTTCTCTGCGGTCCAGGGCAGAGTCCAGGTGCCCACGGCCACTTGGCATCTGGCCCTTTAAAAGCCCAAGCACACCCCGCAGATGTGGGGGTGTGGGGTGAAAACCCCGTGGGCCGGGGAGGGGCACAGAGCCAGTGCTCTCTGGAGCCCTGGGGGGGAAGCTGGAGGAGGGGGAGACATTACGCCCTGGGTGTGTCTGGGTCGTGTGCCGAGCCCCCACTGATGACCCCACCCCCCGGCCTTCTAGGACTGAGGCCAACTCTGTGGTGTCCCCCCACTGCGGCCAGCCCCCCGCTTGTGGGCTCTGCACCTCCCGCCTCTGGCTCCTCCAGTGAGTTCAATGGCTGACAAGCAGATCAGGTGAGAACGCTGCTGCCCCACCCCACCCCACCCCACCCCACCCCACCCCCGAGTCCTGACTACACCCGTCCTGCCCCCCACCTCTGACCTCCCCCTGCCATCCCCCCAGCCTGCCGGCCAAACTCATCAACGGTGGCATCGCCGGGCTGATTGGGGTCACCTGTGTGTTCCCCATCGACCTGGCCAAGACGAGGCTGCAGAACCAGCAGAGTGGCCAACACCTGTACACCAGCATGTGAGCGGGTGGGGGGGCACGGGGGGGCATGCACACCGACATGAAAGTGGGGGGTCAGCGAGCATGTGAGTGGAAGCGGTGAGGGGTAGTGTATTACTGCAGCTGTTGTCTTGCACCCCTCTCCCCCCATGCTTTCCTTCCTTGCTTGACAAGAAGAGAGACTGAGAGCAGCATGGGGGTGTACCTGGGTCAGGGCTGGGGCCCCTGCACCCCTCACCTCCCTACTCCCCCCATGCCTTGCTGCAGGTCCGACTGCCTCATCAAGACCATCCGCTCTGAGGGCTACTTCGGGATGTACCGGGGTGAGGCGGGGCGGGCAGCCCCTCCACAGCATGGGGGCGGGGGCTGGAACTGTCTGTGCCGCCATGGCGGGGAGGCTGGGGGGGATGGCAGAGGGCATAATGCTGCAGCTGCTGGGGGGTGCTGTGGACAGGTAAGCGGCTCCCCCCCAAGATGCATCATGCTCCTCTGGAGCTGGGACCTGTAGGGTGGGGGCAGCGGCATAGGGGGCAGTTCCTGTGCCTGGATTAGCCAGACTCCACCAGGGACCCCCTCCTCCCCCTCCTCTCATCCTTTCCCCTCCCCTCCCCTGCCCCATTCCTCTCTCCCTCCTAGTCCTTCCCCATTCACCGCTCTCCCCTCATAATTCTCCTGCCTCCTCTTTGTCTCCTCCCCCTTCCCTCTTCCCCTCCCCCTCCTTTCTTTCTACCCTCCTCTCCCTTCCCCCTTCTGCCAACCCAGTCCCCTCTGTCCCACCATCTGCACCCACAGGGGAAGCCTGTGTGCCCAGAGTCAGACAGATGGAGGAGAGCGGGGAGGGGCGTGGGGGGGACAGCGGCCACCCAAAGGCTTTCCTGTCCCACCCCCGCCCGGCGTGAGCCAGGCCCAATGTGGGTGAGAGGGCAGGGGAAGGCAGCCACCGAAGGGCCAGGGTCTCCATGCGGGGAGGCAGGTGCCAGCCTGGAACTTGTGCCCACCTCTCTCCCCCCACCTGCCCGTGCCCCCAGGGGCTGCTGTGAACCTGACGCTCGTCACCCCTGAGAAGGCTATCAAGCTGGCAGCCAACGACTTCTTCCGTCACCATCTCTCTCAGGACGGGTGAGGGGCTCGCCTGCCAGGCTGGGGTCCCCAGTTGGGGGGGGGCTACTGCTGGCAGACTGGGGACAAGGGACAGCCAGGCTTGGAGGGGCCTGCCCCCCTGGGGCTCCTCCAGCTTCCTCAATCTTGGGGTCCTCCTCTCCCCTGCCCTCCGTCACCCACCTCTGCCCACTGTCACCTGCCCTGACCTTGGCCTCACCCCTGCTCCCCCACTCCCCCCACCCCCCAATGAGGAGCCAGGCTGGTGCTGCGTCTGCCACGCCCAGGCCCCAGCAGGCCTTGGCTGGCAGCCACTGCCCCCCACATAGGCTGGAATTTGGGGGATGCCAACCAGCTTTCCCTGGCCACCAGAGGGTGGGGCTGAGAGGGCGCATGAGACCCCCAGTTCCCGAGTCCCTCTGGGTGGACCCACCTGCCCCAGGCCTGCCGCTCAGCGGTTCTGGGGCTCCGTACCTGGGCTGGGGCTTCTTCACAGTTCCTGCCAGGTGCCACGTGCCCCGCGCGTCCTCATGCCCACCCCGTCCCAGGAAGAAGCTGACCCTGCTGAAGGAGATGCTCGCTGGGTGTGGGGCGGGCACCTGCCAGGTCGTGGTCACCACCCCCATGGAGATGCTCAAGATCCAGCTCCAGGACGCCGGCCGCTTAGGTGGGGGGGGCGGGGGGAGCTGGCGGGGAGCCGGCGGGGAGCCCGGGCACCCACCCCACTTCGCGCCAGGTGCCAGCCCCGACCCCTCCCCTCTCCTCTCCTGGCAGCTGCCCAGAGGAAGCTCCTGGCCGCCCAGGCCCAGCCCTCGGGCCCAGGAGGGGTGCAGCCGCCAGAGACCCCCAGGCCCACGGCCACCCAGCTGGCACGGGAGCTGCTGCACAGCCGCGGCATCGCAGGCCTCTACAAGGGCCTGGGGGCCACGCTGCTCAGGTGGGGGCCGGGCAGGAGGGGCAGGAGGCGCGCCCCCTGTACCCGCCACCGCGTCCCAGTCCCCGGTCACCGCCCCTGCCGCCCGTCACCCCACCCCCATCACTGCCCCCCTGTCACCCCATCCCCAGTCACCGCCCCCACCCCCAGTCACTGCCCCTGCTCCCCGGTCACCGCCCCTGACCCCCAGTCACCCCGCCCCCATCACTGCCCCCCACCCCACCCCCAGTCACTGCCCCCGCCCCCATCACTGCCCCTGCTCCCCGGTCACTGCCCCTGCCCCCCAGTCACCCTGCCCCTGGTCACCGCCCCCACCCCCAGGGACGTGCCCTTCTCCGTCGTCTACTTCCCGCTCTTTGCCAACCTGAACGCGCTGGGCCAGCCGGCGTCCGGGGAGAAGTCGCCCTTCTATGTGTCTTTCCTGGCGGGCTGCGTGGCCGGGAGCACCGCCGCCGTGGCTGTCAACCCCTGCGACGGTCAGTGGATGACCTGGCTGGGGCGGGGCGGGCGGGGGGGTCGTGGCTGACCGTGTGCGTCCCCTGTAGTGGTGAAGACGCGCCTCCAGTCGCTGCAGCGCGGCGTCCATGAGGACACCTACTCGGGGTTTCTGGACTGCACCAGGTGGGCTGGGGGTGGTGGGGCGGGGCAGTGGGGGGAGGGTGGGGTGGGGCCGGGTGGGGCGGGGCAGTGGGGGGAGGGTGGGGTGGGGCCGGGTGGGGCGGGGCCTGACTCTCCTTCTCCCACCCCCCCAGGAAGATCTGGCGGCACGAGGGCCCCGCCGCCTTCCTGAAGGGCGCCTACTGCCGCGCCCTGGTCATCGCGCCCCTGTTCGGCATCGCCCAGGTCGTCTACTTCCTGGGCATCGCCGAGACCCTACTGGGGCTGCTCCCCCAGGCCTGAGCCAGAGACCCCCCAGCAGCCATCCGGGGCCAGGGGGGCCAGCCCAGGACGGGCCGGCAGCTCGGGGAGCAGGCAGAGAAGGGGCGGCCCTCCGCCCGAGGGACGCACGCCTGCAGGGCCACGGGATCAACATCTCACTCGCTTAGAAGATGCACAACCTCCACATTCCGGGGGCCCCGAGGAGCCCGCAGCGCCCGGGGAACCCCAGGGACAGAGCTGGTCTCGGCTGGGGTGTCCAGGCTGGGCAGCTGGAAGACCCCCCATCCCCCCTGCCTCTCATCGGGCACTCACCCCCCCTCCAGGACCCCCACAAAGCTATTTATTGCACCTGAGGAGCCCAGCGGCCTGTCTGCCCTCCCCACCTGCCCGCCTGCTGCTCTCCTCGGCCAGGGCTGCCCACCCCCCCAAGTGGACCAGAGCTGAGCCAGGAATCTCGGGGGTGAGGGTCACACCAAGTCCTGATTCCAGGGCAGCCCTCCCCCCACAGTGGGACCCACTTCCTCTGCTCCCAGTGCAGCCAAGTGTCCTGAGCACATGAGGTGTGCGCATGTGTGCGTGCCTCGTGGAGAGCCAGTCACCCACCTCGTCCTCTCTGCTCGGCCCCTCAGGGATGGGGTTGGGGGGCTGAGGCCCTAC
Organism: Tamandua tetradactyla; assembly: GCF_023851605.1. NCBI lineage: Eukaryota > Metazoa > Chordata > Mammalia > Pilosa > Myrmecophagidae > Tamandua > Tamandua tetradactyla. The sequence goes on along the minus strand of NC_135335.1, from coordinate 637,622 downwards.
CCCCACCCCACCCCACCCCTGCCAGGCGATGCGTGTACACACGCGCGTGTGTGCTGCTATGCCCCCGGGCTCTGCAGGCCCCGTTCAGGGGTCTCCTCTCCAGCCTGCCCTCCTCAGAGACCCCAAGCTGGGTCTGCAGTGGCCGGGGCCACGGTCTAGAGGACCAGTAGGGGGCCTGGGAGCTCCCCCCTTAGCCCTCCGGGCCCCCAGACCACACTCCAGACCACCCCGTCCACCCCCCACCCCATTGTGAGTCCGGGCAGACCCCGCCCGTCCCCGGAACTGCTCGCGTTGGTGACTCGTCCTGCGTGGTGCTGTGCCCCTCCGCGGAGGCCCTGCCCAGGGACCTACCAGGGGCCCTCGCCCCCCACGGTGGTCCCTAGGAGCTGCCCCCCCCACCCCATCTGTACCTTGGAAGCTGCTGCTTACAGAATTATCTATTTTTTTCTTTGAAAAGTTTTAAGAGGTTGTAACTTTTTGTGTCTTGTCACGTGAGAGATAAATAAATATTCTAAGTAGACGCCTCCTGTCGGGACTCTGCTCGGGGGGCGGGAGGGAATGGGCACCCCGCCCTGGAACCGTCTCCCGCGGTAGACCCAGGGCCGGGCCACAGATGCGGCCAGTTGGCCTGGAGGCGTCCTGGACTGCCGGGACCCCAGTCCAGCCACGTCCTGGGTGGGGTGTAGGGAGGGCAGCCTCAGGGACCTCGCGTCCTCCCGCTTCCTGGGTGGGGTGGAGGAGGCACCGTCTCAGCCGCCTTCTCCCACCTCCGGCTGACCCCATGCCCTCCTTGGGGCCACAGACGGAGCCGGGCCTTGCACCCCAGCCTCCGCCTCCCGGCCCCCCCCGCGCCGCGCGCCGCCCCTCCTCCCCCGTCCTCGGCCGCTGCAGCGGGAGCGGTGCATTGTGGGCAACTCCCGAGTGCTCCAGCCGCCGCCGCCCGAGTCCCGGGAGCGCCACAGCCGGAGGTGGGAGCTGCGGGGGGCGGGGGCGCAGGAGGCGGGGGTCGCCGGGGCGGCGGGCGCGGGGGCGCCAGGGCGGGCGGCGAGGTGTGGGTGTGGGCTGCGGGGGGGGGGGGGCGGGGGCTGGGGGGCAGCTCCCGCCTGAAGGTCACTGGGTCACCCCCTGGGCCCCTTGTCCCCGGGACTGAGCCAAGTGGCTCTGGTGGTGGGAGGGACAAGCGGGAAGTCAGTGTCGCCCCAAAAAGCTGGAGTCCCGTGGAGACTGCAGAGCCGAGCAGAGCGGCCCCTTGCAAGCCCTGCACGGGCAGCTGGGGACCCCTGAGGATGGGAGTAGCTCCTGGGAGTGGGGGGCAGCCGCCCAGCCTCTCACTAGAGGACCCCATCGGGCTGTGACCTTCGGGTGACCTTCAGTGTGCCAGGCCCAGGGGCGGTCCGGGTTGTGTCCCCGTAATGTGTTCCTCTCCCTGCGGGGGGCTGTTGCTTATGCTCCCTGGGCGGAGGCAGTCCTGACCCAGGTAGGGGGCTGGGCCCAGTACCCCCCCAGCCCTGGCTTTTCTCATAGCAGAGTCCCAACTGCGGCCACATGTGGAGGGGAACACCTCCCTGGGGGGACACCTCCCGGGAGGGCACCGGGGCCCCCTTGGTCCTCAGAGGCCCCCGCAGCCTCAGGCCAAGCCTCGGGAAAGACTCTCTGCCCTTGGGCTGGATGGCTGGTTTTGGGGAGGGGGCAGGAGGTGGGGAGAGGCAGACGCCAGCAGGTTCAGTCCATTCCCCTCTGGTGTGCAGCGCCCAGTCCCCGTGGAGGTGCCGACCAGGCTGCACCTCCGGCCCACGGTGTCCCTCTTCGGGGGTTGTGTGGTCAGTCCTGCCTGTGCCCCCCGGGGCTGGTCTCCTTCCGCCCTTGACTGTTCCGGTTGTCAGAGGCCTCTCTGCCCCCAGCCAGTGGAAGGGTGGACCTGGCAGCTTCACAGGCGCAGGCAGAAGTCGAGGCCCTGTCTACCTCTGCCGCTGCCGGGACAGCTTCCCAAGGGGCCCCCGCGGATGCACTGGGGGGCCCAGGGCCAGGTTCGGAGCTGGGACTCCTGGAGGGTCCGGCCCGTGCCATGGCCCTGCTGGTCTCGCCCCCCAGGCCCCAACCGTGCGCGGCCCTGAGCCCGCGGTGCAGCCCCTGTGTCCCGTCCGGCCGGCCATGGAGTCCAGGGGCGCTACAGGCAGTGGCCCCAAGCCCGACGCCAAGGCGGCCCCCAGCCCGGCTGAGGCCCCCGCCGTCCCCGCCGCTGCGGAGCCCGGGAAGAGGGAGGTCCGAGCGCAGCCGCAGCAGCTGGCAGCCCCCAGCCCGGCGCCCGCCAAGAAGCCCCCGGCCCGCCCCGAGCCCGCCCAGCCCCCCAGCCGCGGCAGCCCCGACGCGAGCCCTGAGCCCAAGGGCCCCGGGGACGGCGCCGAGGGGGACGTGGGCGGTCCAGGCCGCTGCCCCTTCGAGCACCTGCCGCCGCTCCTGCTGGCGGCGGGCGCGGCAGTGGCGGCCGCGGCCCTGGTACTCGGAGCCGCCTTCCTGGCGCGGAAGAAATGACGCCGCTGCACGCAAAGCCTCGCCCCGGGGGCCTCGGACGGCGCCCCCCAGCCTCGGCCCTCCCGGCGCAGTGCGCAGCGGCGACCCCCGGAAGGCGGCTCGGCCCGAGACCCCCGCCCGCCGCAGACCGTAACGGGCGCTCCTCGCTCACCCCATTCTGCTCCTTGCGGGCCGCTGGGCGCCTGGGTGGGGCGCGCGCCTGGCCTCTCCACCCTGCCACAGCTTCCGGGCAGTGGGTGCCCGGCCTGGAGAAGGACGGTTCCCGCCCCTCCATGCAACGCCGCCAGCGCTGCTTGGCACAGGGCCCCCGTGCAGGGCACTGGCCCCGGCTTTGACCCCCGCGGCGGGCACCGCGTCCACCATACCGGCCGCTGCAGTGGAGGCCGAGCGTGAAATAAACGACACTTTCTAAAGGCGGTATGGTGTCCTCACCTGCTTTGGCCCCTTCGCTGTCCCAATGCCTCCTGCCTGCGGCCGGCCTTCCCAGGGCCTGAGCCCAGATGGACCCCAGGGGTGCAGGGCTGGGCAGAGGGCAGAGCGACGGCTAGGGCGGGGGCAGCCCTGCCTGCCGAGGCTGACCTGTCCGGCCTCCCCAAGAGCTCTCCCCAACCCCAGAGGAGTACAGAAGTGGGCACGAGAAAGGGTCTCCCTCTCATCACTGCTGCCCACGGTTCTCTGAGGCCACCTTGACCAGGTGTCCATGCCGGGGCTGTGGTGAGGGAACTGGAAGGGGTGAGCCCTGGGGGGTCCCCAGGGGGGCTCCAGCGGGCTGTGCATTGTGTCCCCCCTCCCCAGCCCGCGGGCCAGCTGAGCAGCAACCACTCCTTCCCCGGGTGTCTCCGCACCATGTCCCGGGCATGGCCAGTGTCCCTGCCACCCCTCCCCGTGCCCACGCCCCAGGTGTCCCTGCCACCCGTGCCCCAGTCTCAGGGCAGAAACGTCAGCAACGGGCAACGCCACCACTTCCTAGACCTGCACCCCAACAGCCTCCTCCTGCACTGTCCCCTTGACCACCACCTTGCCTTGACCCTGAGACCTGCCCTGCCCTCACCCCCACCCTATCCTCACCCCCTGCCCTGTCCTCAGCTCCTGGTGCTGCAGTTCTCAGGGTCCCCCACCCCCAGCCAGGCTCCCTTTGTCCCTTAGGGGCTTTCTGCCCCGAGGCACAAGGGCTGGTGAGGGTCAGTGCGGGCCCTGGGATGGCACAGGCCCCGGATGCACATGCCCTGGGATGCACAGGCCCCGGATGCACAGGCCCCCGAATGGCACAGGCCCCGGATGCACAGGCCCGGGATGCACAGGCCCTGGCATGCACACGCCCTGGGATGCACAGGCCCCGGATGGCACAGGCTCCGGATGCACAGGCCCCCGAATGGCACAGGCCCCGAATGCACAGGCCCCCGAATGGCACAGGCCCCGGATGCACAGGCCCCCGGATGGCACAGGCCCCGGGATGCACAGGCCACTGGATGGCACAGGCCCCGGATGCACAGGCCCCGGGATGCACAGGCTGCTGGATGGCACAGGCCCCGGATGCACAGGCCCCGGATGCACAGGCCCTCGAATGGCACAGGCCCCGGATGCACAGGCCCGGGATGCACAGGCCCTGGCATGCACACACCCTGGGATGCACAGGTCCCCGGATGGCACAGGCCCCGGGATGCACAGGCCCCGGTATGCACCCACCCTGGGATGCACAGGTTCCCGGATGGCACAGGCCCCGGATGCACAGGCCCCGGGATGCACAGGTCCCGGCATGCACACACCCTGGGATGCACAGGTCCCCGGATGGCACAGGCCCCAGATGCACAGGCCCCGGATGCACACGCCCCGGGATGCACAGGCCCCGGATGCACAGGCCCCGGGATGCACAGGACCCCTGATGGCACAGGCCCCGGATGCACAGGCCCCCGGATGCACAGGTCCCGGATGCACAGGCCCCGGGATGCACAGGCCCCGGGTGGCACAGGCCTGGGGATGCACAAGCCCTGGCCTCAGCTCTTTCCTGGTGGCTGCTGGGCCGTGGGTTTGCCTTGCACCTCCCTGCACCCCTTCTCCTGCCACACCCCAGCCCAGGCCCTGTCCCCCTGTCCCCCGCCTCCCCCGTTCCCTGCATCCCCCCCCACCGGGCTTGTCTCCTCCGTCCTCGGCCTGGCATCTGGGGACAGCCGGGGACCCAGCGCCCACCTGGCCACCAGGCTTCCACACCTGCCTCCACGTCCTGTCCTGCTGCCCCAAGCACCCTCAGGGCCCCCCTGTGCCCAGGGCAGCTGGCCAGCGGGAACCAAGGAGTGGTGGCCAGTGCCCACTATGCGGGGCTGTGGTGAGTAGGGGCCCCAACTCTAAGCTGCTTCCTGGGAGACAGGTGGAGCTGGGGCTCCTCGGGGGGCGGGCTGTAGGGGGGCCTGACCCCAAAGGCCAGGCTGACGCCGGGAGCCGCAGGACCCACGTCTGCTGAGTGCTGTGGACTGGGGGCGTGGGGGGCTGGAGGGCAGGGGCAGCCTCCGGGTCTGGAGCCTCAACCTGCAGGCCGCCGTGGGGGAGAGGCCAGAGCCGAGGGGCGGCTCGCCTGAGCTCAGGGCCGTCCAGCGAGGTGTCCGGGCCCTCGGGGCTGCGCAGCTCCTCCAGACCCAGTCCTGGGAAACAGGGGGAGACGGCGCCGAGCGCCCGCGGCCACGGCCACTGCGTGGAAAGAGAAGGCCAGCGCCTCTGCGAAAGCGAGTTCTCAGCCCTTCGGGTCTAGCCCTCTCGGGAGCCTCCGGGAGGTCCCCAGACGGAGCCCGCGGGGCTGGGAGACGGCGGGTGCCTGCCGGGCTGCAGGCGGCCAGGGGAGACACAGAGGCCCCGGGTCCCCTGGGGGGCGATGGGGAGGCTCCAGCAGCGACCGGCGGCCCCGGCTGCCGCACCCCTTCAGCACGAGGCCCGGGCGCAGCCCCTCCTTAGCCCCAGGCGGTCGGGATTGCGTCTCTGTTCCTTCACTTCCCAGATCTCTGGGCCTTTCTGCCGCACACCTTGGGTCTCTAGAGAAGGCACGCCTCATCTTCCTGGGTGGGGGCGTGGCTGGGGGGCTGGGTGAGTGGGGGGGCTCAGCTGGAGGGGTGGGGGCTGTGGGTGGGGGCTCAGCTGGAGGGATGGGGGGCCCAGTGGGGAGCGTCAGCACTCAGTGGGTGGCCCCCTAGCCCCGGCCTCAGCCAAGCGGCTGCTGCGGTACGGACACCTGTTCCTACCCGGGCTCCACCAGTGGCAGGGGCCAGGGGGGAGTGGGGGCTGCATGGGGGGCGCTGCGGGGGGGGGAGAAGTTGCCCCCTCCCCAGCTTTCCACACCCTTCTCTCGCTTCCTGTCGGCTATGTCTTAAAAACCAGCCTATCCCAAATACAAATTTTAAAATAATAAAGATTTAATTCTCAAAAAAAAATTTAGGCTAAATCGACTCTGCCTAGTCTCTTTAAAATGAAACAAGACTGTAGGACAACACGTCTGTTTACGATAGAGTTTACTGAATATTTTAAGCCCACTGTGAAAGCTAATGCTCAGAGAAACAGATTCCTTTTAAAATGTTACCGCTCATTGACAGTGCACCTGATCGCCCGAGACCTCTGATGGGAACATACAACATTAATGTGGTTTTTCAGCCTGCTGACGCAGCATCCATTCTGCAGCCCGTGCCTGGACCCAGGAGTCATTTCGACCTCCAAATCTTGAGGTTTAATATATTTTATAAGGCTGTAACTGCTATAAGTAGTGATTCCACTAATGGATCCGAGCAAAGTAAATCGAAAACTTTTTGAAAAGGAGTCACCATTCTACTTATGTAATTTTTTTTTTTTTTTTTTCCTTTTTGGTGCGTGGTCTGGGAATCGAAGCCGGGTCTCCCGCACGAAAGGCGGGCATGCTAACCACTGTACTATCCACGCACGGAGTCCCCGTTCTACATGCCTTTTAAAAACATTCGCAGTTCATGAGAGGAGGTTAAAATATCAACATGAACAGGAGTTAGGAAGAAACTAATTCAAGCCCCCTGCAGGACTCTGAGGGATTCAGCAGCACAGCAGGGCAAGTAACTGCAGATTTGGTGGAAAGAGCGAGACAACTAGGATTACAAGTGACCTGGAGATGAAGTTAATTATCACAATCTCATGATGAAACTTGAACAGATGAGGAATTGCTCCTTAGGGATGAACAAAGAAAGTGTTTTTTTGAGATGGAATCTACTCCTCGTGAGGATGCTGTGAACGCTGTTGGAGTAAAGTATTTAGAATAATGCACTAACTTGGTTGATAAAGCAACTGCAGGGTTTGAGGGGAATGACTCCAGTTTCAAAGGAAGTTCCACTGTGGGTAAAATGCTGTCAAACAGCATTGCATGCTAAGGAGAAATATTTCCTGAAAGGAAGAATGAATCAATGTGGGAAACTTCATGGCTGTCTTATTGGAGGAAATTGCCACAGCCGCCCCCACTTCAGCAGCTGCCACCCTGATTAATCGGCAGCCATCAGCATCAAGGCAGCACCCTCCACCAGCCAAAAGATTTTGACTCTCTGACGGCATAGATGGTGGTCAGCATTTTCTTGCAATACAGTATTTTTTATTAAGGCATGCATACTGTTTTTGTAGATGCAGACTACAGTGCAATGAAAGCATAACTTTTATATGCTATGGGAAATAAAAAATTTCACATGAAAAAAAAACAAAACACAAAATCCAGCCCGTCCGGGGTTGCAGTGGGCTCGCTGTCAGGGGGCAGCAGTGGTGACCCGGGGCCGTGTCCTTCCCTCCCACCCACCCCCCCCCCCGCCCTCCCGCCGACGGCTGCCCTCCCGCGATGCACCGAGTCTCCGCTGACGGACCCTGAGGTCGCGCCCAAGTCTCCCAACTTCAGACGCAGCCTTTGGGGCGTCCTTGCCCAGCCCCCGCCCTGCACACCCACGGCCGGCGGGACACCCCTCCCCAGGTCCTTTAACGTTTGTCTGGAAGTAACTTCACGTAACGGCAGAGTCACAGGAATCCTGCAGACCCTGCACAGAGAGCTCCGACGCCCGCAGCTCAGATACCATATGCCCCAATTTTTTTATGTGGCCTTTGTCGGGTCATCCTGTCAGCTGTGACCCCAGCCCTGTCGCTGTGTTTGTCCTGGCCTATCTCCTGGACAGCAGCCCTCGCCCGCCCCCCGCCCCTGTGTCGCCTGTGGTCACCCCCCCCCCGCGCCGCTCCCCCCGCACCCAGGGCCAGTTCAAGTGGACACGGCATGAGGCTGAGGGGTGCTGGTCCGTCTCTGCGGCCCCTCCGGGGGCGCCCCTTGTTCCCCCCTCCCCGCCCCGCGCCGGATGGTGTCCTGAGGCCGAGGGCCCAGCGCAGCCTCCTCCCTCGGCCCACCCCCTCTAGGAGCTGCGAGTCCGGCCAGCCACAGGTGCCCCCGGCCTGCTGGGGACCCCAACATCGCAGGCAGGTACCCTTCCCCATTCTTCTTGGGTCTCTCTCGCCTGCACTCCGCGCCCCCCGCTAGTGTGCGAATCCCTCCGCCGCCTTTGGCTCACCTTCCATCCACCCTGTGTTGGCCGCACAGTTCCTGCTGTCACTGCACTGAGCAAAGCCAGGGTTTCCTTTATCACGTAAGCTCTGCGACTTATTATTATTATTATTTTGGCTTTTAAAAAGGGAATTCATTGCGTTACAGGTTTACAGGTCTAAGGCTGTATAAATGTCCAAATTAAGGCACCAGCATGAGGTTACCTTCAATCAAGAAAGGCTGATGCCAATGTGGCCTCTCTCTCCAGCCAACACAACAAGCAAACTCACTGCCCTCCCCGTCTACGTAGAACATGACTCCAGGGGTGTGGACCTTCCTGGCAACATGGGACAGAAATCTTAGAATGAGCTGAGACTCAGTATCAAGGGACTGAGAAAACCTTCTCAACCAAAAGGGGGAAGAGCAAAATGAGACAAAAGTGTCAATGGCTGAGATTTCCAAACAGGGTCGAGAGGTTATCCTGGAGGTTATTCTTACGCATTAAGTAGATATCACCTTGTTATTCAAAATGTAATGGAGGGGCTGGAGGGAACTGCCTGAAAATGTAGAGCTGTGTTCCAGTAGCCATGTTTCTTGAGGATGATTGTATAATGATACAGCTGTCACAACGTGACTGCGTGACTGTGAAAACCTTGTGTCTGATGCTCCTTTTATCTACCTTATCCACAGATGAATAAAACATATGGAATAAAAATAAATAAAAGAAAAAAAAAGGCTGCTGCCATCCGGAACACCTCTCAGTGGGAGGGACCATGGCCACGTCCCCTCACTTTCTCATTTCATCAGGCTTCCCCGGGGCGTCTTCCTTCTGCATCTCCAGCGGTCTCTGGCTGTGGGGTGTCTGTCAGCTCTGAGCTTTCCCCACAACGATTCCCTCTTAAAGGGCTCCAGGAAGCGACCCCATCTGGAATGGGTGGCTCACATCTCCACGGAGACAACTTAATAAAAAAGAGCCCACCCAACAATGTTAAATGAGGATTAAAGACCGTGGCTTTTCTGGAGTGCGGGACAGCTTTGAACCAGCACACTCTGTAATCCCTTCAGATCTAATTTCCAGATGGTTTTTATTTTTTTACCTCACTGCACTGCACTTCTTCCATTGGGCCTTTTTTTTTTTTTTAGTCAAAAAGACCCATTTACAATGTAATGTATAAGTATACACATATACACTGATAATCAAACATAAAATATGGATGACTTTTACTTGATAACATTATCATGGATTATTTTCTATCATAAATAATATTTATAAAGTAATAGGGCTAGTTAAGAGGGACTTAATAATAGTAGGAATGATTATACAAGAAAAATGTTAGGAAAAATATAACAATGTTGTTTAGTAAATTAGTACCTTAGAATAGTTTCAGATTTACAGAAAACTGTCCAGTTTTATCATGTAGTTGAAATCCAGCTTTCTGTCTTCCCATTTTTGGTTTTATGCTGCATGTTACAATTTATGAGCCAATATAGACACATTATCATCACCTGCAGCATCTTTTTCTATTCCATATCCCACTCTAGGACCCCAGCTTGCATTTCGCCCCCATGTCGGCCTAGGCTCACCCTGGCTGGCGGCTCTTCAGCCGGCCGCTGACCACACGAGGGGGACGGGCCGGGAACTCTGCCCCCAGCCGAGCTTCGCCGATGACTTTCTCCCGCTCCCCAGGAAGGCCTTGGTGGGGAAGTGCCTTTCCCGCCACTCCCTGGGAAGGGTTCAGACTCCCAGGAGGACTCATCACTGCTGTCGAACCTCATCACCCAGCACTGGTTCTACTTGTCAGGCTTCTGCAATGTGAAATTACTGGTTTTCCTGACAACCTGTATGTCCTTTTTGAAAGGAACACTATGCACGGCCACCCTTAAGGAGTGGGGAGTTAGGTTCCAGCTCCCTGATGAAAATCTGTATCCATCAACTGGATTTGGGGGGATGGTGCGGGGGACTGAAGCTGTATCTAACCCAGGACAGTCAGTTACAGCACCCTGGTGCAGCGGACCCACCGTGAGTCGCTCCTTTTGCTGAGGCGCCTTCATTTCAGGGGACCCACCTCATTCTCCACGGGTCTTCATAAACAGTACACACGGGGAATGAAAGGGAAAAGCACGGGCGCTGGAAGCTGCAATCACCGAAACGCGAAGAGCAGAGCCAGCCGCCGGCCGCCAGCATCTGGTCTTCAGGAGGAAAGCATTGCCCTAAGGAGACCTCAATTTGGACTTTTTTTAAAGATTTTAATTTGTTCTTTAATACAGTATATGATTACATTAATTTTTTCCCCATCATGTAGCTGTGCATTTTCCGGCATCCTTTTTTTTCATGTACTGTATGGCAGGGTCACATTTCATTCCTTTTCCATGTGAGTACCCTGTCATTGCAGCACCATTTGTTGAATTTTTGTTATTTTTTTCGGGAAGTGCACGGGCCGGGAATCGAACCCGGGTCTCCCGCATGGCAAGAGAGAATTCTCCCCGTGAGCCATCCTTGCACCCCTCCTGTGCCCGACTAAGCTCAGTCAGCAGGCCCCGTGCTCGGCTAACGTGTCCACCGAGGGCTTCGATCTTTCTGGAGCCCATGTCGTGTGCGTGGGGGAGGCCGGCGCCTAACCCTCCTAACTGCCCCTCGGGCCCCAGCATCCGACCTGGACGAAGCCCCATCGCCGGCTCCTCCTCATGCCCCACCCGCAGCTGCGGCCGCCTCCCCTGTGCCCGTTGGGTCACCGCTGCACACCCCCGAGCTCCAGGGGTGAAGGGACCTTTGAAAAGGAAAAATCTCCTTGGGGAAGCCTGGGGCGGGCCGCGATGATTTTTTATTGTGAACTACTCAGGGTCCAACACAAACACCCAACATAGAAGGCACCCACCATCCAGGGGCTTTACACTGCGAACCAGCTCGTACCAACAGAACAGAAGGCATTTCAGACAGATGGTGCCCTTGGGGACGGGTGCCCAGGACGCACGCCGCCCTCCCCCCCACGGCCCAGCAGGTGTGCGCTCTGGCCTTGGACACCTGGTCCCTCGGCTGCCCTGATGGCGCCTGGCTGCCCGCTTGTCCCATGGCACATGGCCCTGTCCCGGCAGGGGAGTGGACAGTGCCAAGGCCATGTGCCTGGAACCCGGGCCCCTCGATGGTGGGGCCGGTGACCGGGGAGCGCCTGCTGTCACGAGGCGCCCCCAAGCCGCCCCCCCTCGGACCCTGGGTTTCTCCCAGTACTGGAACCCAAGGACGCCAGGCAGCAGGGAGTCGGGCAGTGCCCGGCCTGGACAGCCGGCCACGGAGGAAAGAGCCCAAGGCTGCGCCCCACCCTGGGGGCATCTTGGCCAGGCCGGCCCGCTGTCCTGCTGCTCCCCCCAACCAGGGCACCTATGTCGCCTGCCCACCTGGCCAGGCCCCACCACAGGGCCTCTCGCACCACAGCCCTGCCATGCCTCAGGGCCCCGACCTTGGCGCTGCATCGCCTCTCATCCCGGCTCGGAATCACTCATAGGTGCTCTGGTTCTAAGGCTTTGGAAATGCACCTGGCCCAGCACCAGCCAGAGGTGAAGCTGGAGCTCGGCCCTGCCAGGCAGACGGCGCACCCTGCCACAGCTGGAAGCAGGGCTGCCCCTGGCTCCTCCACACCCTCCTTCTGCTGAAAGGACCCCAGGGTGGCCAAGGCGTGGCACTCAGAGCAGTAGTATAGGAGGATGAGGAGTGGTTTTACAAAAGAGGGTGCTGGGCAAACAGTCCTTCCACTGCCCGTGGGCCTTGAGCGATGCTTAGGAGTTTGATGGGCAGAGAAGGGGCTTCAGCATTTCGGGCAGAGATGAGGGTAGTGAGTGCAAAAGCACTAGCCTCCTCAGACAGGCACAGAAAAGGAGGAATATGCTGCAGAAGCCAGCTCGGGTGACCAGGAGACTGGAGAGCCCCAGCCACAGGGTCAGAGGCAGCGGCCTGTACTCTCAGCCCTCCCCTGCAACCTGAAAGCCCCCCAGGATTCCCCTGTGCCCTACCCCCCAAGCCTCTTCAGAGCTTGACCCCAGCAGAGGTAGTTTCAGAGAGAAGGAACACGAATCCTTCCTATGGGTGACTGAAGTGTCCTGTGACCACCGCACACCTCATGCCCCAGAAACCCAAAGGACCCAGTTCAGGTTCAAGGCTACTGCCACTTACTCCAGCTGGGCCCCCGGTGCCCATCCCCCAGGCCTCCCCTGGCCTGGCCACCTTTACCTATCCCACCTGGTCACTTGTCGTGAGATGCCTCAAGCACCTGCATGCATGTTGAGGGGCCTGGACGCCATGCTGGGTAAGTACATACCTGAGGATGTTGGGACTTACCCCGAGCATGAGCGGGAGAGAAGGCTCACAGGGGTGGGGCAGAGCAGAGAGCAGGCCACCCAGGGCAACCCTGGACATCCCTGCAGCAGGGAAATCCCCTTCCCTACGACTGCACCTTGGGACCTACAGGTCTCCCCCATGCTCTGCCCGACAGGAGCTGCCTCCCATTGCTCCCTGTTGCAGCCCTACATGTGCCCAGGTGTGCCCTTCACCTGGTCAGGTACCAGCCCTTAAGGACGGGGTAGGAGCAACCCTGGGCTGTGCAGAGGTGTCGAGAGGGGGCCCCTAGCCTGGGTGTGCAGCAGGGTGCACATGCCTGTGAGCACGCATGCACGCTCACACACTGGGACCCACAGACCCGCCACTCCCCCGACCTGTGCTAGCTGCACCCCACAGCTTCCCACCCCTCCTCAGCTCCTCCACCTCCCAAGTTGACACCCACATACGTGCACCCGGGGACCCCCAGAGCCAGAAACCTCTGACCTGAGGCCTGCTTGTCTCACTCCAACCCCTTCCCCAACCCGGGCACTGGGGCCCAGCCCTGCCGTGCCTGAGCCAGGAGCCTATTGGGGGCAGGTGGCTGTGACTGCCGGGTGGAGCTGGAGGAGGGCACAATGGCGCCCTGCTGAGGGCTGCACCAGGAGAGCATCCTCCATCCTGCAGCAGAGAGCGGGGTTGAACCCCACAGCCAGCACCGCGGCGGCAGCAAGCCCAGCAAGCCCAGCAAGCCGATGCGCTCCCGTTTCCGGAGATGATACCCCATTCTGCCAGGAGCTCAGGCCGAAACTCCAGCGGCCCTGGGCTCCGCTCGCTGTCCCTCCCCCACTTCCGCTGCCCGCCGGACCCTTGCAGCCTTCCTCCCTGGTCCCCAGACCCCCCAGCCCTCTAGGACCTCCGAGGCCCCCGGGCCGCAGTTCCCTCTGACTGGAACCGGGGAACGCAGGGCGACTCCTCCGTGAGACCCCTCAGCCGCGCCGCCGCCCCCCAACTCCTGCCCCGCAGCCCCTCGTCCTGTCACCTTCCCACGCCGTCCACGCCGTCGCCCCGCTGCTGCCCGGCACCCGCGCGCGCCACTGGGCAGGTTCCCCGGGCCTCGCCCACTCGGCTCCCAGCCCCGCGCCCCGGGCACACCTCGCCCACCGCCCTGCAGGTCCCCGCGACCACCGAGCTCGCGTTGTCGCGGGAGGGCCGGAGACGCAGCTCGTAGGGCGGGTCACAGTGGCCCAGCGTCGCCAGCACCCGGACCCCGACCGGGACCCAGACTTGGACCGGGAGCAGAGGGCAGCCGGAAGAGGGCGACGGGGCGGGGCTGCGCATGCGCCTAGAGCAGGAGCGCGCGGAAGCCCGCCCCGGTCGCACGCTGCGTGCTGCGTCCTTCCGGCCTGCGTGCTGCGTCCTTCCGGTCCCGCTTCCTCCCGCCCCTCTGCCCCCCGCCCCCGCGACCCTCCGCGCCCCGCGGACCCCACGTCCATGGCGGCCGAGCGGCTGCCGAGCCGACCCGCCTGCCTGCTCGTGGCCAGCGGCGCCGCGGAGGGTGAGCCGGGGCGGGGTCGGCGCCCCTGGAACGGCGCCTCGGACCGCTCAATACTTCCTCCGGGCGTCGGGCTCCCGGGCCCCGGGCGCGTGCTGGAGCTGCCCGTCTACCGCCGGGCGCGTCGGTCCCCGAGCCCTGCCCCGTCCGGCGGGCTGGAGCGCGGCAGCTGTCCCGAGGCGGAGGGGGCGTTTCAGCCGTGACCACCGTTTCGGGGCCGGCTGCGCGGAGGGAAGGCTCTCGGGTCACCGGGGAGCGGGCAGACCTGGAGCAGGCTGCGGGGCCCGGAGCTGCCCGCGAAAAGCAAAGCGCGAGTGCCGGGCGGGGTTCAGAGGGCCGGGAAGGCAGGGGACGCGGCCCGGGCTCGGCTCTTGCGGAGGCCGGTGAAGAACGCGGCGTCTCGGGGAGGTGTGCACCTGCGGATCCCCGGGCGCGCGCACCAGACGTCTTAGAACCTTGCTGGGGGCGCAGCCGGTGCGGTGGCCCTGGCCTGCCGTAAGGTCAGCCAGCCCGAGGGACAGACTGCAGGTGGTCGTCGTCCCCCACCCCCATCAGGCCCTCAGCCAGCGTTTGGGGGCCTGGGCCGGGCCGGCAGCTCTCGTGGAGGGGAGCTCAGGCAGGCGACCCGGAGGGGACGGAGGCCCCGGGGCAGGAGTGGGGGTGTGCAGGCAGCTTTCAGGTGGACACAGACAGGGAGCTGGGAGCTGTGGCCTTTCTGAGAAGGTGGGTCACGAGCAGAGCTGACCCTTGGGCCTGGCGGGCCCGTGTCGCCCTGTCCCTGCTCTTCTCGCTGTGAGGACCCTGGCTGGCTCACACGCACACACAGGGCGCTCCCCATTGACGGGGCTGAGTGAAGGTGGCGGCGCTGGCCTGGGGCTCCTGCTCTGTGGCGTCTTTGGCTGCGGTGGCGACAGGAGTGGCTGAGGGCGAGGCCGGCAGGCTCCCCTGTTGGCAGCACAGGTTCTGTTGGAGGGTGCAGCAAAGGGGGTGCCCACTGTGGGGGGGCGGGCCAGGGGTAAGGACAGGTCAGCCCACAACTCACAACTGGCTGAGCCCTGGTGCTCAGCAGGCGGGAGGCACCCCTGAGCTGGGGTGTGGGGTAGGAGTCTGGGCGGAGGTCCATCCCCTGGGGACAGGGGGTGTTTGAGGGCCGTGAGAGGCCCCCAGAGAGTTGTCTCAGCCAGGGTTTAGTGTACGTCGGAGGTGAGCCACCCGTCGTGGGCACTATGCTGGCTCTGCAGCCTCCCGGGAGCCTGTGGGGTCGAGCTGCACCGAGCTGGCGCCCACGGGGATGTTTGTCATGCAGGTGTGTCCGCCCAGTCCTTCTCGCAGTGCTTCACGCTGGCTAGTGCCGCCTTCAACCTTCAGGTGGCCACCCCTGGGGTAAGGCCCCGCCCTGAGTGCAGCGCCCCACCCTCCAGCACCCTGAGGCTTGGGGAAGGGCTGGGGGCTCAGCCAGGCAGCCCCGTTAGTCTTGCTTTGGACCCCGCCGAACCTTGACCCCTGGCGGTGGCAGTGGCAAGAAGAGTCTCTCCAAGCCGTGCCCTGGGGTGTGTGGGGCAGAAGTCTCTCCTGCTGCAGGTAGAGCCCCAGGGCCGAGAAGGGCCTCATGGTTCGTGTTACAGGCCATGTGCTCCGAGGTGGGCGCTGCTACCACTGTTTGAGAGCGTCTGTGGACCAGCAAGGGCAGAGGGCCCTGAGTGGGTGGGGGCCCGGCAGCTGGCTGCCCCCTGCAGTGTGTCCTGGGTAGATGAGTTCCTCCTGCTGCTGACCTCAGGGCAGCTGTGCCCTTGGGCGTACTCTCGGGGCTGCAGTCCCTTGTTTCTGGGCTGACCCCGGCCTCTGGTCTCCACTGCCCCAGGGGAAGGCCATGGACTTCGTGGACGTGAATGAGAGCAATGCACGCTGGGTCCAGGACTTCCGCCTCAAGTCCTACGCCAGCCCCGCCCGGCTCGAGTCCATCGACGGTCAGGCACTTGGCTCACATGCCCCGATAGATACCCTGGGCCCAGGATCTGGGCATTCCTGAGCCCCTGGGAGAGGGTGGGCTGAGGCCCTGCCTGGGATCAGGCCAGTGTGGCAGAGAGAAGCTGGGCTACTGCCTGCCGGGTCGGTCTGCCGGAGCCACGTCCAGTACTCCTTTGACTCTCGCTCCTCCGCGTGGGCCTGGTGGGCAGGCCTGGCCAGGTGATGGACACACCACCCATTGTCTCTCCGCAGGTGCCCGGTACCATGCCCTCCTGGTGCCCAGCTGCCCTGGGGCCCTGGCTGACCTGGCCAGTAGCGGTTCCCTGGCCCGTATCCTGCAGCACTTCCACACCGAGAGCAGTAGGTGGCCCCGGGGACCCTGGAAGGTCTGGTGACGAGCTTGGGGCACATGGATCGTTGTGGGGGGGGGCGGCCGCTGCAGGTACTGAGTGCAGATTTTGTTGCTGAAAGCACCAGGTCCTCTCGCCAGCAGGCTGGACATGTCCTCTCGCCCTGGTGGACATGCCATGTCCTGTCACTGCCCCTGTGGCCGCACTCTGGTGTCCCCCACCCCGGCCCTCTGTGGCCCCCTGGCTTTGTTCTGGTGGGAATGTGCAGCTTCCATCCCCAAGCCGAGCAGGAGAATAGCAGCCATGGGCACTGGGCCTGCAGCCCTGGCTTGGGGCCTGGTCAGGTCGTCCCGCTAGGGGACAGCCTGCCCCGAAGTCCGAGGCTGCACACAGCTGCTTTTGTCCAGCCTGCTGCCTGGCCTTGGCCCTCAGGGCTGGCGCCTCCCCCTCCCCACCCCGGCCCATGGGCGTGCTCACCGCAGTCCAAGGGGTACATTCCCAGGGAGCCGTCACTTTGCCCCAGGTCCTCGGCCCCAACCAGTGGATGCCGTCTGTACAGCCTCAAGACTCAGGGCAGCCATCTCAGGCACCTTCTGGGTGCTGCTGCGTCTGGGTGGCCCACTGCCTGTGGGGAGGGGGTCTTACTGGGGCCTGGGAGGGGGAGCCCTGTGGGGGCTTGGGGGCCAGAGCCTCACCTCACGCCCGGCCGTCCATCCCAGAGCCCATCTGCGCCATCGGCCACGGCGTCGCCGCGCTCTGCTCTGCCACCAGCGAGGATGGCTCTTGGGTGTTCCGCAGCTACAGCATGACGGGGGTGAGTGCCACGCCCCAGGGCAGGTCAGCTGGGGGCACCGTGGCTTCCTGCCCACCCTCCTCTTGGGCACACCCCACGTGTCTCCCTGCACACACACCCCACCCCCCACCCCCCGTGCCCTGCACTGTGGACTGCCAGGGGCCCCGAGGCTGAAGGTCTACACTGCTGGACCTGGCCTGCCGCCTCCACAGTGTGAACACGGTCAGCCCATGGTCCTGGGCCTGCTGTGGACTTGGGGTGCCACAAGACAGCAGGTCTGGGGCTGGAGGCAGCCTGGGGAGGGCCTTGGGGCGATGGGGAGGGCGCTGGCTTTACAGGAAGCCCAGGGAGGGCTTCGGGAAGGCTCAGTGCGGGGCTGCAGTGTGGGCAGCTGCTGAGGTCTGAGTGGGGGCGGAGGGGGCTGAGGCGTGCAGGGCTTGCGGGGGTCTCTGCATGGGTGGGTGGGTGTTGGGCTGCCTCCAGGAGTGTGGAAGGGGCAGTGGGATAGGGCTCTTGGGAGCTGGATGTGGGGTCTGGAGCCAGGGAGAGTGGTCTGGGCTGGACATGGGGTTGGAATTGCCAGGCTGGGGAAGACATGGGAGCCACGAGGCAGGTCTCCAGGGCGCAGAGCCACCCAGAAGGACAGGGAGGGGCACCAAGGCTGGCCGTAGGGGGCTGGACTGTACATCTTGGTGGGGCAGGGGCTGAGGGAGCAGGAGAGGACAGGCGACTGCCGAGGGCCCAGGACAGGGAGGGGCACCAGGGCTGGCCGCAGGGGGGCTGGACTGGACGTCCTGGTGGGGCAGGGGCTGAGGGGGCAGGAGAGGACAGGTGGCTGCTGAGGGCCCAGGAAGGGCAGGGTTGGGGCAGCTTCTGGGGTCCCCCAGGGCCACCGGGGTTGAACCCCGTCCTCCTCCAGGGTGGAAGGAAGCTCAGAACCCTGACCACTGGGTGCCTGGCTCCTGGCCATTCTAGTTGCCCCTGTGCCCTGATGCTGGGGGCGTTGGCGGGGCCCGCTAGTCCCTGCTGTGGAGCCTGACCCCCAGCTCTGATTTGGGGTCTGCCCGTGAGTGGGGGGTGGGAGGGAGCAGCATGGCCTTGGCGCCCCTCACCCTTGTGCCCCTCCACAGCCGTCCGTGTGCGAGCTGGTCAGGGCCCCTGGCTTTGCCCGCCTGCCCCTGGTTGTGGAGGACTTCGTCAAGGACGCGGGCGCCGGCTTCAGTGGTGAGCTCCGGGCACAGGGTCGGGGGCCAGTGGTCAACCTCCCCAGCACCATCTGTCCTGAGGATCCTGGGGCCCCATGGGGGTCCTGGAGGGTGGTGCCGCGGGGTGCTGGGGGTGTGGCTGAGTCCTGCCCATGGTGCCCACAGCCAGCCTGCCCGGCGCTGTGCACGTGGTCCTGGACCGCCACCTGGTCACCGGCCAGAACGCCAGCTCCACCGTCCCGGCCGTGCAGAACCTGCTCTTCCTCTGCAGTGGCAGGTGGGGCCGGGGGGCTGGGGTGGAGGGGCTGGGGGGGCCAGGGTCACCGGGCTGAGCCCTGAGAGAGCGCCTGCCCCCAGGAAATGAGGCGGACTCCTGGACTTGCGCAGCCCGTGGTGGTGGCCTGGGAGCGGCTTGAACTCCCGAGCCCCTGTGGGGCTGCCCAGGCACGGAGGCGAACCTGCAGCGCGAGAACGGCGGAGCGGGCCCAGCTCCCTCCTTGGCTGCTGGGGCCTGTTGGGCTTGGGTGGGGCCGCCCTGTTTCCTGTTGCACCTGTGCCCCGAGTTCCCTTTGCCCACTGCCCAGGGGGTCTCTCCTGGCCCCCTCAGCAGGTGGTGTCAGGGTGCGGGGAGCCCCCCCAGTGCAGCATTAAACGTGTGTGTGAAGGGGTGACTCGACATTCTCCACGAGACAGCGCCGGCTGCCCGTGGTCCTGCCCACGGGGCTGTGCAGACCATGAGGGGTGAAGGGCCTCAGGTGGCCTGGAAATGGGTCTACGCGGAGGTGACAGCACCTGCTGACCTGGGGGCCAGGGTGGTGGGTGTGTGTAGGGTGGGTGTCCTGGCTTGTATGCAAACTGTCTGCAGCCTGCTGGAGCCTCAGACCCTTGTCTCACGGCCTTCGGACCTTCCCAGATCTGCTGCCCCTCCCCACCTGGGCCTGGTTTTTCCTGGACACTGGAGGGTCCCTCAGTGGTGATGAAACTGGAAGGGAGGGTCCTACCCCATCAGGCCCTTCCCTTCCATGCTGCCGGCCCAGGAGCCCCTGGCCACCCCCACGAGCTCCCATCACCAGTGCCTGGTGGGGTTCTCGGCACAAATGCACACTTTCTAAGAACGAGCCTTGGGGGCCTGCACGAGGAGCTACTGCTGTGGGCTGAGCACACCTGACCCTATGCAGATGGTTTGGGAGGTTTGGGAGGTTTGGGCAGGGCCTAGAGGTTCCTGGGGGTCAGCCAGGGTGGGGTGGGCTTGGGAAGATGTTGCCCACCCAAGAGGTGAGGGCTGTGCTGACACAGATACCTGCTGCAGCAGCCCCAGGGTGGAGGACAGTGTGTGTGTGTGTGTGGGGGGGGTGCACACAGCACTCGGCGGTAGGAGGGACAGTTGGCCTGCGCTGTCTGGGTGAAAACCTGCTCCTGAGCAAAAGCTGGACGGAAACCCCAAGGGTAACGACCTTCTGACATGAACTGAGCAGAATGGCCCAGAGGCTGGTGGGTGCTGGCAAGGAAGGCAGGTGAGCCTCGGGGACAGAAGGGCCAGGCCCCATTGGCCAAGCCTGGGGCAGGGGGAGGACCTGGTGCAGCCCCCAACCTGACACCCCACCCCCTGCTCTGTGCTCCTGGGGGCCTCCTCAGCGGGCCCAGCGTCCTCAGCGTCCTGTACTTCACTGCACGCCTGTGCCCCAGACCTGGCCACATCCTGTACAGGGGCAGCCCTGACCCTGACCCCCCCACCCCTGGTCGTCCTCTGGAACCTGTAGTTCCCAGATCCTGTTCCCAGCCAGGCTGCCGAGCCTTTTGCAGCAGTGTGTGGCCTGCAGAGAAATGGCCGCCTGTCCTGACCATCTTGGAGCCCTGGACTTGATGTTGGTCGGGACTGACCCCACCCAGGATGTAGGCACCACCTGGGCTGCTGGGGATGGGCACAGGGGCCTGCAGGTCCCAGTACCTGGCCCGTTCCACCCCAGCAGGGTCCAGGGACAGCCTCAACCCTAAGTCCTGGGAGCTGCCCACAGGATAAGACCCTCTTGACCCCCACCCCAAACCTGCCTGGGGACCCTGTGGGGCCCAGGCCAGCACCTCCACTGGTCCAGCAGGCTGCTGGGGGTTCATGAACCCTGTTCTTCAATGTCTCAGTACAAGGAACAGTGAATTAAGAGGTCACCCAGAAAAGTATCTGCTTTAATGCATTAGGCAAAATTTTACATAAAAATGAGAAGTCTGTGATCTGTCCCTCCTCTGACTGATACAAAAGGCAGGGTTTGCTGCGAGGCATGATTAGACCCAACTGAGGGGGTACTGACGGTGACACGGTGCTGGCACTACTTCCCGTTCTCGGCACTGAACATCCGCTCCTAGGAGCAAGCACAGCTTGAGCCTGGGTCCCCCCGCAGCCCCCAGCCCCCCACGACACAGGGTTCCAGCCAGGCCCCGCCGAGCACCCACCTCCAGCACCCGCTCCAACCGCACGGCGTCCGCTGCAAACTTGCGGATCCCATCGGAGAGCTTCTCGACGGCCATCTGGTCCTCATTGTGCAGCCAGCGGAAGGCCTTCTCGTCCAGGTGGACCTTCTCCAGGTCACTGGCCTGGGCTGGGGGTGTCAAACCCAGCCTCACCTGCCTGCCCGGCTTCCCGCCACTCCCTTCGAGAAGCCCCAGGGAACTGCCACCCACGGTGCCCACTCACCCGCCTTGGCCGAGAGCATGGGCGTGAGCTTGGCGCTGTCCTTGAGCAGCTCCCCCAGGAGCTTGGGCGAGATGGTGAGGAAGTCGCAGCCGGCCAGCGCCTTGATCTCGCCTGTGTTGCGGAAGGAGGCGCCCATCACGATGGTCTTGTAGCCAAACTTCTTGTAGTAGTTGTAGATTCTGGTGACGCTTTTCACCCCTGGGAGAGACAGCCGTGTCCGCAGGGCACCTGGGGCCCACCCACCCCTGCCCTGGGGCCCACCACCCTCGGGCAGACTCACCGGGGTCCTCCAGGGGCTCATACACCTTCTTGTCCGTGTTTGCCACGTGCCAGTCCAGGATACGCCCCACAAAGGGGGAGATGAGCGTCACGCCCGCCTCGGCGCAGGCCACAGCCTGGGCGAAGGAGAAGAGCAGCGTCATGTTGCAGTGGATGCCGTGCTGCTCCTCCAGCTCCCTGCAGGGACAGGCTGGGGTCAGGGCTTGTTGCTCTAGCAAGGTCACCAAAGGGCAGGAGTGGGACCCTGGTGTATGCTGAGCTCAGCTGGCTGGGATTCTCCTCAAACCCCAGCGGCAGGGATGGGTGGTCTCTGGAGCGAGAACCCCCACAGCCCTCACTGCCCAGGCTAGAAGCAGCATGGTTCCGTGCCCTCTGCCTGCCCCGTCCTCCAGGGCCCTGTGGCCCCCAGCTTCCCTGTCCCTGAAGGACATGGCAGGGTACCTGCTGGGTTCTGCACACCATGACTGTCCCAGGCAGGACTCTCACTGCAGCCTCCAGAGGCAGCCCTGACGGGTCCTGTGCCTGCCTGCCCCCGTCAGGCTGGGGGGCTGGTCCCTGAGCAACAGGCAAAGCCAAGGCATGTCCTGCAGCTGCGGGGGAGGGGGGCACAGATGGGACACCCTGGCTAGTCCTTGAAGCGCCCCCAGTAGCACCTACACCACAGCTCAGGGTGGGCCAAGTGTCCACCACGGACAGGGAGGGGCCCAGCTGACGAGGGCAGACCGTGAAAGGGCCGGGGGCTTTGTCTACAGTGGGCAGTGCCGGGCTGCCTGTAAGCAGATCAGACGAGGACACTGAGCCACGCTCCAAAGGGCTGAAAGTGAGGCTCGGCCCCCAGCCACCCACCGTCAGGCCGAGCAGTGCAACGTGAGGCCAAGAGGCAGCTGTCAGGACTGGGCACCGACACTGGACACCAGCCACTTCCCAGTGAAAACATCTTGGCATTTTACCTTGTATTTTTTCCTACATTTTTACACTGAACTGCATTTTGTACAAAACAACTGCATGCCTGGAATTTATGTAGGCACCGGTAAGACTGAGGACAGGACGAAATGAAACTTGCTGGTGCCTTCACCTGAGGACTCCTCTTCTGTGGGGAGGTGGAGCAGTGGCACATGGGGGTGGGGGTGGGGGTGTGCCCATGCACAGGGTCTCCCACAGCCGCCCCCGCAGGGGGACACTTACTTCCCAGCCTGGATCCCCTCCCATGTGGATGACAGCTTTATGAGGATTCGGTCCTTGCTGATTCCGGCCTCTTGGTAGAGCTCGATGAGGCGCCTGGCCCGTGCCACCATCTCATCCTTGTCAAAAGAGAGCCTGGCCAGGGGCCAGGGACATCTGCACAAGCCCACCCAGGAGCCCAGAGAAGAGGGGCCAAATGCCCACCCAGGCCACCTCCTAGCCCCACACGAGCAGGGGTCTCCACGTGCCCTTTGCACACACGCGCTCCCACACGGCACACCATGACGTGGGAAGAAGGGAAGGCCTGTTCTCAGGGTGGTCCCTGCCCAGCAGGACTTATGGAGGAGGACGTCCACTCTGAGGGAGCTCCGAGGCCACCCCAGGCCCACCGAGGGGGACAGTCACGTGGAGAAGGCCACGCTATGCAGCTCCACCCCTGCTTCCCCCTCCACCCAGCCCCCAAGCCTGCCTGACCAGCCCATACAAGGTGGGGACCCAGCTAAGGTACCTGGCATCAACTTCTGTGGACACGCGGCCAGGGATTTTCTTTAGTATTTCTGCTCCAAATAACACGTAAAGTTTATCAATAGCATTCTTTATCTGCTCCTCTTGTGGTCTGAGAGCCAAGGGGAAAGATAATGTAAGTGCATACAACTGATTCCACAAAACAAATTCCATTTTTTGGTCAATTTCTTTCCTTCCACCTTTGGCACTTTCAAAATTGATCTTTTCTTTTTTGATCAAATGGAGAATAAGACACTCCCAGCTGTGTCCTCCCAGAGAAGCAAAGACTGGAAGAAACACCTATTTTCCTCAAAGCTCCAGAAAACAGCACAAGGGTTACATAACAGGGTAGTAGTCCTATGGGGTTTGTGTAATTTTTGTAACTGTCCTGCGAGTCTGAAAGAATTTCAAAAATTAAAATCAGATGCTAAAAAAAAAAGCCCTCTTTGCAGAAATGGAAAAACTAATTAAATTCAAGGAATTCAATGGAAGTGCAAGGAACCCTAAATAGCCAAAAGCATCTTAAAAAAGAACAATAATGTTGGAGAACTCACGTTCCCTATCTCAAAATATACTACAAAGCTACAGTAATCAAACTGTGGTACTGCACAAGGGAGAGACGTAGACCCGTGGAACAGAAGTGAGCGTTCAGAGACAAACCCTCACATCTAAGGCCAACAGATTAGTGACAAAGAAGCCAAGTGCGCTCAGTAGGGAAAAAAATAGTCTCTCCAACCGACGGTACTGGAAAAACTGAATCTCCATATGCAAACAAATGAACGTGGACCCAACCTCATACCATATAAAATCAACTCAGAGTGGATTGAAGATCTAAATATTAGAACTAAAACTACAGAACCTTTAGAAGAAAACATAGCGGACATCTTTGGGAACTTGTTTTATGAATGAATTTACATTTATTCACACCAAAAGAATGAGAGAGAAAAAAGAGATAAATGGGACCGCATCAAAATTAAAAACATTTTTACATCAATGGACGTTTCCCCCAAAAGTGAAAAGACAAGCTAAAAAGACTGGGAGGAAATATTTGGCAGCCACATATTTGATAAGGGTTTATGATTCAGATTATATAAAGAAATCTTACAATTCAATAGCAAAGAGACAAACAACCAATTTAAAAATGGGCAAGAGACTTGACAAGACATTTCTCCAAAGATACAAATGGCTGGTAAGCAGAGGAAGAGCTGCTCAGTACCTCAGCCGCCAGGGAAATGCACATACACTGCAAAGAGGGGCGTCATCAAGATGCTGTGGGACCCCAGGGGTTCTCTCCAGAGCGAGAAGGACAGCGGCCACAGCTTGGCTCGTGGGAGGAAGGCAGGGGCTGGGGAAGGGCTCCACGAATGCTGAATCAGAAAAAAGCATGAAGGAGACAGTAGGAGATCTCAGACTCGGACCACCAGTGTGGGCCCCCTTGGGCCATGCGGCCTAAGGGTCACTCAGAGGCAGTGTGACTGGGCACCTCCTGCTGTGGTCACAATCAGAGCCCCTCACAGCACTAGCTGAGCCCCACGCCCACCCAGGCAGGGGGCCCTGTGTCAGCGAGCCCACAAAAGGGCCCCCAGGAAACATGAGACCAGGGGTTCACCTGGGCTCTAACTGGTGGAGCAGCTGAGTGGAAGGCTGACCTCACCTGGACTCGGGGCACTTTCACAGGAAGTTCAGGAAGGTACCTGAGACAGAAAAGCCCCAGGGAGAAAAAAGGAAAACTGAACTACTATAAGGCAGGGCAGGCCCAGGGCTCACTCCCTGATTGAGGGAAAGCAGCAAATCCTAGGAGCTGGGGAAGACGGTCTACGTAAAAACCAGCAGAACAGCTCTGAGCTCAGAGGAGCAAGAGAGGAAAGGAGGTGAACCGACTGCACACAGGAAGGCGACCCTAAAGCCGCACCAGGCTCTCTGCTCCTGGCTTTCTCCAGGGCACCTGGGCCTGCAACTCTCCACCGTGCATGAATGCATTCTGCCTGACCTCAGTGGGGACCCACCACTATCTTCCAGGGGTGAGATCCCACCCACGGTGAATGTGGTGTGGGGTGCTGGACTTGCTGGGGGGCCACCGATGTCCTCACGGCTCTGGAGAAGGCTAGATAGCATGAGGCTCCCTCAAGGTGGCCTGCGGTGCTTCCCACACACCCTGGTAAGGTCATCCTGACAACGGTGGCGTCGTGGAGGGATCATGACCACTGTCCACGCCATCTCTGCCACCCAGATGTGGACGGCCCTCCGGGAAAATGTGGCGTGATGGCCATGGCCTGCCCAGAACATCACCCCTGCATCAACTGGCACTGCCAAGGCAGTGGGCAAGGTCTTCCCAGAGCTGACTGGGGAGTTCACTGGCCTGGTCCATCCTGGATCTGACCTGCCAACTGCAGCAAGTGCCCAGGTACGAGGGCACGAAGAAGGGGGTGGAGCAGGCAGCAGGAGCCCCGGAAGGGCATCCTGGGCTGCACCGAGGACCAGGCTGGCTCCTGCGGCCTTCACAGTAACACCCCGCCTTCCACTCTTGATGCTGGGGCTGGCACTGCCCTCAAGGACCACTTCGTCAGGCTTATTTCCTGGTATGACAATTAATTTGGCTACGGCAACAGGGTGGGGACCTTCTGTCCATGTGGCCTCCAGGGAGTCAAAGCCCCTGGACCGCCAGCCCAGCG
The DNA here is from genome assembly GCF_023851605.1 of Tamandua tetradactyla. Taxonomy (NCBI): domain Eukaryota; kingdom Metazoa; phylum Chordata; class Mammalia; order Pilosa; family Myrmecophagidae; genus Tamandua; species Tamandua tetradactyla. Next base: position 612,084 of record NC_135335.1, on the reverse strand, counting down.
ACAGCACAAGAGGAAGAGAGATGCTGTCACCGTTGGGCAGCCCCAGCCCCAACTCCAGCCCCCAGCTGAGAATCGCCATCCTCCAGTTTCCACCCCAGACCCCCTGAGGGAGGGAGGGCCGAGAGCCCGAGCTTGTCACACACCACCCGCAATGTGCACCCGGCCAAAAGAAGAACAGTGCAGCACACATCCAGACCAAGGACCGGCACCCAAGACCTGAGAGGATCTGAACAAACCGGGCTGCCCTAAAGGTCCAGGGTAAGCTGTCCCGAAACATCAAAGAAGAACTTTAACATTAGGCCAGTCACCAATAAAACCCTGGGAAGAGGGGACACGCACTTGCAGAGCTAGTACACTGAAATAATCAAAAGCCCAGACATCAAGCAAAGTGCAAGCCACCCAAACCAGAAGACACGGCTCCGTCAATGGAACAAACTAAAAACTGCAGAGGAAACAGGGTTCAGACAAATCTCCTCAGTTCAACTGGATAAAGGAAAATATGGATACCAGATAAAAGGTTATTAAGAAGACAACTGGATGTGATGTCCGATAAATCCCAGAATGATTTGAACTGTGAATAAAGAAGTATTTGCAAAGTCCCGTTCAGGGAATGGGGAGAAAGGGGGGGAAATGCATCTTCCCCATATGGAGAACTCCTGATATTCTCACAAGCAGTGCAACAACCAAATCAATAGGCTGAACTGTCAATCTTGGGGTTTGTTCATATGAAATTTATCCCTGCAAAGGACAGGCTAAGCCTACTTAAAATTAGGCCTAAGAGTCACCCCCAAGAGAACCTCTTTTGTTGCTTAGATGTGGCCTCTCACTCAGCTGACATGGCAAGTCAACTTACCGCCCTCCCCGTCTATGTGGGACATGACTCCCAGGGAGGTGGACCTTCCTGGCAATGTGGGACAGAAATCCTAGAAAGAGCTGAGACTCAGCATCAAGGGATTGAGAGAAACTTCTCGACCAAAAGGGGGAAGAGTGAAATGAGATAAAGTGTCAATGGCTGAGAGATTCCAAACAGAGTCGAGAGGTTATCCTGGAGGTTATTCTTACGCATTAAATAGATATCCCCTTTTTTGTTTTAGATGTATTAGAGAGGCTAGAGGGAAGTGCCTGAAACTGCAGAGCTATGTTCCAGTAGCCATGTTTCTTGAAGATGACTGCATAACAATTTACAGTGTGACAATGATTGTGAAAACCTTGTGTTTTCCTTTTATCTATGATATGGACAGATAAGTAAAAAATATGGATTAGAAATAAATAAATAATAGGGGGAACAAATGTTGAAATAAATTGAGTAAATTGAAATACTAGTGGTCAATGAGAGGGGGGATAAGGGGTATGGTATGTATGAGGTTTTTCTTTTTAATTTTTTTCTGGAGTGATGCACATGTTCTAAAAAATGATCATGGTGATTGTATTAGTCAGGGTTCTCTACAGAAACAGAATCAACAAGAAATATCTGTAGATATAAAATATAAAGTACCTCATGTAACCATGGGAACACAGAGTCCAGAATCCTTAGGGCAGGCTGTGAAGCCAACGATTCCAATGGAGGGTCTGGACGAACTCCACAGGAGAGGCTCACTGGCCGAAACAGGAAGAGAGCCTGTCTCTTCTGAATCCTCCTTAAAAGGCTTCCAGTGATTAGATTAAACACCACTCATTGCAGAAGACCCTCCCCTTGGCTGATTACAAGTGGAATCAGCTATGGATGCAACCGACGTGATCATGATTTAATCCTATGAAATGTCCTCATCGCAACAGACAGGCCAGCACTTGCCCAACCAGACAAACCACCTGGCCAAGTTGACACATGAACCTGACCATGACATGACTCTTTTCTACTTTGTTTTTGCTCAAACTACCCCAACCACCACATGTCCAGAACACCTGTCCCCTTCTCTCTCTGTATCATTTAGATTAAGCATCACTCATTGCAGAAAACACTCCCCTTGGCTGATTACAAATGCAATCACCTGTGGATGCAGCCGTGCTCATGATTTAATTCTATGAAATGTCCTCATCGCAACAGACAGACCGGCACCTGCCCAACCAGAAAAACAGGTACCACCACCTGGCCAAGCTGACACCTGCGCCTGGCCATGACCGTGGTGAATACACTATGTGATGACTGTGAGCCACTGACTGCACACCATGCACGGAATGTCTGTATGTTAAGAATGTTTGTGTCGTATGTTGTTTTAGCAATAAAAATAATAAAAAAAAAAAAGACGGTGGGAGGCAGGTGACCCAAGAGAGAAGCTACAGCTTCGGAGGGAAAAGAAACAGCAGCAGAAGAAACAGCAGAACCAAAAACTGGTCTGCTTTATCGACGCCCAATGTCAAGGCCAACCTGAGAAGCCCTGGGGACTGGCAGAAGAGCCCAGCTGGTCGGAGTACAGCTGAACTTTGTGCTGAGCGGCAGGCCAAGCAGGGGGCAGAGCGGCCTGAAACAGGCAAGGACAGGGGAACCAGGAGAGCCACCTCCTCAGGCCTGCTCCAGCGCAGAACCCCCTCAAGGGTGAACCTCTCCCTGTGCGCAGGCTGAGGACCCTGCAGCCCGGAGAAGGCTTGTAAGAAACCAGCACGACAACAGGTTCCTACACGAAAGGATTACGGATCCAAAAGCAGTCCCTTCCCTCACCTACCCCAATACGGCCGACAAAGCTCTCTGACCCAGCACACAAGCATCCCGTCCTCTGTGATCCACCCAGCCAGGTGCGGCTCGGCCTGCAGTGCTCCCAGAGCCTGGCCGCAACTCCAGTGCCAGGTGTACCGCCCTGCTTGGTGCCCGGCAGCAGCCTGTGCAGGGTCACACAACACCTACCCATGAAGACTCGAGGGATGCAGTGAGTAAGCTAAAACCAGACATCAGCTTCCTGACTCAGTGCCATGCTCTGCCACCGAGCATGCAACGCCATCACATTCCTGAACAAGGCGATCACAGGTCTCAGCAGCTCCAAAGCGCGAAGAGGAGGCCAAGTCAGAACTTCGAGCAGCCGTTGATTGGTATGTGCAAGAGAGGACTGTGCTTGTAGCTGAAGCAATTTCACACTCTGCTCTTAAGATCAGTGATGAAGCTATAACCCTGGTTTATGGGTGCCCATCTCTGATATCACAAATTCTTCAGGAGACTTGGGCCAAAGGCCGGCAGTGATGGACAGCTTGCCACAGCTGGAGGGAAGGCACGCACTACGTTCTCTAGTCCGTGCTGGGGTCCCTGTTCCTCCCTGCTGACTCCTGCAGTCTCCTATGTGCTCCCAGAGGTTTCTAAAGTGCTACTGGGAGCTGCTGCGCTTCTGGCCAGTGGGTCTGTGATGTCACAGGTCAGGACCGCACAGCTGGCCCTGCTGCTTGAGCCCATAATGTGCCCATGCTGGTCTGCTGTGCAAGTTCTGTGAGCGCGTGCAGACTGACGCCTTGTCTGCAATGATTTAGAGGACCCAGATGACCTGCTGTGTGAGTAGGCAGAACACGTGGCCCTGGCTAACTGGCAGATCCACCCACCCCTACGGCTGCTGAATCCTGTCTATGATATGACAACCCCCAAGCAGGGGCCATGGACCTGGTGATCACAGATCTGGGGATGACCCCTTGCAGCTCTGTGCCCACTGTCCTACGAGTCAAGCATATGACCAGTGAAGGGGGAACAAAGAGCCAATAAATGATATACTCCTTAAAAAAAAAAGACAATTCTGTGATAAAAAAGAATTAGAGAGTTTTAAAAAGAAACATATGGGGGTGCAAGGGTAGCTCAGTGGTAGAATTCTTGCCTGCCATGCAGGACACCCAGGTTCAGTTCCCAGCCCATGCACTTCCCAAACAAACAAGCAAGCAACCAAACAAATAAAAACCAACCAAACAGAAATTCAACAAGTGGTGCAGCAATGCAGGGATACTCACATGGAAAAAGAATGTGACCCCGCCATACAGCATTCAGTAAAAAAAAAAGAAAGAAACATAACAAATTATGAGGATGAAAAACACAATAACAGAGATTAAAAATACCCTGGAGGCACAGAACAGCAGATATGAGCAGGCAGAAGGATCAGTGGACTAGAAAACAGGGCGATCAAATCACACAGTCAGACAGAGACAGAGGAAAGAACAGGAAAAACCAAGCAGCGTCTCAGGAGTCTGAGTGACAGCACAAAGTACACAGCATTTATATCATGGGTGCCCCGGAAAGAGAAGAGAAAAGCGGCAGAAAGAATATCTGAGGAAATTATGGCCCCAAATTTCCCAACTGTTAAGGAAGACATACATATGCATGTCCAAGAAATAAAATATACTCCAAGCAGGGCGGGCCGCGGTGGCTCAGCGGGCAAAGTGCTTGCCTGCTATGCCGGAGGACCTCGGTTCGATTCCCGGCCCAAGCCCATGTAACAAAAACGGAGAAACAAAATACAATAAAAACAAGAAAATGTTTAAAAGATGTTTCCCTTTCTTCCTCCTTTCCTTCCTTCTATCCTTCCTTCCTTCTCTCTGTCTTTCCTAAAAAAAAAAAAAAAAAAAAAAAAAAAAAAAAAATATACTCCAAGCAGAAAAAATCCTAACACACCTACTCTGAAACACATACTAATTAGAATGTTAAATGCCAAAGATGAGAATTAGGAAAGCAGCAAGAAAAAAGCGATTTGTCATATACAAGAGAACTGCAATAGATAATGGGATATTCACATGGAAAAGAATGAAATGTGACCCTTCCACACAGCATACCAAAGAAAAAAAAGAGAGAACTGCAATGAGACTAAGTGCCAATTTCTCATCAGAAACCTGGAGGCAAGAAGGAAGCAGTATATATTAAGGTACTAAACATGTATTTAAGGGACTAAAAGAGAAAACGGTTAGCGAAAAATTCTTTATTCAGCAAAACTGTCCTTCCAAAATGAGGGAGACTTTAAGACATCCACAGGTAAACAGAAAACAAAAGACCTGCCCCCCAAGACATTTTAAAGGGAGTGCTGCAGGTTGAAAGGAAAAGAGAGGAGAGTGGCTTGGAGTAGCATGCAGAAATAAAGATAAGCAGTAAAGGTAACTGAAAGGGTAAATGCAAAACTCAATAGTATTGTATCCTGAATAAATGACCCTACTCTTTAATTCCTATAAGAATAAGAATACAACTGGAAAGAGTCATATTTCCTGATAATGACAAACAAAATATAAAGAGGTCCTAAGACTGACCTTGATCTCAGGAAGTGAGCCTGGAAGCGTTGTTAGAGGTTGACATCTACAATCTACTCTCAGACGCTTAGTCGACAGATGGACAAGACAGGTGGATGGATGGATGGATGGATGATAGAAAGAATGATGTAATATATGTTACAAAATATCAAAAGTTGGTAAATCTGGATATTGGGTGAGGGGATATTGCGGAATTCTAGAGCTTGTATTGTTTTATTTCTGCAGCTTTTCTGTGAGTTTGAAGTTATTTCAAGATCATCAAATGAAAAGCACAATAAGATACCACCAGAATGGCTATTATTTAAAAAAACCTGAAAACACTAAGTGTTGGCAAGGATGTGGAAGAAACAGGATCCCTCGTGCGCTGTCAACAGGAGTGTAAAGTGGGAGCTGCTGTGGAAACAGCTGGTGGTTTGTCAGGAAGCCATCCACAGACCCACCTCATGACCTGGCAATTCCACTTCTATGTAAATGCACAGAAGAACTGAAAGCAGGGACTCAAACATGCCTGTACACCAGTGTCCACTGCAGCATAATTCACAATAGCCCAACAGTTGACACAGCCCAAGCACCAGCTGGTGAGTGGATAGACAAAGCATGGTCTATCTGCACAGCGGACGCTAGGCAGCCACAAACTAGAGCCCAGAGCTGAGCCACGCAACAACACGGAGGAACCCTGCCAGTGAAGTAAGTCAGCTACAATCCCATCTACACGAAACAAGTAGAATATACAAGTTCAGAGAGAAAACAAAAGACAGGTTACCAGGGGTGGGGGCAGGGGGACAGGGAGTTCATGCTTAATGGGTGCAGTGTTTCCGTCTGGGACAGTGAGAAAGTTCAGGAGCTGATGCGGCCTCTGAATCGTGTGCTGGGAGCGGCTGAGGTGGGACGTTTGACACTGTGTATGTGTTTCCATATAAAAGAGAGATAATGAAAATGAATGCAATACATGATACCAGATGGATCAAACAGAGGAGGGGGAAATGCCCAGGACATTATTAGACCAATTGAAAACAACAGAATATAGACTATAGGCTTTACATCAGTGTTCAATTTCTTGAATTTGAAAGCTGCACTTCAGGTGGTTATGTAGTGATGTTTCTCACGCTGTTCTTAGAAATGTCCACGGCAGAAATAGTGTTCCAAGAGTCCAACGCATACACCCTATGTTCTAGTGTCCAGAACGTAAATAAATAAACAGGCAGAATGATACTGTACCATGGCAAAAATGTCAAAGTGGATAAGTCTGGATATCTGGGTGGAGGGTATACTGCAGTTTCCTGTACTGGTTACATATCACTATTTTTCTATTTTATTTATGTATTTCTTTCTTAGAGAAGTTGTGGAAACTGAATGGTTTCATATTATTTTTGCAACTGTTCTCTAAGTTTGCAATCATTTAAAATTAAACATTTAGCAGTAAGCAAAAGATCTTCTCCACCTCCTAGGATTGCCTATGGGGTAAAGCGTAGCCACTCCAGACCAGCTGGACGTGGAAGGGCCCTGACGTGTGGGTCCCAGGTGGGGACGCTGGGTCTGGCTGAATGTAAGAGCAGCAACTGCCTGGGAGTTCACTGGCAGCACCAAGGCTCAGCCTCGCCCTCCGACGCCTCAACGCAACGGGAAACACAGCACAGCCGTGGGAGAAGGAAAAGCAGTGCCAGAGAAGATGGGGGTGTGACCCCAGAGCCTGGCCTGACCCAGAGTGGAGCACTGCATGTTCCTTCCACCATGGCCCATCGGCTGGGGGCGCCAGCTGTGTGGCCAGGAAGTGAAAGATCGCCAGGCTGGCTCCTACCCTGGACCCGAGGCCCTCACTGCCCCCAGCCAATGGGCCATAAAGTGGCACCTAGGAAAGGCCACAGGTAGCCAGGAGGGCCTGGGGGGTGGGGTGGGCCAGGGCTGACTGCAGACGGGTGCCAAGGACCACCTGGAATTAGACTGTACCCATGGCAGCATGGCTGCAAACTGCTGTGCCCCTATGTGAGGGGTGCTTTCTTCAACCCAGCTGTTGGGAATAACAAAAGGATGGAAGAGAAAGGAAATTGGTGGGGACCCACTCCTGGGGAGCTGTCATCGTATCACGTATAGGCTGGGCTGGTGCGCACAGGGTATAAACCCAAAAGGGGTGGAGTTTACTACACACAGAAAAGACCTTGATAAAGCTGAGGGAAATAAACATCAAGAACGGACTTTCTTTCCTTGGCTGCGAGACCTCTCGGGAGCTAACATTCAGGTAGGAAGCCTGCCCAGCAGGACCGGTGCCCTGGAGGCTGGGTACGCTCTTACAGGGCTCTGGGGCCACTTACCCGCCCAGCTTCTTCCCGTAGGCCACGGCCTCCTCCACCAGGTCCTGGTAGGCGGGCATCTGCGCGGCAGCCAGGATCAGTGAGGGGTTTGTGGTGGCATCCTGGGGCTTGTACTCGTCGATGGCTGGGGATGTAATTTTGGAAATCAATAAAAGCAGTTTGGTTCCATCCAGAAATCAAGGAGGTTCCGATGTCAACACTTACCCAGAGTCAATAACTCACTTCTGAGATCAGGACCCAGCCATATTTCACTCACTTTTCCTCTCAAATCACTCAAGTTTGACAAAGAAAAGCAGCTGTTTGCACAACGATAAAATGACGCAACCAAGAGGAAGAGACAGTGTTCAAACCACCCTGCCTGCAGTAACTGACTTTTTCAGGCCAGGGGCATGACAGGGAAGTTAGAATGGGCAGCAAGGGGCAGGTCTTCCCGCACCACTGTTTTCCTTCTTTAAAACCAGCTGTGGCTCATCACAGCACTTCCTACTTAGGTAACCAAACTGAATTCAAGGAATGCTCCAGGGCTTCATCGCCCCAAAGGGCACCCAGGGTGAGGCACACAGAACCAACTTCCTGCACTGCCCACGGAGCATTGCACCACGTCATGGGAGGATCTGCTTGGCTGCTGCGTTCACCTGACAAAGTGTGCTTTCCTGACAGAGCAGAGTGGTGGGAAAGGATGCATGGCTGCCGGAGGTGGGGAGAGGGTGGCGGCCCAGCATAGGGGCCTCTGTGGGGTAGCATGTCTCGACCCAGGGGTGCTGGCTATACGCATCCTCACATTATGAGACCGCACAGGAGGCAGTGTGCACACGCGTGCAGCACACAGGCAGAGAGTATGCAGACAACTCCTGGCCCCCACACGAACCACAGCCCCACGAGAGGCTGACACAGGGGATCGGGTGCAAGGGCTCACAACTAGCCCATGCACTGGCTCACACCTTCAGGGACTCTAGGATTATTTCAGGGTAACAAGCTTGGCAGGACAGTCCTTACACGGCTGTGTGTATTTGTGGGAGCCCACGAGCTGGGCAATCAAAATGAGTAAGCTACCTTAATTAACGTCACAGAACTGTTCACCTAAAAATGGCTGAAATGATTTTTGTTATATATATCTTACTGCAACTAAAAAGTAAAATAAAAATTAAAAAAAACACTGAACTGCTCACTCTATACGAGTGTATATGGTATGTGAATCATATCTTAATTAAGCTGTTTAAAAAAATGATTTTTTCCTACTTAAAGTTCACTTTTAAAAGCTGTCCTTGGTCCTGGAATCAACAGATGGGCCTCAGCGTTGAGGGGCCCTTAGACTGAATGCAAAACTGGGGGACAGGTTTTTCTGGGAGAGGACCCCCAGCTTTTATTGTATATCCAAAGAGTTCAGAGTTAAGAACTTTCATTTCACAAAATGTAGATCCCAAAGTCAAATGAATCACTTAAATATATTTAAATATATGCTATATTTTAGAATATAATATGTATTACTCAAATATGCATGTATTTATGATTATTTTATACATTATCAGTAACTGTTTTTATAAAGTTGTTAATATTCACTGAAAAATTTAAAAAGGGCAGGCAACAGTGGCTCAGTGGCAGGATTCTTGCCTGCCATACGGGAGACTCAGGTTCAATTCCTGGAGCCTGCCCGTTCAAAAATAATAATAATAATAATAATTAAAAATATCAGCACTTGGGTTTAGACTTCCAAACAGATATGAAAAAAAGAAAAGCATCCCCCTGGGGATGGCCTTTGGAAATACAGGGCTAGCGCTGGCCGCGCTGCTGCTGGGAGGTGTGAGAGCCAGGCACCTGCTGCTCTCAGCGCCGGGACCTGCAGGTTCGGCACAGACCCCGCTCGGTCCACCGAGACAGGTCTGCAAACCACTCTCGGTGCTGAGAAGGGGAAACGCGAGCCGGAAAGCGTCAGGCTTCTCAGGCCCACTGCGGCCCCCGAGGTGCGGGCTGCAGCCGCGGGGACAGCCGCGGGGACAGCCTCGGGCGCGCTGGGCCACGAAAGTGCTTACTCACTCTCCGAGACCCGCGGCCTCCACCCCGCTCCCCAGGAGGGCGCGGCCGGTTTCTCAAGTCACCATGAGGAAGCAAAGAAGGAGGAAGCCAAGGCAGCTCGGCCAGCGCAACTCCCCTTCCGCGTTGCGCCCTTCAGGGGAACCCTCAACCCCGTTGTGGTCAGCAAAACACAGGCTCGCCCACCCCCAGCCCCTCCGCCGCGGGCCGCGCCCAGAGCGTCCGGACGGCGGAGCGCTCGCGAGCCGGGGCAGGGGCGACAGCGGGAACAGCACGCGGCTCCGCACGTCGGAGTGTGGGCCCAGGAGACCTCAGAGCGGCATGAGACCCGCATCCCGGGCCCGTGGGGACAGCGCCGAGGCCCGAGGCTGCCTCACGCGTCCCCCTGCGGGCAGTCACCCGACGAAAACCGCACCGGGTGCCGCGAAACCCCAGCCGCCCCAACTCCGCAGCCCGGACGGGCCTCACGGGGCAGCGGGGCTTCCTCCACGGCCGTCGGTCCGCCGTTCCCCGCCCCCTTCTCGGCCGTCTGTCGGTCCGTTCCCCGCCCCTCCACGGCCGTCTGTCCGTCTGTCCCCCGCCCCCTCCACGGCCGTCTGTCCGTCTGTCCCCCACCCCCTCCACGGCAGTCTGTCCGTCCGCCCTCCCGGCCCCCTCAGGCCGCCGCAGGACCGACCCTCCGGCCCACTGGCCCCGCCCCGGGTCCCGCCGCCGAGTCCGCGAGCCGGGGCCGGGGCCGCCTGGGCCGGGGCCGCCTGGGCCGGGGCCGCCGCGCCGCGCGCCGGGCCTCACCCTGGAAGTCGCCCGTGTCGGCCACCACGGTGGTGAACTGCTTGAGCTGCTCCAGCGCCGACTCCATCCTCTGTCGCTTCACGGGGGAGCCCGACATGGCGCGGACGGCGGGAGCGAGCGCGGGCCCACAATGCACCGCGGGCTGCCCTCGGGGCCGGCCAATCGGAGCGCGCCCCGGGCGAGGCCCCGCCTCGGGAGGGAGCCCCGCCCCGGCCCCGCCCCGCCCCCGGGCAGTTCCGACGGGACGTCCGCGGCGCTGGCTGGGGCGGCGCATCGGCGGGGCCTGGGGCGGCGCATCGGCGGGGCCTGGGGCGGCGCAGCGGCGGGGCCTGGGGCGGCGCAGCGGCGGGGCCTGGGGCGCGGCCCCTGAGGCTTCTCGCTCCTGAAATGCGGCAGGACGCGGCGAGCGCGGGGACGCGGTGGCTGACCCCGGGGCCGCTCCCGGAGCCCGGTGCGCGCATCCTCCTCCGCGCAGCTCACCGCGAGGCCCGGACCTCTGGAGCCCGCGGACCCTGCGTCGGCGGCGGGCAGGGAAGACCCGGGCGCGGGGACGAGGGGCAACAGAAGGCCAGAGGCCTGCAGGAACGACGGGCCCCAAAGCCCGATTCCCACCGATCGGGGCCGGCGCTCAGCTCGCCGTTGGGGGTGGGCAGGCACCCGTCAGGTTCGTCCTGCAAAACTAGGGCGTCCGGAATCGTGCCTGTCTCGCGGGGGCCGTTCTTTGCAGTGAGCTCTTCTCCAGCCACCGGGCGCGCGGGCATTTCCGAACCTTCGCTGCTTTCCAGACTCCCCGGACTCACCCCGAGTTCAACCAGCAGCGCCCCGGTCCGTGACGGTGAAACTGGCCTTTGGCTGGCCGGCCCCGGAGCTGCTGCCCATCGCTGAGGGGCGCGGGTGCCTGGTGTGGGGGGTGTGACCGGCGGGCCCCGGCTTTGTTCCAGAGAGGCTCCCCTTGCCTGGTGGTCACGGCCGGGGCCCCCTGCCTGGGCTCTGGGCACCCTGCCTCTGGAACTGTCCCAACGCGCCCTGCCAAGCTCAGAAGTGTCCTTAGGGCACGGATATGTAGAGTCCCTCATGGGGCGCTTTTCTTTTTGTGGGGGGGTGGTATGTATTATTGCTTTGTAGGAACTCTTTATGGACTCTGGAGACTTGTCTTTTGTCAGATGTGTACCTATTGCAAATGTTCCCTCCCAGTCTGTAGCTTGCCTTTTATTTTAACAGTATCTCTGATGCGCAGAAGCTTTTAATTTGGGTAGCGTTCAGTTGATCAGGTTTTAATTTTATGGTTCATACTTTTTATGTCTTCCCTTAGAAATCTTTGCTTGCTCTAAAGTGGCAAAAATGCGTTCCTGTGGTTTCTTCTAGAAAGTTTTAGTTTTAGCGTCTGTGTTCCGGCCTTTGATGCATCTTAGATTGGTTTCTATCTGGATTGGAGGTGGAGGTGGAGGATGTTTTTTTCCTGGTTTAGCCACACATCCCAGCGACTTTGGGTTGAAAAGCCTTTTGTTGCCCCTGCCCTTGAAATGCAAAACCCACGCAGGGCGCCTCTGAGGTGGAGCCCGGAGCCTGGAAAGGAGCGGGGCATACGCTGCTGCCCCCAAGGGTCCAGGCAGAAGAGGGAGTGCGGCCCTGGCGTGACCTGGAGTCACGCTGACCCACTGGGGCCTGGAAAGCTGCGCTCTGTCCTGCTTGAGTGAAGGGGCGGGAGAGGGCGCGGGTCCCCCAGCCACAGGTCGAGCTGCGGCCCCTGAGCACA